>NW_026963322.1:0-600000 GCF_036588685.1 Mytilus trossulus
GACAAATCTTAAAAAAACTTGGTATGACCAAAGCTTAATTAATTATAACACTGCTTGCAAAGTTTCATAACAATAGGATATATATTATAGACAATATGTTAAATTCAATACTCATCTTTGCGTGTTAAATTTTTACGTTAAAATTGAATAATTTCAACTATCAACATTATGGGCTTTGAAAATTAAAATATTGCAAAAAAATACTTTTTAAATGCCCTAATATATCATTTATTATGTACTTAAATCAATAGAGTACTCATTTGATTTATCAGACTTAGCATAATTATTCAAAAGTGAAATTTATATCAGCCTGGGCCTAAAAATTGAGGTTTTTCAATGAAAGGGGGCCTTACATGAAGATGTAATATTTTCCAGCAATTTTAAATTTGTGAAGCTTTTTGGTTATGAATAATCCTTACATATGTATTGAATGTACTTAAAATGGAAAGAAAAGTCACAAATAACATATCATATTAGTTTAAAAGGGTCTTAAGCCAAGTAAGACTGGAAAAAAATAAGGGTCAATTTAGGCCGTGCCACATATTTACATTTAAAAATGCATATTGAGGCTATAAGAAATAAAAAATTGTGTCTTTTTTATCATTTCTAGACTCATGTGACATGATACAACAAATCTGAGCACAAAAAGGCTCTTGCAATTAACTTTTCTTACAGAGAGTATGGTCTGATACAAAGATTTTTGCCTTTTTAATGAAATACTTGAATGCAATTTTAGTCTCAACAGGCTTATATTTAAACCACTTGCTATCCTACAGAAGAAAAATAAGATATTATGTGAGATGGAACAGGTACAATAGACATTGTAAAGTGCTTTGGATACAAATTTAGTGAGGTCTTAATTGTGGACTTCAAATTTTATGTACCAAGAACCCCACTTTTGACTTCATCCAAACAGGGCGTTAGACAAGGGTCATTTATACAACACATTTTGTACATATTGTCTGAGATAATCTTCTTTTCTGTAGATTCTGAGTTCATAAACAAGTAAAAGAACTAGATAAAGGCATAGAAACACAAGTATTGACACATGAAAACCTGTCAGATAGAAAGTCAGGATGCCATGTATGCATCAATATTGAAAAAGCCTTAAAATGCCTATTTTGACCATAAAATGCCAAAATTGGTCATTTTTGCAGAAATTCTATAAAATAAAAGTTTAAATCCTTTAGTTTCATGCTATTTGACAAATTGACACCACCAAATCATTTAGGGAAGTTGCCAAATTACAGATTCTATTTTTACAGACTTCACCTCTTAGGTCCGAGAACACAATTAATTCGTAGTGCATTTCTTTTAGAACATAAATAAAAATTAAAAAAATCCCACCTGCGCTTTCTCAATGAAATTTTTACAGTGTGTTGTACTACTTTTGGGACAAATTATATCAAAATTATAGAAAACTTCATCGCCTCAAACTCAAAATATGGACAATTTTGTGTTTAGGGTGTCTTGAAATCTTTTGACAGCTTCCGAAGTGCTAATTTTTAACCTTTTTCAGCTGGACCGAATCACTACTTTCCTGTAAAATTCTGGACCCAATTTTTTTTACTGTGTAATTTCACCCCCCTACTTACAATTTGAGGCATTAAACATGGAGAAATAAATTTGGAAGGGGTATAAAAATTATTGGCAAGTAACCCACTGTTAACACTAGGGACTATATTCGTGAACAACGAAAATCAAGGGACGACAATTGTGGTCTCGGACCTAATAGGATAGAAAGAGTTGACAAATCTTAAAAAAACTTGGTATGACCAAAGCTTAATTAATTATAACACTGCTTGCAAAGTTTCATAACAATAGGATATATATTATAGACAATATGTTAAATTCAATACTCATCTTTGCGTGTTAAATTTTTACGTTAAAATTGAATAATTTCAACTATCAACATTATGGGCTTTGAAAATTAAAATATTGCAAAAAAATACTTTTTAAATGCCCTAATATATCATTTATTATGTACTTAAATCAATAGAGTACTCATTTGATTTATCAGACTTAGCATAATTATTCAAAAGTGAAATTTATATCAGCCTGGGCCTAAAAATTGAGGTTTTTCAATGAAAGGGGGCCTTACATGAAGATGTAATATTTTCCAGCAATTTTAAATTTGTGAAGCTTTTTGGTTATGAATAATCCTTACATATGTATTGAATGTACTTAAAATGGAAAGAAAAGTCACAAATAACATATCATATTAGTTTAAAAGGGTCTTAAGCCAAGTAAGACTGGAAAAAAATAAGGGTCAATTTAGGCCGTGCCACATATTTACATTTAAAAATGCATATTGAGGCTATAAGAAATAAAAAATTGTGTCTTTTTTATCATTTCTAGACTCATGTGACATGATACAACAAATCTGAGCACAAAAAGGCTCTTGCAATTAACTTTTCTTACAGAGAGTATGGTCTGATACAAAGATTTTTGCCTTTTTAATGAAATACTTGAATGCAATTTTAGTCTCAACAGGCTTATATTTAAACCACTTGCTATCCTACAGAAGAAAAATAAGATATTATGTGAGATGGAACAGGTACAATAGACATTGTAAAGTGCTTTGGATACAAATTTAGTGAGGTCTTAATTGTGGACTTCAAATTTTATGTACCAAGAACCCCACTTTTGACTTCATCCAAACAGGGCGTTAGACAAGGGTCATTTATACAACACATTTTGTACATATTGTCTGAGATAATCTTCTTTTCTGTAGATTCTGAGTTCATAAACAAGTAAAAGAACTAGATAAAGGCATAGAAACACAAGTATTGACACATGAAAACCTGTCAGATAGAAAGTCAGGATGCCATGTATGCATCAATATTGAAAAAGCCTTAAAATGCCTATTTTGACCATAAAATGCCAAAATTGGTCATTTTTGCAGAAATTCTATAAAATAAAAGTTTAAATCCTTTAGTTTCATGCTATTTGACAAATTGACACCACCAAATCATTTAGGGAAGTTGCCAAATTACAGATTCTATTTTTACAGACTTCACCTCTTAGGTCCGAGAACACAATTAATTCGTAGTGCATTTCTTTTAGAACATAAATAAAAATTAAAAAAATCCCACCTGCGCTTTCTCAATGAAATTTTTACAGTGTGTTGTACTACTTTTGGGACAAATTATATCAAAATTATAGAAAACTTCATCGCCTCAAACTCAAAATATGGACAATTTTGTGTTTAGGGTGTCTTGAAATCTTTTGACAGCTTCCGAAGTGCTAATTTTTAACCTTTTTCAGCTGGACCGAATCACTACTTTCCTGTAAAATTCTGGACCCAATTTTTTTTACTGTGTAATTTCACCCCCCTACTTACAATTTGAGGCATTAAACATGGAGAAATAAATTTGGAAGGGGTATAAAAATTATTGGCAAGTAACCCACTGTTAACACTAGGGACTATATTCGTGAACAACGAAAATCAAGGGACGACAATTGTGGTCTCGGACCTAATAGGATAGAAAGAGTTGACAAATCTTAAAAAAACTTGGTATGACCAAAGCTTAATTAATTATAACACTGCTTGCAAAGTTTCATAACAATAGGATATATATTATAGACAATATGTTAAATTCAATACTCATCTTTGCGTGTTAAATTTTTACGTTAAAATTGAATAATTTCAACTATCAACATTATGGGCTTTGAAAATTAAAATATTGCAAAAAAATACTTTTTAAATGCCCTAATATATCATTTATTATGTACTTAAATCAATAGAGTACTCATTTGATTTATCAGACTTAGCATAATTATTCAAAAGTGAAATTTATATCAGCCTGGGCCTAAAAATTGAGGTTTTTCAATGAAAGGGGGCCTTACATGAAGATGTAATATTTTCCAGCAATTTTAAATTTGTGAAGCTTTTTGGTTATGAATAATCCTTACATATGTATTGAATGTACTTAAAATGGAAAGAAAAGTCACAAATAACATATCATATTAGTTTAAAAGGGTCTTAAGCCAAGTAAGACTGGAAAAAAATAAGGGTCAATTTAGGCCGTGCCACATATTTACATTTAAAAATGCATATTGAGGCTATAAGAAATAAAAAATTGTGTCTTTTTTATCATTTCTAGACTCATGTGACATGATACAACAAATCTGAGCACAAAAAGGCTCTTGCAATTAACTTTTCTTACAGAGAGTATGGTCTGATACAAAGATTTTTGCCTTTTTAATGAAATACTTGAATGCAATTTTAGTCTCAACAGGCTTATATTTAAACCACTTGCTATCCTACAGAAGAAAAATAAGATATTATGTGAGATGGAACAGGTACAATAGACATTGTAAAGTGCTTTGGATACAAATTTAGTGAGGTCTTAATTGTGGACTTCAAATTTTATGTACCAAGAACCCCACTTTTGACTTCATCCAAACAGGGCGTTAGACAAGGGTCATTTATACAACACATTTTGTACATATTGTCTGAGATAATCTTCTTTTCTGTAGATTCTGAGTTCATAAACAAGTAAAAGAACTAGATAAAGGCATAGAAACACAAGTATTGACACATGAAAACCTGTCAGATAGAAAGTCAGGATGCCATGTATGCATCAATATTGAAAAAGCCTTAAAATGCCTATTTTGACCATAAAATGCCAAAATTGGTCATTTTTGCAGAAATTCTATAAAATAAAAGTTTAAATCCTTTAGTTTCATGCTATTTGACAAATTGACACCACCAAATCATTTAGGGAAGTTGCCAAATTACAGATTCTATTTTTACAGACTTCACCTCTTAGGTCCGAGAACACAATTAATTCGTAGTGCATTTCTTTTAGAACATAAATAAAAATTAAAAAAATCCCACCTGCGCTTTCTCAATGAAATTTTTACAGTGTGTTGTACTACTTTTGGGACAAATTATATCAAAATTATAGAAAACTTCATCGCCTCAAACTCAAAATATGGACAATTTTGTGTTTAGGGTGTCTTGAAATCTTTTGACAGCTTCCGAAGTGCTAATTTTTAACCTTTTTCAGCTGGACCGAATCACTACTTTCCTGTAAAATTCTGGACCCAATTTTTTTTACTGTGTAATTTCACCCCCCTACTTACAATTTGAGGCATTAAACATGGAGAAATAAATTTGGAAGGGGTATAAAAATTATTGGCAAGTAACCCACTGTTAACACTAGGGACTATATTCGTGAACAACGAAAATCAAGGGACGACAATTGTGGTCTCGGACCTAATAGGATAGAAAGAGTTGACAAATCTTAAAAAAACTTGGTATGACCAAAGCTTAATTAATTATAACACTGCTTGCAAAGTTTCATAACAATAGGATATATATTATAGACAATATGTTAAATTCAATACTCATCTTTGCGTGTTAAATTTTTACGTTAAAATTGAATAATTTCAACTATCAACATTATGGGCTTTGAAAATTAAAATATTGCAAAAAAATACTTTTTAAATGCCCTAATATATCATTTATTATGTACTTAAATCAATAGAGTACTCATTTGATTTATCAGACTTAGCATAATTATTCAAAAGTGAAATTTATATCAGCCTGGGCCTAAAAATTGAGGTTTTTCAATGAAAGGGGGCCTTACATGAAGATGTAATATTTTCCAGCAATTTTAAATTTGTGAAGCTTTTTGGTTATGAATAATCCTTACATATGTATTGAATGTACTTAAAATGGAAAGAAAAGTCACAAATAACATATCATATTAGTTTAAAAGGGTCTTAAGCCAAGTAAGACTGGAAAAAAATAAGGGTCAATTTAGGCCGTGCCACATATTTACATTTAAAAATGCATATTGAGGCTATAAGAAATAAAAAATTGTGTCTTTTTTATCATTTCTAGACTCATGTGACATGATACAACAAATCTGAGCACAAAAAGGCTCTTGCAATTAACTTTTCTTACAGAGAGTATGGTCTGATACAAAGATTTTTGCCTTTTTAATGAAATACTTGAATGCAATTTTAGTCTCAACAGGCTTATATTTAAACCACTTGCTATCCTACAGAAGAAAAATAAGATATTATGTGAGATGGAACAGGTACAATAGACATTGTAAAGTGCTTTGGATACAAATTTAGTGAGGTCTTAATTGTGGACTTCAAATTTTATGTACCAAGAACCCCACTTTTGACTTCATCCAAACAGGGCGTTAGACAAGGGTCATTTATACAACACATTTTGTACATATTGTCTGAGATAATCTTCTTTTCTGTAGATTCTGAGTTCATAAACAAGTAAAAGAACTAGATAAAGGCATAGAAACACAAGTATTGACACATGAAAACCTGTCAGATAGAAAGTCAGGATGCCATGTATGCATCAATATTGAAAAAGCCTTAAAATGCCTATTTTGACCATAAAATGCCAAAATTGGTCATTTTTGCAGAAATTCTATAAAATAAAAGTTTAAATCCTTTAGTTTCATGCTATTTGACAAATTGACACCACCAAATCATTTAGGGAAGTTGCCAAATTACAGATTCTATTTTTACAGACTTCACCTCTTAGGTCCGAGAACACAATTAATTCGTAGTGCATTTCTTTTAGAACATAAATAAAAATTAAAAAAATCCCACCTGCGCTTTCTCAATGAAATTTTTACAGTGTGTTGTACTACTTTTGGGACAAATTATATCAAAATTATAGAAAACTTCATCGCCTCAAACTCAAAATATGGACAATTTTGTGTTTAGGGTGTCTTGAAATCTTTTGACAGCTTCCGAAGTGCTAATTTTTAACCTTTTTCAGCTGGACCGAATCACTACTTTCCTGTAAAATTCTGGACCCAATTTTTTTTACTGTGTAATTTCACCCCCCTACTTACAATTTGAGGCATTAAACATGGAGAAATAAATTTGGAAGGGGTATAAAAATTATTGGCAAGTAACCCACTGTTAACACTAGGGACTATATTCGTGAACAACGAAAATCAAGGGACGACAATTGTGGTCTCGGACCTAATAGGATAGAAAGAGTTGACAAATCTTAAAAAAACTTGGTATGACCAAAGCTTAATTAATTATAACACTGCTTGCAAAGTTTCATAACAATAGGATATATATTATAGACAATATGTTAAATTCAATACTCATCTTTGCGTGTTAAATTTTTACGTTAAAATTGAATAATTTCAACTATCAACATTATGGGCTTTGAAAATTAAAATATTGCAAAAAAATACTTTTTAAATGCCCTAATATATCATTTATTATGTACTTAAATCAATAGAGTACTCATTTGATTTATCAGACTTAGCATAATTATTCAAAAGTGAAATTTATATCAGCCTGGGCCTAAAAATTGAGGTTTTTCAATGAAAGGGGGCCTTACATGAAGATGTAATATTTTCCAGCAATTTTAAATTTGTGAAGCTTTTTGGTTATGAATAATCCTTACATATGTATTGAATGTACTTAAAATGGAAAGAAAAGTCACAAATAACATATCATATTAGTTTAAAAGGGTCTTAAGCCAAGTAAGACTGGAAAAAAATAAGGGTCAATTTAGGCCGTGCCACATATTTACATTTAAAAATGCATATTGAGGCTATAAGAAATAAAAAATTGTGTCTTTTTTATCATTTCTAGACTCATGTGACATGATACAACAAATCTGAGCACAAAAAGGCTCTTGCAATTAACTTTTCTTACAGAGAGTATGGTCTGATACAAAGATTTTTGCCTTTTTAATGAAATACTTGAATGCAATTTTAGTCTCAACAGGCTTATATTTAAACCACTTGCTATCCTACAGAAGAAAAATAAGATATTATGTGAGATGGAACAGGTACAATAGACATTGTAAAGTGCTTTGGATACAAATTTAGTGAGGTCTTAATTGTGGACTTCAAATTTTATGTACCAAGAACCCCACTTTTGACTTCATCCAAACAGGGCGTTAGACAAGGGTCATTTATACAACACATTTTGTACATATTGTCTGAGATAATCTTCTTTTCTGTAGATTCTGAGTTCATAAACAAGTAAAAGAACTAGATAAAGGCATAGAAACACAAGTATTGACACATGAAAACCTGTCAGATAGAAAGTCAGGATGCCATGTATGCATCAATATTGAAAAAGCCTTAAAATGCCTATTTTGACCATAAAATGCCAAAATTGGTCATTTTTGCAGAAATTCTATAAAATAAAAGTTTAAATCCTTTAGTTTCATGCTATTTGACAAATTGACACCACCAAATCATTTAGGGAAGTTGCCAAATTACAGATTCTATTTTTACAGACTTCACCTCTTAGGTCCGAGAACACAATTAATTCGTAGTGCATTTCTTTTAGAACATAAATAAAAATTAAAAAAATCCCACCTGCGCTTTCTCAATGAAATTTTTACAGTGTGTTGTACTACTTTTGGGACAAATTATATCAAAATTATAGAAAACTTCATCACCTCAAACTCAAAATATGGACAATTTTGTGTTTAGGGTGTCTTGAAATCTTTTGACAGCTTCCGAAGTGCTAATTTTTAACCTTTTTCAGCTGGACCGAATCACTACTTTCCTGTAAAATTCTGGACCCAATTTTTTTTACTGTGTAATTTCACCCCCCTACTTACAATTTGAGGCATTAAACATGGAGAAATAAATTTGGAAGGGGTATAAAAATTATTGGCAAGTAACCCACTGTTAACACTAGGGACTATATTCGTGAACAACGAAAATCAAGGGACGACAATTGTGGTCTCGGACCTAATAGGATAGAAAGAGTTGACAAATCTTAAAAAAACTTGGTATGACCAAAGCTTAATTAATTATAACACTGCTTGCAAAGTTTCATAACAATAGGATATATATTATAGACAATATGTTAAATTCAATACTCATCTTTGCGTGTTAAATTTTTACGTTAAAATTGAATAATTTCAACTATCAACATTATGGGCTTTGAAAATTAAAATATTGCAAAAAAATACTTTTTAAATGCCCTAATATATCATTTATTATGTACTTAAATCAATAGAGTACTCATTTGATTTATCAGACTTAGCATAATTATTCAAAAGTGAAATTTATATCAGCCTGGGCCTAAAAATTGAGGTTTTTCAATGAAAGGGGGCCTTACATGAAGATGTAATATTTTCCAGCAATTTTAAATTTGTGAAGCTTTTTGGTTATGAATAATCCTTACATATGTATTGAATGTACTTAAAATGGAAAGAAAAGTCACAAATAACATATCATATTAGTTTAAAAGGGTCTTAAGCCAAGTAAGACTGGAAAAAAATAAGGGTCAATTTAGGCCGTGCCACATATTTACATTTAAAAATGCATATTGAGGCTATAAGAAATAAAAAATTGTGTCTTTTTTATCATTTCTAGACTCATGTGACATGATACAACAAATCTGAGCACAAAAAGGCTCTTGCAATTAACTTTTCTTACAGAGAGTATGGTCTGATACAAAGATTTTTGCCTTTTTAATGAAATACTTGAATGCAATTTTAGTCTCAACAGGCTTATATTTAAACCACTTGCTATCCTACAGAAGAAAAATAAGATATTATGTGAGATGGAACAGGTACAATAGACATTGTAAAGTGCTTTGGATACAAATTTAGTGAGGTCTTAATTGTGGACTTCAAATTTTATGTACCAAGAACCCCACTTTTGACTTCATCCAAACAGGGCGTTAGACAAGGGTCATTTATACAACACATTTTGTACATATTGTCTGAGATAATCTTCTTTTCTGTAGATTCTGAGTTCATAAACAAGTAAAAGAACTAGATAAAGGCATAGAAACACAAGTATTGACACATGAAAACCTGTCAGATAGAAAGTCAGGATGCCATGTATGCATCAATATTGAAAAAGCCTTAAAATGCCTATTTTGACCATAAAATGCCAAAATTGGTCATTTTTGCAGAAATTCTATAAAATAAAAGTTTAAATCCTTTAGTTTCATGCTATTTGACAAATTGACACCACCAAATCATTTAGGGAAGTTGCCAAATTACAGATTCTATTTTTACAGACTTCACCTCTTAGGTCCGAGAACACAATTAATTCGTAGTGCATTTCTTTTAGAACATAAATAAAAATTAAAAAAATCCCACCTGCGCTTTCTCAATGAAATTTTTACAGTGTGTTGTACTACTTTTGGGACAAATTATATCAAAATTATAGAAAACTTCATCGCCTCAAACTCAAAATATGGACAATTTTGTGTTTAGGGTGTCTTGAAATCTTTTGACAGCTTCCGAAGTGCTAATTTTTAACCTTTTTCAGCTGGACCGAATCACTACTTTCCTGTAAAATTCTGGACCCAATTTTTTTTACTGTGTAATTTCACCCCCCTACTTACAATTTGAGGCATTAAACATGGAGAAATAAATTTGGAAGGGGTATAAAAATTATTGGCAAGTAACCCACTGTTAACACTAGGGACTATATTCGTGAACAACGAAAATCAAGGGACGACAATTGTGGTCTCGGACCTAATAGGATAGAAAGAGTTGACAAATCTTAAAAAAACTTGGTATGACCAAAGCTTAATTAATTATAACACTGCTTGCAAAGTTTCATAACAATAGGATATATATTATAGACAATATGTTAAATTCAATACTCATCTTTGCGTGTTAAATTTTTACGTTAAAATTGAATAATTTCAACTATCAACATTATGGGCTTTGAAAATTAAAATATTGCAAAAAAATACTTTTTAAATGCCCTAATATATCATTTATTATGTACTTAAATCAATAGAGTACTCATTTGATTTATCAGACTTAGCATAATTATTCAAAAGTGAAATTTATATCAGCCTGGGCCTAAAAATTGAGGTTTTTCAATGAAAGGGGGCCTTACATGAAGATGTAATATTTTCCAGCAATTTTAAATTTGTGAAGCTTTTTGGTTATGAATAATCCTTACATATGTATTGAATGTACTTAAAATGGAAAGAAAAGTCACAAATAACATATCATATTAGTTTAAAAGGGTCTTAAGCCAAGTAAGACTGGAAAAAAATAAGGGTCAATTTAGGCCGTGCCACATATTTACATTTAAAAATGCATATTGAGGCTATAAGAAATAAAAAATTGTGTCTTTTTTATCATTTCTAGACTCATGTGACATGATACAACAAATCTGAGCACAAAAAGGCTCTTGCAATTAACTTTTCTTACAGAGAGTATGGTCTGATACAAAGATTTTTGCCTTTTTAATGAAATACTTGAATGCAATTTTAGTCTCAACAGGCTTATATTTAAACCACTTGCTATCCTACAGAAGAAAAATAAGATATTATGTGAGATGGAACAGGTACAATAGACATTGTAAAGTGCTTTGGATACAAATTTAGTGAGGTCTTAATTGTGGACTTCAAATTTTATGTACCAAGAACCCCACTTTTGACTTCATCCAAACAGGGCGTTAGACAAGGGTCATTTATACAACACATTTTGTACATATTGTCTGAGATAATCTTCTTTTCTGTAGATTCTGAGTTCATAAACAAGTAAAAGAACTAGATAAAGGCATAGAAACACAAGTATTGACACATGAAAACCTGTCAGATAGAAAGTCAGGATGCCATGTATGCATCAATATTGAAAAAGCCTTAAAATGCCTATTTTGACCATAAAATGCCAAAATTGGTCATTTTTGCAGAAATTCTATAAAATAAAAGTTTAAATCCTTTAGTTTCATGCTATTTGACAAATTGACACCACCAAATCATTTAGGGAAGTTGCCAAATTACAGATTCTATTTTTACAGACTTCACCTCTTAGGTCCGAGAACACAATTAATTCGTAGTGCATTTCTTTTAGAACATAAATAAAAATTAAAAAAATCCCACCTGCGCTTTCTCAATGAAATTTTTACAGTGTGTTGTACTACTTTTGGGACAAATTATATCAAAATTATAGAAAACTTCATCGCCTCAAACTCAAAATATGGACAATTTTGTGTTTAGGGTGTCTTGAAATCTTTTGACAGCTTCCGAAGTGCTAATTTTTAACCTTTTTCAGCTGGACCGAATCACTACTTTCCTGTAAAATTCTGGACCCAATTTTTTTTACTGTGTAATTTCACCCCCCTACTTACAATTTGAGGCATTAAACATGGAGAAATAAATTTGGAAGGGGTATAAAAATTATTGGCAAGTAACCCACTGTTAACACTAGGGACTATATTCGTGAACAACGAAAATCAAGGGACGACAATTGTGGTCTCGGACCTAATAGGATAGAAAGAGTTGACAAATCTTAAAAAAACTTGGTATGACCAAAGCTTAATTAATTATAACACTGCTTGCAAAGTTTCATAACAATAGGATATATATTATAGACAATATGTTAAATTCAATACTCATCTTTGCGTGTTAAATTTTTACGTTAAAATTGAATAATTTCAACTATCAACATTATGGGCTTTGAAAATTAAAATATTGCAAAAAAATACTTTTTAAATGCCCTAATATATCATTTATTATGTACTTAAATCAATAGAGTACTCATTTGATTTATCAGACTTAGCATAATTATTCAAAAGTGAAATTTATATCAGCCTGGGCCTAAAAATTGAGGTTTTTCAATGAAAGGGGGCCTTACATGAAGATGTAATATTTTCCAGCAATTTTAAATTTGTGAAGCTTTTTGGTTATGAATAATCCTTACATATGTATTGAATGTACTTAAAATGGAAAGAAAAGTCACAAATAACATATCATATTAGTTTAAAAGGGTCTTAAGCCAAGTAAGACTGGAAAAAAATAAGGGTCAATTTAGGCCGTGCCACATATTTACATTTAAAAATGCATATTGAGGCTATAAGAAATAAAAAATTGTGTCTTTTTTATCATTTCTAGACTCATGTGACATGATACAACAAATCTGAGCACAAAAAGGCTCTTGCAATTAACTTTTCTTACAGAGAGTATGGTCTGATACAAAGATTTTTGCCTTTTTAATGAAATACTTGAATGCAATTTTAGTCTCAACAGGCTTATATTTAAACCACTTGCTATCCTACAGAAGAAAAATAAGATATTATGTGAGATGGAACAGGTACAATAGACATTGTAAAGTGCTTTGGATACAAATTTAGTGAGGTCTTAATTGTGGACTTCAAATTTTATGTACCAAGAACCCCACTTTTGACTTCATCCAAACAGGGCGTTAGACAAGGGTCATTTATACAACACATTTTGTACATATTGTCTGAGATAATCTTCTTTTCTGTAGATTCTGAGTTCATAAACAAGTAAAAGAACTAGATAAAGGCATAGAAACACAAGTATTGACACATGAAAACCTGTCAGATAGAAAGTCAGGATGCCATGTATGCATCAATATTGAAAAAGCCTTAAAATGCCTATTTTGACCATAAAATGCCAAAATTGGTCATTTTTGCAGAAATTCTATAAAATAAAAGTTTAAATCCTTTAGTTTCATGCTATTTGACAAATTGACACCACCAAATCATTTAGGGAAGTTGCCAAATTACAGATTCTATTTTTACAGACTTCACCTCTTAGGTCCGAGAACACAATTAATTCGTAGTGCATTTCTTTTAGAACATAAATAAAAATTAAAAAAATCCCACCTGCGCTTTCTCAATGAAATTTTTACAGTGTGTTGTACTACTTTTGGGACAAATTATATCAAAATTATAGAAAACTTCATCACCTCAAACTCAAAATATGGACAATTTTGTGTTTAGGGTGTCTTGAAATCTTTTGACAGCTTCCGAAGTGCTAATTTTTAACCTTTTTCAGCTGGACCGAATCACTACTTTCCTGTAAAATTCTGGACCCAATTTTTTTTACTGTGTAATTTCACCCCCCTACTTACAATTTGAGGCATTAAACATGGAGAAATAAATTTGGAAGGGGTATAAAAATTATTGGCAAGTAACCCACTGTTAACACTAGGGACTATATTCGTGAACAACGAAAATCAAGGGACGACAATTGTGGTCTCGGACCTAATAGGATAGAAAGAGTTGACAAATCTTAAAAAAACTTGGTATGACCAAAGCTTAATTAATTATAACACTGCTTGCAAAGTTTCATAACAATAGGATATATATTATAGACAATATGTTAAATTCAATACTCATCTTTGCGTGTTAAATTTTTACGTTAAAATTGAATAATTTCAACTATCAACATTATGGGCTTTGAAAATTAAAATATTGCAAAAAAATACTTTTTAAATGCCCTAATATATCATTTATTATGTACTTAAATCAATAGAGTACTCATTTGATTTATCAGACTTAGCATAATTATTCAAAAGTGAAATTTATATCAGCCTGGGCCTAAAAATTGAGGTTTTTCAATGAAAGGGGGCCTTACATGAAGATGTAATATTTTCCAGCAATTTTAAATTTGTGAAGCTTTTTGGTTATGAATAATCCTTACATATGTATTGAATGTACTTAAAATGGAAAGAAAAGTCACAAATAACATATCATATTAGTTTAAAAGGGTCTTAAGCCAAGTAAGACTGGAAAAAAATAAGGGTCAATTTAGGCCGTGCCACATATTTACATTTAAAAATGCATATTGAGGCTATAAGAAATAAAAAATTGTGTCTTTTTTATCATTTCTAGACTCATGTGACATGATACAACAAATCTGAGCACAAAAAGGCTCTTGCAATTAACTTTTCTTACAGAGAGTATGGTCTGATACAAAGATTTTTGCCTTTTTAATGAAATACTTGAATGCAATTTTAGTCTCAACAGGCTTATATTTAAACCACTTGCTATCCTACAGAAGAAAAATAAGATATTATGTGAGATGGAACAGGTACAATAGACATTGTAAAGTGCTTTGGATACAAATTTAGTGAGGTCTTAATTGTGGACTTCAAATTTTATGTACCAAGAACCCCACTTTTGACTTCATCCAAACAGGGCGTTAGACAAGGGTCATTTATACAACACATTTTGTACATATTGTCTGAGATAATCTTCTTTTCTGTAGATTCTGAGTTCATAAACAAGTAAAAGAACTAGATAAAGGCATAGAAACACAAGTATTGACACATGAAAACCTGTCAGATAGAAAGTCAGGATGCCATGTATGCATCAATATTGAAAAAGCCTTAAAATGCCTATTTTGACCATAAAATGCCAAAATTGGTCATTTTTGCAGAAATTCTATAAAATAAAAGTTTAAATCCTTTAGTTTCATGCTATTTGACAAATTGACACCACCAAATCATTTAGGGAAGTTGCCAAATTACAGATTCTATTTTTACAGACTTCACCTCTTAGGTCCGAGAACACAATTAATTCGTAGTGCATTTCTTTTAGAACATAAATAAAAATTAAAAAAATCCCACCTGCGCTTTCTCAATGAAATTTTTACAGTGTGTTGTACTACTTTTGGGACAAATTATATCAAAATTATAGAAAACTTCATCGCCTCAAACTCAAAATATGGACAATTTTGTGTTTAGGGTGTCTTGAAATCTTTTGACAGCTTCCGAAGTGCTAATTTTTAACCTTTTTCAGCTGGACCGAATCACTACTTTCCTGTAAAATTCTGGACCCAATTTTTTTTACTGTGTAATTTCACCCCCCTACTTACAATTTGAGGCATTAAACATGGAGAAATAAATTTGGAAGGGGTATAAAAATTATTGGCAAGTAACCCACTGTTAACACTAGGGACTATATTCGTGAACAACGAAAATCAAGGGACGACAATTGTGGTCTCGGACCTAATAGGATAGAAAGAGTTGACAAATCTTAAAAAAACTTGGTATGACCAAAGCTTAATTAATTATAACACTGCTTGCAAAGTTTCATAACAATAGGATATATATTATAGACAATATGTTAAATTCAATACTCATCTTTGCGTGTTAAATTTTTACGTTAAAATTGAATAATTTCAACTATCAACATTATGGGCTTTGAAAATTAAAATATTGCAAAAAAATACTTTTTAAATGCCCTAATATATCATTTATTATGTACTTAAATCAATAGAGTACTCATTTGATTTATCAGACTTAGCATAATTATTCAAAAGTGAAATTTATATCAGCCTGGGCCTAAAAATTGAGGTTTTTCAATGAAAGGGGGCCTTACATGAAGATGTAATATTTTCCAGCAATTTTAAATTTGTGAAGCTTTTTGGTTATGAATAATCCTTACATATGTATTGAATGTACTTAAAATGGAAAGAAAAGTCACAAATAACATATCATATTAGTTTAAAAGGGTCTTAAGCCAAGTAAGACTGGAAAAAAATAAGGGTCAATTTAGGCCGTGCCACATATTTACATTTAAAAATGCATATTGAGGCTATAAGAAATAAAAAATTGTGTCTTTTTTATCATTTCTAGACTCATGTGACATGATACAACAAATCTGAGCACAAAAAGGCTCTTGCAATTAACTTTTCTTACAGAGAGTATGGTCTGATACAAAGATTTTTGCCTTTTTAATGAAATACTTGAATGCAATTTTAGTCTCAACAGGCTTATATTTAAACCACTTGCTATCCTACAGAAGAAAAATAAGATATTATGTGAGATGGAACAGGTACAATAGACATTGTAAAGTGCTTTGGATACAAATTTAGTGAGGTCTTAATTGTGGACTTCAAATTTTATGTACCAAGAACCCCACTTTTGACTTCATCCAAACAGGGCGTTAGACAAGGGTCATTTATACAACACATTTTGTACATATTGTCTGAGATAATCTTCTTTTCTGTAGATTCTGAGTTCATAAACAAGTAAAAGAACTAGATAAAGGCATAGAAACACAAGTATTGACACATGAAAACCTGTCAGATAGAAAGTCAGGATGCCATGTATGCATCAATATTGAAAAAGCCTTAAAATGCCTATTTTGACCATAAAATGCCAAAATTGGTCATTTTTGCAGAAATTCTATAAAATAAAAGTTTAAATCCTTTAGTTTCATGCTATTTGACAAATTGACACCACCAAATCATTTAGGGAAGTTGCCAAATTACAGATTCTATTTTTACAGACTTCACCTCTTAGGTCCGAGAACACAATTAATTCGTAGTGCATTTCTTTTAGAACATAAATAAAAATTAAAAAAATCCCACCTGCGCTTTCTCAATGAAATTTTTACAGTGTGTTGTACTACTTTTGGGACAAATTATATCAAAATTATAGAAAACTTCATCGCCTCAAACTCAAAATATGGACAATTTTGTGTTTAGGGTGTCTTGAAATCTTTTGACAGCTTCCGAAGTGCTAATTTTTAACCTTTTTCAGCTGGACCGAATCACTACTTTCCTGTAAAATTCTGGACCCAATTTTTTTTACTGTGTAATTTCACCCCCCTACTTACAATTTGAGGCATTAAACATGGAGAAATAAATTTGGAAGGGGTATAAAAATTATTGGCAAGTAACCCACTGTTAACACTAGGGACTATATTCGTGAACAACGAAAATCAAGGGACGACAATTGTGGTCTCGGACCTAATAGGATAGAAAGAGTTGACAAATCTTAAAAAAACTTGGTATGACCAAAGCTTAATTAATTATAACACTGCTTGCAAAGTTTCATAACAATAGGATATATATTATAGACAATATGTTAAATTCAATACTCATCTTTGCGTGTTAAATTTTTACGTTAAAATTGAATAATTTCAACTATCAACATTATGGGCTTTGAAAATTAAAATATTGCAAAAAAATACTTTTTAAATGCCCTAATATATCATTTATTATGTACTTAAATCAATAGAGTACTCATTTGATTTATCAGACTTAGCATAATTATTCAAAAGTGAAATTTATATCAGCCTGGGCCTAAAAATTGAGGTTTTTCAATGAAAGGGGGCCTTACATGAAGATGTAATATTTTCCAGCAATTTTAAATTTGTGAAGCTTTTTGGTTATGAATAATCCTTACATATGTATTGAATGTACTTAAAATGGAAAGAAAAGTCACAAATAACATATCATATTAGTTTAAAAGGGTCTTAAGCCAAGTAAGACTGGAAAAAAATAAGGGTCAATTTAGGCCGTGCCACATATTTACATTTAAAAATGCATATTGAGGCTATAAGAAATAAAAAATTGTGTCTTTTTTATCATTTCTAGACTCATGTGACATGATACAACAAATCTGAGCACAAAAAGGCTCTTGCAATTAACTTTTCTTACAGAGAGTATGGTCTGATACAAAGATTTTTGCCTTTTTAATGAAATACTTGAATGCAATTTTAGTCTCAACAGGCTTATATTTAAACCACTTGCTATCCTACAGAAGAAAAATAAGATATTATGTGAGATGGAACAGGTACAATAGACATTGTAAAGTGCTTTGGATACAAATTTAGTGAGGTCTTAATTGTGGACTTCAAATTTTATGTACCAAGAACCCCACTTTTGACTTCATCCAAACAGGGCGTTAGACAAGGGTCATTTATACAACACATTTTGTACATATTGTCTGAGATAATCTTCTTTTCTGTAGATTCTGAGTTCATAAACAAGTAAAAGAACTAGATAAAGGCATAGAAACACAAGTATTGACACATGAAAACCTGTCAGATAGAAAGTCAGGATGCCATGTATGCATCAATATTGAAAAAGCCTTAAAATGCCTATTTTGACCATAAAATGCCAAAATTGGTCATTTTTGCAGAAATTCTATAAAATAAAAGTTTAAATCCTTTAGTTTCATGCTATTTGACAAATTGACACCACCAAATCATTTAGGGAAGTTGCCAAATTACAGATTCTATTTTTACAGACTTCACCTCTTAGGTCCGAGAACACAATTAATTCGTAGTGCATTTCTTTTAGAACATAAATAAAAATTAAAAAAATCCCACCTGCGCTTTCTCAATGAAATTTTTACAGTGTGTTGTACTACTTTTGGGACAAATTATATCAAAATTATAGAAAACTTCATCGCCTCAAACTCAAAATATGGACAATTTTGTGTTTAGGGTGTCTTGAAATCTTTTGACAGCTTCCGAAGTGCTAATTTTTAACCTTTTTCAGCTGGACCGAATCACTACTTTCCTGTAAAATTCTGGACCCAATTTTTTTTACTGTGTAATTTCACCCCCCTACTTACAATTTGAGGCATTAAACATGGAGAAATAAATTTGGAAGGGGTATAAAAATTATTGGCAAGTAACCCACTGTTAACACTAGGGACTATATTCGTGAACAACGAAAATCAAGGGACGACAATTGTGGTCTCGGACCTAATAGGATAGAAAGAGTTGACAAATCTTAAAAAAACTTGGTATGACCAAAGCTTAATTAATTATAACACTGCTTGCAAAGTTTCATAACAATAGGATATATATTATAGACAATATGTTAAATTCAATACTCATCTTTGCGTGTTAAATTTTTACGTTAAAATTGAATAATTTCAACTATCAACATTATGGGCTTTGAAAATTAAAATATTGCAAAAAAATACTTTTTAAATGCCCTAATATATCATTTATTATGTACTTAAATCAATAGAGTACTCATTTGATTTATCAGACTTAGCATAATTATTCAAAAGTGAAATTTATATCAGCCTGGGCCTAAAAATTGAGGTTTTTCAATGAAAGGGGGCCTTACATGAAGATGTAATATTTTCCAGCAATTTTAAATTTGTGAAGCTTTTTGGTTATGAATAATCCTTACATATGTATTGAATGTACTTAAAATGGAAAGAAAAGTCACAAATAACATATCATATTAGTTTAAAAGGGTCTTAAGCCAAGTAAGACTGGAAAAAAATAAGGGTCAATTTAGGCCGTGCCACATATTTACATTTAAAAATGCATATTGAGGCTATAAGAAATAAAAAATTGTGTCTTTTTTATCATTTCTAGACTCATGTGACATGATACAACAAATCTGAGCACAAAAAGGCTCTTGCAATTAACTTTTCTTACAGAGAGTATGGTCTGATACAAAGATTTTTGCCTTTTTAATGAAATACTTGAATGCAATTTTAGTCTCAACAGGCTTATATTTAAACCACTTGCTATCCTACAGAAGAAAAATAAGATATTATGTGAGATGGAACAGGTACAATAGACATTGTAAAGTGCTTTGGATACAAATTTAGTGAGGTCTTAATTGTGGACTTCAAATTTTATGTACCAAGAACCCCACTTTTGACTTCATCCAAACAGGGCGTTAGACAAGGGTCATTTATACAACACATTTTGTACATATTGTCTGAGATAATCTTCTTTTCTGTAGATTCTGAGTTCATAAACAAGTAAAAGAACTAGATAAAGGCATAGAAACACAAGTATTGACACATGAAAACCTGTCAGATAGAAAGTCAGGATGCCATGTATGCATCAATATTGAAAAAGCCTTAAAATGCCTATTTTGACCATAAAATGCCAAAATTGGTCATTTTTGCAGAAATTCTATAAAATAAAAGTTTAAATCCTTTAGTTTCATGCTATTTGACAAATTGACACCACCAAATCATTTAGGGAAGTTGCCAAATTACAGATTCTATTTTTACAGACTTCACCTCTTAGGATAGAAAGAGTTGACAAATCTTAAAAAAACTTGGTATGACCAAAGCTTAATTAATTATAACACTGCTTGCAAAGTTTCATAACAATAGGATATATATTATAGACAATATGTTAAATTCAATACTCATCTTTGCGTGTTAAATTTTTACGTTAAAATTGAATAATTTCAACTATCAACATTATGGGCTTTGAAAATTAAAATATTGCAAAAAAATACTTTTTAAATGCCCTAATATATCATTTATTATGTACTTAAATCAATAGAGTACTCATTTGATTTATCAGACTTAGCATAATTATTCAAAAGTGAAATTTATATCAGCCTGGGCCTAAAAATTGAGGTTTTTCAATGAAAGGGGGCCTTACATGAAGATGTAATATTTTCCAGCAATTTTAAATTTGTGAAGCTTTTTGGTTATGAATAATCCTTACATATGTATTGAATGTACTTAAAATGGAAAGAAAAGTCACAAATAACATATCATATTAGTTTAAAAGGGTCTTAAGCCAAGTAAGACTGGAAAAAAATAAGGGTCAATTTAGGCCGTGCCACATATTTACATTTAAAAATGCATATTGAGGCTATAAGAAATAAAAAATTGTGTCTTTTTTATCATTTCTAGACTCATGTGACATGATACAACAAATCTGAGCACAAAAAGGCTCTTGCAATTAACTTTTCTTACAGAGAGTATGGTCTGATACAAAGATTTTTGCCTTTTTAATGAAATACTTGAATGCAATTTTAGTCTCAACAGGCTTATATTTAAACCACTTGCTATCCTACAGAAGAAAAATAAGATATTATGTGAGATGGAACAGGTACAATAGACATTGTAAAGTGCTTTGGATACAAATTTAGTGAGGTCTTAATTGTGGACTTCAAATTTTATGTACCAAGAACCCCACTTTTGACTTCATCCAAACAGGGCGTTAGACAAGGGTCATTTATACAACACATTTTGTACATATTGTCTGAGATAATCTTCTTTTCTGTAGATTCTGAGTTCATAAACAAGTAAAAGAACTAGATAAAGGCATAGAAACACAAGTATTGACACATGAAAACCTGTCAGATAGAAAGTCAGGATGCCATGTATGCATCAATATTGAAAAAGCCTTAAAATGCCTATTTTGACCATAAAATGCCAAAATTGGTCATTTTTGCAGAAATTCTATAAAATAAAAGTTTAAATCCTTTAGTTTCATGCTATTTGACAAATTGACACCACCAAATCATTTAGGGAAGTTGCCAAATTACAGATTCTATTTTTACAGACTTCACCTCTTAGGATAGAAAGAGTTGACAAATCTTAAAAAAACTTGGTATGACCAAAGCTTAATTAATTATAACACTGCTTGCAAAGTTTCATAACAATAGGATATATATTATAGACAATATGTTAAATTCAATACTCATCTTTGCGTGTTAAATTTTTACGTTAAAATTGAATAATTTCAACTATCAACATTATGGGCTTTGAAAATTAAAATATTGCAAAAAAATACTTTTTAAATGCCCTAATATATCATTTATTATGTACTTAAATCAATAGAGTACTCATTTGATTTATCAGACTTAGCATAATTATTCAAAAGTGAAATTTATATCAGCCTGGGCCTAAAAATTGAGGTTTTTCAATGAAAGGGGGCCTTACATGAAGATGTAATATTTTCCAGCAATTTTAAATTTGTGAAGCTTTTTGGTTATGAATAATCCTTACATATGTATTGAATGTACTTAAAATGGAAAGAAAAGTCACAAATAACATATCATATTAGTTTAAAAGGGTCTTAAGCCAAGTAAGACTGGAAAAAAATAAGGGTCAATTTAGGCCGTGCCACATATTTACATTTAAAAATGCATATTGAGGCTATAAGAAATAAAAAATTGTGTCTTTTTTATCATTTCTAGACTCATGTGACATGATACAACAAATCTGAGCACAAAAAGGCTCTTGCAATTAACTTTTCTTACAGAGAGTATGGTCTGATACAAAGATTTTTGCCTTTTTAATGAAATACTTGAATGCAATTTTAGTCTCAACAGGCTTATATTTAAACCACTTGCTATCCTACAGAAGAAAAATAAGATATTATGTGAGATGGAACAGGTACAATAGACATTGTAAAGTGCTTTGGATACAAATTTAGTGAGGTCTTAATTGTGGACTTCAAATTTTATGTACCAAGAACCCCACTTTTGACTTCATCCAAACAGGGCGTTAGACAAGGGTCATTTATACAACACATTTTGTACATATTGTCTGAGATAATCTTCTTTTCTGTAGATTCTGAGTTCATAAACAAGTAAAAGAACTAGATAAAGGCATAGAAACACAAGTATTGACACATGAAAACCTGTCAGATAGAAAGTCAGGATGCCATGTATGCATCAATATTGAAAAAGCCTTAAAATGCCTATTTTGACCATAAAATGCCAAAATTGGTCATTTTTGCAGAAATTCTATAAAATAAAAGTTTAAATCCTTTAGTTTCATGCTATTTGACAAATTGACACCACCAAATCATTTAGGGAAGTTGCCAAATTACAGATTCTATTTTTACAGACTTCACCTCTTAGGATAGAAAGAGTTGACAAATCTTAAAAAAACTTGGTATGACCAAAGCTTAATTAATTATAACACTGCTTGCAAAGTTTCATAACAATAGGATATATATTATAGACAATATGTTAAATTCAATACTCATCTTTGCGTGTTAAATTTTTACGTTAAAATTGAATAATTTCAACTATCAACATTATGGGCTTTGAAAATTAAAATATTGCAAAAAAATACTTTTTAAATGCCCTAATATATCATTTATTATGTACTTAAATCAATAGAGTACTCATTTGATTTATCAGACTTAGCATAATTATTCAAAAGTGAAATTTATATCAGCCTGGGCCTAAAAATTGAGGTTTTTCAATGAAAGGGGGCCTTACATGAAGATGTAATATTTTCCAGCAATTTTAAATTTGTGAAGCTTTTTGGTTATGAATAATCCTTACATATGTATTGAATGTACTTAAAATGGAAAGAAAAGTCACAAATAACATATCATATTAGTTTAAAAGGGTCTTAAGCCAAGTAAGACTGGAAAAAAATAAGGGTCAATTTAGGCCGTGCCACATATTTACATTTAAAAATGCATATTGAGGCTATAAGAAATAAAAAATTGTGTCTTTTTTATCATTTCTAGACTCATGTGACATGATACAACAAATCTGAGCACAAAAAGGCTCTTGCAATTAACTTTTCTTACAGAGAGTATGGTCTGATACAAAGATTTTTGCCTTTTTAATGAAATACTTGAATGCAATTTTAGTCTCAACAGGCTTATATTTAAACCACTTGCTATCCTACAGAAGAAAAATAAGATATTATGTGAGATGGAACAGGTACAATAGACATTGTAAAGTGCTTTGGATACAAATTTAGTGAGGTCTTAATTGTGGACTTCAAATTTTATGTACCAAGAACCCCACTTTTGACTTCATCCAAACAGGGCGTTAGACAAGGGTCATTTATACAACACATTTTGTACATATTGTCTGAGATAATCTTCTTTTCTGTAGATTCTGAGTTCATAAACAAGTAAAAGAACTAGATAAAGGCATAGAAACACAAGTATTGACACATGAAAACCTGTCAGATAGAAAGTCAGGATGCCATGTATGCATCAATATTGAAAAAGCCTTAAAATGCCTATTTTGACCATAAAATGCCAAAATTGGTCATTTTTGCAGAAATTCTATAAAATAAAAGTTTAAATCCTTTAGTTTCATGCTATTTGACAAATTGACACCACCAAATCATTTAGGGAAGTTGCCAAATTACAGATTCTATTTTTACAGACTTCACCTCTTAGGTCCGAGAACACAATTAATTCGTAGTGCATTTCTTTTAGAACATAAATAAAAATTAAAAAAATCCCACCTGCGCTTTCTCAATGAAATTTTTACAGTGTGTTGTACTACTTTTGGGACAAATTATATCAAAATTATAGAAAACTTCATCGCCTCAAACTCAAAATATGGACAATTTTGTGTTTAGGGTGTCTTGAAATCTTTTGACAGCTTCCGAAGTGCTAATTTTTAACCTTTTTCAGCTGGACCGAATCACTACTTTCCTGTAAAATTCTGGACCCAATTTTTTTTACTGTGTAATTTCACCCCCCTACTTACAATTTGAGGCATTAAACATGGAGAAATAAATTTGGAAGGGGTATAAAAATTATTGGCAAGTAACCCACTGTTAACACTAGGGACTATATTCGTGAACAACGAAAATCAAGGGACGACAATTGTGGTCTCGGACCATATAGAAGTTATATGGAAAATAATCTTTTACAGACGATATTCAATTTTCTTCTCGGTTCTTTTCTTAGCTGTTGTGATCACCAGAATCTTTAATGTATCTTCTTTTTAATGATATAAATTACTTTAATATAATGTTTAAACTTCATGCAACAAATTTAGATTTTTCATACAGTGATGTCAAATTGCTTACATTTGCCGTTATTCTTACAGAAAATGTCATTTTTAGGGAAAAGTGGTCAGCTTTGAAAAATAAATAAAGTACTTGTACTGATGACATTCCTGGGCTGTTGTGACCAAGAGAAAGATGAAAAGTTATAGTTTAATGTGGTGTAGTTTATTTTTAAATTGGTTATTGTCTACTTGCACCAAATTTGATTTAAAAGTAGGCGATTTTAAGTTTTTATCCTATCAATTTCTATTTGACAACAGGATACATTGTTTGTGTAAACAGATAGTAGCCTGTTACACAATCTTGTTTATAAAGTCATGCTGAGACGTAATAATTCACATGTGATATATAGTGTAAACGACGTGTTGTATTAACTTGGTTTAGGGCTGAAGAAATAATATGATTTTTATTTTAATTTATTATTGAAGTTAATTATATATTCAAAGTTTTGTTTATGTTTGTTATCGCGTGCTTATAACCAATATTAAATAAAGTACGAGAATGCAATCGTAATCTAAAAGTTAACGCATTGTACTAAATAGATGCACGTTCAACTGAGTGTTTTATCAATACACAATAACATTTTTTTAATTAATGGGATTAAATTGTTTCTTTTCATATTTGGTAAAAAAAAAAAGTTCAGCAGTATAGCTGTATGATTACAGATTGTCAATTAGACAACTCCCCCAGTGACTATAGTTGCATTTTAACTGGTCCTTTTGACTGTTTTTCGTAACAACACTTGTATAACCTTTTTTAAGGATATTTTCTCACGATTTGAATACACAATCATAAAAGAGAACAATTCCATTCCGTCGCAATTTAGCAGTGCAAAAAACAGCATATAGAATACACCACTGAACTCGACCACTTGATACCGCAAGTTAAAATCAGATAATAGAGTTTTCTTCAAAACCAAGTTTCTGTTATTAATTTCTTAAAACTAAATATACGAATAATGTGTGCGCACAATACATTAGAAAGTTAGCACCTTTCAAGACACGTTTTACCATGATGATAAAAATTTACATTCGCCGTCAAAAAGAAACTTGTTCGGATGACTAAAATAATCGAAACTAACATATGTATCTAAATACAACAGTATTCTTGTATAAAATGAAAATAAAACTGCTGTTTTAACATAGAATTGCCTTGTCATTTTTTTATCCCAAGCTCTTCAACTGAATTAAAATTCATTGAACCGAAACAATATTAAATAAAAAGTCAATAATTTCTTCACAAAACGATAAAGATTGTTAGCTTTGAACAGGTACTTGTATGACAATTAACATGTCAGCTTCAGGCTATATACCTGTGGATACTCGAGGTGGATATATGGTGGAAACGATGCTGGAAGCTTGTATTATTTTATTAAAAATAAGAAAGGGTCAATAAATATTACATTTCCGAGATTTTATTTTCAGACATGATTTAAGTTTGTTGTCATAACGTAGATACAAACAAAATGTAGAGTCTGCTTTTGAAATGACGCTTTCTCACTATCTTCGTGCAACCGTATAAGTTACTGTATGGCTTTTATCAATAAGCTAAACCCATATCGTATAGTAGCTTTATAACTTTAATAGAATTGAGAATGGAAACGGGAAATGTGTTATAAAAAGAGACAACAACCCGTCAACAGAGCAGAAAACAACCCATATTTTATCTTGTGGATAGCAAGAAACGACAACCTCATAATTACAAGTACATTGTAATTTGTTCCTGACTTTATAAAACAGAACTAGAAACCGTGGCATTCGGCGGGGTTAAAAATGTTTGTGAGTGCTCAAATTTATCTGTGGTATAAAAGCACAACACAAGACCAAACTGTTAAAATTAGTAGGAAAATGCTTCCCTGTACATTGGGCACGAAACTTATCTACAAAATACAAAAGATCTAAAGTACCGATTTGAAAATAAGTTATCTACCAGTACACATCGAACATACATATTAAAATAAAACCAATGTGATATGCTTGCCAATAAGACAACTGTCCACCAAAGTTCAAACGAAAAAAAGTAAAATCACAAAAATACTGAACTACGAGGAAAATTCAAAACGAAAAGTCCGTAATCAAATAGCAATATCAAATGATAAAACACATCAAACGAATGGATACATGTAACACCTGCCATATTCCTGACTTGGTATAGGTGGTCGTATTCAACTATAGACAACCGTACGGTCTTCACACTGACATTGAAGAAGAAAAAGAACAGACCGTACGTATAGTCTGATATAAAAAAAAAAGCCCCAACATTAAAAAACATATGGAATTATTCAATTGAGAAAACTAACGGCCTAATTTATAACAAAAGAATCTACGAAAAACAAATCAGAACTCGCGGAATTGTGCTGTTATCCTCACTCAAAGTGAGTGTAAATTTAATAATTATTAACTGTCAATGAATTTTAAAATTGAATTAAACGACAGACATTCCGAATTCTCGAGGTACCTGTTATATATATACACATAAAAAAAGATTAAAAAAAAAAGAATCGTACGACCTTTGGGCCAATTGTGTTAGTTGAAGTAAAATTTCAAATACATTTCAGTCATTTTGATCAAGGAGATTTAATATAACCTCCTTTGTTTGATGATCAATCCATTTTGAATAAGAAAATTTAATTTATTTATATGCATTTTTCATTTAACAATTTGGGTCAAACATCTTGCGCCGTTTTAATGTTTCAACTAGGACTAATACACTAATTCAGTAGTCCCCGGTTTCAACAAAGATCGGAACTCCGGCCTTCAATTAATTTTATGAATTGCACCAAAATACAGAAAACATGAATCAAAATTATTTAAGCGTTAACATCTGGTATTGGTTTTCACTGAAGTTATCTTTACAGACCATTTTATACACAAAATATCAAACCATAGGTACCTATGGGTAACCATGCGCCGCCTCAGGCTTATATCCAAACACACCCATTGTTATCAAATTGAGTTATCTCCCTTAAACCGGACAGATTCTTGGCAATGGTTGTTCATATTTTATCTATCCAAGATATAAGGGCAATAACTAAAACAAATTAAAAGATAAAAGCTTAAGACCAATTGCAATGGGATTTCCATTATAATTGTTTTATTCAAGGGGCATAGTTGGTTAAATATATGAGATCAGAACTTTTTTCCTCAAGTGTCAAAGACATTGCTGATGATATAAGTTTCACAAAAATCTGGCAAGAATTTACACATGACAGGGCTAACAAGATCGGACGGACAGACACCCGGTAATTTCAAGTCCACTGCAACGCGTGAAGACAAGTGATAAAAAAAACCCATGAAGAGGCTCAAATTCCAGGAAAGAGGGGTCACTTCTGTTTCTACATTCCGACGTTCCATATACATAAGTGCAGCGCTGTAATGTGTCCATTTTTGAGATTTCAAATATAAGATTGGATATGAAACTTTGACATCAAATATTTCCTATTGAATGATGGTAGTTACGACAAAAATATAAAATTCTGTTAGAAATATATATATTGGTGGGTATTTTGAAATTAAACAAAAATCTGTTAGAAATATATATATTGGTGGGTATTTTGAAATTAAACAAAAATCTAGCCAATGACGGAATGTAGGGGTGACATATATTTCTGCCTGAAATGGTTCCAACGGCGACAATTACGCATCCACATCATTTGAACCCTGGCTACGCCACTGATGGAGTTTTTGATTATGCGATTCATATTGCGGCAAAACAAATTGTGATTATGTACTTACTTGGACACCCCCCTGAGGGGCCTCCATTATGTATTAGATAAAATACAAAGGTAATAAAGAAACAGGCCGGTAACAACCGTTGCCGGATAGTTTTCTGCACGGGTAGTCAGGTCAAGGTCCGAGGCGAAAGCCGAGGACCTTGACCTGACTACAAGTGCAGAAAAACTATTCGGCTGGTTGTAACCGGCCTGTTTCTTTTGTTACTTTTGTTTTTTATCTGACTTGTACGACGTTTCAAGAAAGTAATGATACTTTTAGCAATACTAAACATTTGAGAAACTTAGATAGCCATAAAGCAGTAAATGTAAGTTATAGTGTAAACACATTTTATTTTCATTTCCCTTCAACCGAGATTTTTTTCAAGAAAAAAATCAGGAATCTAATAATTTGATAAAAAAAAAAAAAAAAAAACCATTTCAAGTACAGAATAAGAATAAGAAGAATAAGAATATTTTATTATTCCAATCAAGGGCCCTTGATGGGCAGCATAACATGTACACATAGAACAATACATCATGATTTGTAACAGAAAAACATTTTTATATAATAAAATGAAACATTAAAAAAAAAAGTTCAGACAGGTGTTATTATCTTCATTTTATAAAATCAAATACATTTAGTTCCAGGCAGGATCAGAACCATAAAATCATTACAATTATCATTGTTATTACATACATTAATTAACATTTCGTCTAACATCTAGACATGTAATAATATAGCTCCCTAAATATTTAAGTACAGACAAATTTTCATTAGTAAATATAACAAAAAAAAATTGGCCTCATTTGAAAGATGTATAAAATTAGGACAAATACAGTTTATCTCCTTGAAAAATATCTCCCTATCACTTTTGTATGCTGGACAACTAGTTATAAAATGTTGTTCATCTTCAACCAGATTTAGAGTACATTTCTTACAAAGCTTTTGATTTCTTTCTATGTATAATGTTTTATACCTGTCTCTTTCTATTTTGAGATCATGTGCACTGATTCTAATTTTACATATGGCACTTCTCAATTGAAAACTGTTTAAAGATAGAAGATAAATGTTGTACACATTTAAGACTTTTCAAAATGCAACTTCGTAAAAAAGTAATATATTAAAGAAATAGTTTAGTGCATGGTAAGTAAGATAACGTTTGATTTTTATGGGGGGCTTTCGTCGGGAAATATGTTGGATTAAACATAGGGAATCACTGGAGCATGACTGGAGCGAGCTCCCCTTAGCTCAGTCTTAATTCCTTGTTGATGGATTGTTTCCTGGCTTGCTTTGCTAGAGTATTGTCTGCATGTTTCGCACTCGAGTAATATATATACTAGGGATGGCAACGAGTACTCGAGTACTCGGGTACTCGCTCGGAAGGCCGAGTACTCGAGAACAGTTTTAGTAATCGGATACTCGATTGCCTGTTATACATCTTGATATATTTCTCTCCACATTTCCGCTCACTTTAGCTCCGTTGAAATAACCCCTTTGTAATACTAAATAAAATAAATTAACAACATAAAGATGTTTATCCTGAGTATATTATTTGTTATAGTAGTACCAGCAACGTTCTTTCCTCCTGAAGGAATGTTTTCATGTGCACAACTTGTAACAAAAAGTAAAAAGTTCAACAGTCTTTCGTCTGAAATTGTTTTACATCCCTAATATGTACGCATGTTCAGTACATGAAATATGAAGACACCGGTGTACTACTATAGTACTTGACTTGTTATAGTGAGCAAGTATGAGAAAAATAGAGTGAGCCACCGTATACGGTAAAAATTAATATACGGGAACTTTGATATTCTTGAATCTGTTTCTGAGTTGGGAAGAACTAACATACAACTAACAGTGGGACGGTTATTCAAGTAAAGTACTATACTACAATCGAGTCTTTGATGTGATAAACTATAATACAATTGAGTCTAATGTAAAACGGTTAAATAAGTAAAGACTCTTAATGTCTTGCAATTTTCGAATGTAGGTAAACTAATAAGAAAAGAAAAAGATATAAATAGTAAATTCAAATCGTATGAATAATATTGGCGAACAAAAAAAGTATCACATTATGTCGCCGGACAATTGTAACATGCTATAAGATAGACTAAAAATGTATCGAAAATATAGCACACAAGAAATCATGAAATAACTCGGTGTAATTCAAATTTAAGATGCAAACGCATCAAAAGAAAAACAAAATCACATCATATCTCCACATGACACCAAAAAAAAAACTGCAATCAACAAATAAGACGCAAAGAATAAAAAAAAATCCATTTGCGGGCAACTACCGACCTATTATACTGTATGATCGAACACAAACATAGATCCCGCTAACATGTTTAACCCCGCCACATTATTTATGTATGTGCCTGTCCCAAGTCAGGAGTGTAATTCAGTGGTTGTTGTTTGTTTATGTGTTACATATTTGTTTTTCGTTCATTTTTTTTTAATATAAATAAGGCCGTTAGTTTTCTCGTTTGAATTGTTTTATTTTGTTTTACTTTGTTATATCTGGGCCTTTTATAGCTGACTATGTGATATGGGCTTTGCTCATTGTTGAAGGCCGTACGGTGAATATGACACCAAAGAAATAAGACGCAAACTAAATTACAAGAAATTGCAAGATAAATAAATGACGTATACAAAATAATTCCGAACGACAATTGGTTAACACAAACAAAAGGAATACAACGATATAAATATATGCTACCCGAAAAACTTAACTTCACAATGGTCAACCAATCCGGGTTACTGTATAACTAAGGTGTAACAAAATGTGTAACAAAACTTTTTAAAATAATACAGAAATTATGACTGTCGGTGTAATTGTAATTGTTAAAGAAAAAAAACATGTCAAACATGGAAATATTATTTAAAAAAAATAGTTTTAATCACTTAAAAGTTATGTGATGTTACATGTATAGGACGGGCGTGTTTGATTCGTAAATTAATTAACCCCGTCATATAACATCAAACTTTGAAATTGCGTCCAAATGTAAAATTTATGTGTGCCACCTTGAGAATGATCTTAAACGATTGGCAATTCATTTCTCAATTTTTGTAATTTTCCCCAGACTTTTTCTATGTCGAGCAAAAAAAGTAGCAGTTTATAAGGAGACCCCCTAAATGACGTAACAACTTGACTTATGGTCGTTTTAAAAACGATTGTTTGCAAGTTGCATTGTCAACAATTGTACAATATGGAGGCTTGTATAGGGTATATTGGGATACGGGATATTTGCCATTTTAATTTTAGGGATATGGGATATTTGTCCTAAAAGTAAATGGGATATGGGATATTGATGCATTTATAAGGATGTTGAATTTTTAACATGAAAAAAAAAATAAGTGGAATTTAAAAGTTGAGTACAGAAATATTTACATCTCGCTTGATAAAATTGCCCCAAAAAGTTTAATATTAAAGGTCATTTTAGTGCTTTGTTGATTTTAATTGAGTTTATTGTCGTTTTTGTCATTTAAAACCAAGGGAAAAGTATTGATCTATTTATATGCTCATATGTACTGATAATTTTAAAAGTATTTGTTTTGCTTTCCATACTTCGTTCCTTATTGTTAATTTTCCTTTTTTGGATGGTGATGTTCCTTTGGCACTATCTTACGGTGTTTGTATATCACAACACCTTCGCTATGCCCGTGTCTGTTGCAACGTTTTGGATTTTAATGAACAAAATCTATGTATTACTGGTAAATTATCAAGTCAGGGATTTCGTTACCACAAATCATTTAAAATCTTTACTAAATTCTAGATTTGGTTTTGAAGTTTGGTTCTACCTGTAGAAAACTTATTTCAAACGGGATAGCACATCCTCATTTTTACGGAGATGTTGTTTACCGTGCCATTGGATGCTGGATGTGTAATGATTGATAATTTAGTCTCAGATGCATTACTTTTTATTAGTTGTAATTGGCTTTGAACTAGCTGTCAGTAACTGCGAGTACTCCCAGATCTGTACTTGGTGTCTTTTTGTTGATGGGATGTACAAGTACTCGGTCACGTCCACTCTCTGTTTTTGTAAGATGTATTTCTATTTGTATCCATCTGATGAGTTAAGTCTTTTCAACTGATTTGTATAGTTCGTTCTTATGTTGTACTGTTACACCACTATCCCAGGTTAGGGGGAGGGTTTGGATCCCGCTAACATGTTTAACCTCGCCACATTCTGTATGTATGTGCCTGTCCAAAGTCAGGAGTCTTTAATTCAGTGGTTGTCGTTTGTTGCTGTGTTACATATTTGTTTTTTGTTCATTTTTTTATACATAAATTAGGACGTTAGTTTTCTCGTTTGAATTGTTCTACATGTGTCATTTCAGGACCTTTTATAGCTAACTATGCGGTATGAGCTTTGCTCATTGTTGAAAGTCGTACGGTGACCTATAGTTATTATTTTCTGTGTCACACGGTCTCTTGTGAAGAGTTGTCTCATTGGCAATCATACCACATCTTTTTTTTATATTATAAGTTCATATGCATTTATAATTTTCTTGAAATAATCATAGATTTTTATTAGATGTATCCATCTGATGAGTTAAGCCTTATTGTTGTCAATGTTTTTATTTGTTTTGATGCTTTATATGATTACAGGATATTTTCTAGTGTTTTACCTCTTATTTTTCACGTGGCGAGGATCTTCAGAGGTCTCCACGTTTCACAGATTGCTTTGATGTGCAACGGCTGTTTTGCCAGACAAGCTGGGGTCGAGGAATGTCAGAGCACCTCCCATATCAAAAAGTAGATATTTCGTCGTATAAACTATGTTAAGGTGGTACCTAACACTACAGGGAGATAACTCTGTAAAATCATCAGAACGTTTTAATGACGTTATGTTGTTAAGGTAAAAGTAAACTTCTCAATGATCAAAATTGGTGTTTGTCAAACTGCTATATAACCAGTGTAATTTTTCTGACAAAACGGTTGGTTATAAGTTTTTGAAATTTTTATATTTTTGTTAAAGGGTCAAAGTAAATACTTTGGCAAAATTTTATAAAAATTAAACGAGCCAAATTAATTTTAGTTAAAGTGTTGGGTACCACCTTAATAACGAATAATAACTAAATAATCAATGTAAATTAATATATTTTCTTTCTATTACTGGTGTTGTGAGGAAGAAAAGTAAAAAAAAGTAACAAAAATATTGGGTCTATGCAATTCATAAAGTTCAAGATCACAGAGTCAAATGTTGTGTTATTTCTTGGCAAAACAAGGGCTGTGCAAATTTTGCCTGTTGCAACAGTTAAGTGTAATGTAGGTACCAGGCGCGGATCCAGCCATTTTAAAAAGGGGAGGTTGCAACCCAGAGTAAAGGAGGGGTTCCAACTATATGCTCCCATTCAAATGCGTTTATCGGCCAAAAAAAGGGGGGTTCCAACCCCCGGACCCCCCCTCCCCCTGGATCCGCCACTGGGTACATTAGCAGAAAGCTTTCTTGTGTTAAATTTTGAGTTATATTGAACTTGCATGCTAAATATCCACTTTTTGATATGGACGTGCTCTGATATCCCACAGTCTCAGCTTGTCTGGCAAAACAGCCGTTGGATGTCAGAGCAATCTCGGACAAGAGACAGGGTTGAGTCCTTCTGTTCTTTCCAACATAGGTTAACGTGTAGGATTTTCTTATCAATGCCGAGCCGTGAAAGCAGAATGCTATCAAAATGAAATTAAACCGTCATATGCATCACGGTTTGAACAATTAAAAAAAAGTCTGAAATGATTAGACCCCTTGCACTAAATTTATCGTTTAAGATCACATAAAAAGAGATTGGTATACAAGGCTCTAAGATGAAACACTTCATCTTTTGGTCACATATATTCTTATTTAACACTGGAGGTATGCACCGTAAAATTTCTTTAACACAGTTTGTTTTCCCAGTCAAAATTGTTGACGTTGTGATGATGAGGGGAAAAAATGGGCTCGGGAATGAATTTATAATAATTTTTTGGGATATTTCAAAATAGTTTTAGGGATATGGGATATTTGTAAAAAATATTAATTGGGATATTAGGGGTGAACATTATAGGGATACGGGATATTGGGATAAAAACTTAATGGAATATGGGATATTGATACCCCCCTAAACAAGCCTCAATATGAAAATTAAACAACGTGAATGCAAATATTTATAATGACTTTACGGAAAGTAACTTTTGTGACATCTTGACAACCGTATACAAAGTTCATTTCACTTTTCTACCTTCTAAACACAAGAGATCTAATTCTTTTGTTCTATTTAAACCGCATATCGGACTGTAAATCGACTAACCCTTGTTAGCAACTCATTGAAATCGCACTGATAGTTTTTTTCAAATAATTCATGGGGCGATACACAAAGACGATTGAATAACATGTTAGACTTGTTTATAAGTGTATTTTAAACAAATTTATATGTACATCTTACGAGGCTTAACAAGTTTTATTATGAAGTCCAGCTTTTCTATTTGGTTTACTATAAATTAAATCACTTATTTAAATATTAACTTAAATAGTTGTCTTCTCATATTCCAGAATAAGGTACTCAAAGGGCATTTATAGGTGTAACATATGATATATATAACCATGCAGTAGCAGATCGCGGACTTTCATAGAGGGGGATACGAAGGGCAAGATTAAAAAAGCAGGCGCTCAATATATTAAAAAAAAACTTAAAACTTAAAACACATGTAGCAATATAAGACGCATCCCTGATACGCCTATGTTCACAACAATCTACAATAGTATTTTCTTATCATAAAGGTCATTTAATATAAAACATAATTATAGAAAATTAATATACTTATATTTCTGTCTAAAAAATGAAAACAAAAGTTACCAAAATGCCGAACTCAAAGAAAATTTTAAATCGGAGAGTCTTTTATCAAAAGGCAAAATCAAAAGCTAAAAACATCGCACAAATGGAAACAACTTCATTTCATATTGATATTTCAAATATATATTCAACTGAGCTAACAAAATTTACCTTTAAAAGTAGTCCTCTTAGTTAAAAAGAATTTCCATTTTCGTTTCCTTTATAAACGTTGCCGATCGTCAACAATTCATTTCTACATACGGGTACCAAGTATGTAATACAAGCCCTATCAATGCAATGCAATATATAAAATTAAGAATGGAAATGGGGAATGTGTCAAAGAGACAACAACCCGATAAATAAAAAAAAACAACAACAGAGGGTCACCAACAGGTCTTCAATGTAGCGAGAAATTCCCGCACCCGGAGGCGCCTTTCAGCTGGCCCCTAAACAAACATATATAATAGTCCAGTGATAATGAACGCCATACTAATTTCCAAATTATACACAAGAAACTAAAATTAAAATAATACAAGACTAACAAAGGCCAGAGGCTCCTGACTTGGGACAGGCGCAAAAATGCGGCGGGGTTAAACATGTTTGTGAGATCTCAACCCTCCCCCTATACCTCTAACCAATGTAGAAAAGTAAACGTGTTTTTTTATTGTGTGTAATATTTCAACTTATTAACTAAAACAACATTTGTTGGACGATTTACCATCAATTGCTAGACGTTTAATTTTCCAACAGCGCCGGGTCACTGATATTAAACTAGTAAGTTATAGTAAATTGTAAACAATTGTTGTATGAATATTAATTTATGAAAGTATAACAGAGAAAAACACGAAAATAACTGCTATAAATAGAAAACAAAAAAAATAACGGATTTGGGAATAAGGGTGAGGGCGAAATAAATGTCAAAACGCCTCTAAAAGAAATATCAATCTTAGTTAAAACTAATCTTTACTTTAAATAAAGGCAACAGCAGTATACCGCTGTTCGAAATTCATAAATCGATTGAGAAAAAAACAAGTATGGGGTACAAACTTAAACTGAGAGAAACACATCAAATATTAGAGAACTACAACACAACAGAAACACAGCATTAAACTGTAACACACACAGCAACGAACTATAATATAACAATGGCTATTTCCCTGACTTGGTACAGGACATTTTAATAATAAAAAAAATTGGTGGGTTGAATCTGGTTTTATGGCAAGCCAATCCTCCTGCTTTTATTGCAATGTTAAATTTAACATTCAAATGACAACATTACATGATAGGACTACAATACAAATAAATGGGAGAACATATAGGGCAAAGAAACACACGAATAATAGCTAACAAAAGGTGTCAGGTTTACAATTTAATACGTCAGACGCGCGTTTCGTCCACACAAGACTAACCAGTGATGCTCCGAGGAAAAGAGTTCGAAAGCCAAAAAAAGTTGTTCAAAGTTGAAGAGCTTAGAGGACCAAATGGTTTTAAAAGTTGTGCCCAATACGGCTAGGGTTTTCTGCCGTGGATAAGAACATCCTTATTATTTAGAATAAATCATACTTTTGTACAAGTATCTTTTTATAAAATGACTATATAATAGATATAAACAACAAAACCGGTGACTAACTACAAAACTACAAATGATAAGACATTTGACAAAATCCGATGAGAATAATCAAATGATACATCAAAAATAAATACATGGATTTCGAATAGAAAGTACCGTGACACGTCGTATAGCAATGCGAATTCACACTCAGCAAAACAGTCACAATCGAGAATAAGTCACGTTCGGTAATTAAAAGATCAGACGAAGTAATAACAAACCACAATCTAACACGTGGTAAAAAAGTCCTTAGTTAGTTTGGACAAGGACACATCGTAATATGGATCAACCAATTCGTGATGGTGTCCGTAAAATTTACAGAGTGTCATTTTTAATCTGTCCTCCTCATAACTTTGTTTGATCAGTTTCTGCGTTAGGAGTACACTCCTGTTTATGAAGTCCGTATAGTGTGAACATGCATGAGCATAACGTATCAATTGAGATATGTAGACACCATACGAAGGGACAGAGGGTATGTTACTGCTGAGAAATGGGAAATTGATAATTGGGAAGTTGAAATCGTCCCGTTTATCATAGATGTTCCTGTGAAAATTAAAATCACAAAAATACTGAACTCAGAGGAAATCCAATCGGAAAGTCCATAATCACATGGCAAAATCAAATGACAAGAACTGTCATATTCCTGACTTGGTACAGGCATTTTCAAATGTAGAAAATGGTGAATTAAACCTAGTCTAAAAGCGCTAAACGTCTCACTTTGATGACAGTCTCATCAAATTCCGTTATATTTACAATGATGCGTGAACTAAACAGACATAATAAATAAAATTGTCAAAATATGGGTACAGCAGTCATCATGGTGTAACAATTTTAAAAAAAGAAGTCGTCCATCTGTGTCAATATTGAGGAAAAAATTAAGGTATGAAACAGTCCTTGAAGTATCAGTAGTATCCTTAATTTCAAGTCCAATGGGATATATGAGATGTAAGTATTGGCTGTAATATGGGTTATTCGATGATAGGACATCATCAATATATCGGAAAGTAAAATTAAAGAATTCCGCAAGGTGCTTTTTCATTTTTTGACTTTTAGAAGGTTCTGAATAAATGCTGCTTTATACGAGTACAAAAACAAATCGACCAGTAGGAGTGCACAATTAGTACCCATTGGAATACCGACTGTCTGTTGAAATATAAATCCTCTAAACTCAACAAATATATTGTCGATCAAAAAGTTCAGCATTTTGATGATATCATCTTCAGTATATTTTCTGGTAGATTCAAGTGTAGTTCTTCACACATGTGGTTCTTCACAAAATATGAATTATAGTAACCCAAAACAAGAAATTTGTATCTACGACTCCCATTTTTTATAGAAAAAGCTCTGTTTAATAAGATGGTGAAGTCTATCTTTCAATTATAAAATTTGACATAATCATGCAAATGGTGATACATGCATAGGATTTGGCACAAACGTTCTTTATAGTGTCCTTGATAATATAAAGGGATAGCCAGCATGTTTTTGAATATTATCACGGCGACTATCTCACTGGGGTAAAGCTGATGACCGTAACTGCATTCACGGTCATCCCAAGATGTCAGCTGAAAAATTAGGTCAGTATTTTTATTGTCTGTTAAGGTGTTTCTACATCATTTTCTTTACAAAGCATACTTTGTTACGATGTAAATTTATAAAAGATTCACACGGAAGTCACAAATCTCTACCGAGGAACGTGTATAGAACGGGAAATTGGATTTGAAAAATTCGCTAGGATGACCGTAAATCGTAATCGAGATGACCGTAACAGGATTAGCGATTCATAACAAGGCTGACCGTAATTGGTTAAAAGATGACCGTAAATTGTTAATGAAGACCGTAATTTATAATGACTATATTTAAAAGGAAAGAAATATCCATATGTGTATGCATTGTTTTTTGTTGAGTTTGTCGCAATAAGGGGCTCGGTTAGTTCTTTTTAACTATTTGGCGTTTTTTTAGTTTATATGAAAATGATAGTAAATAATATAATCGAGTAGTAGTTTTGATTTAAATGGACACTATAGACAAGAGACACCTGCAAACAATAGGTGATTTTAACTGTGTAACTGAGTGGACCGTATCAAATGAAACTCGTATGTCTGTTTATTTTGCCATCTTCTGCATATTTCAAAAAAAAAATCAACTCAAAAACAAGGTAAGTTAGGTTTTTTTTTCTCAACCATAGACTTTATATAACTTTTACATATCTAAAGGTCCTGCCATGCTTTAAAATGTTCATTATAAGGAATTGAAAAAGATGGCCGTGTTTACACCGAAAAAAATACTATGAGTACAGACAAACTGGTACATCCAGGAAAGTTTTAAGGCATGGCAGGAACTAGATATATAAAAGTTATACGAAGTCTACGTTTCAGAAAATTAAAAACTTACCTGGATTTCCATGTCCAGTTTTTTTCAGTCTGCAGAAGATAGCAAAATAAACAAACACCGAGTTTCATTTGATACGGTCCACTCAGTTACACCGTTTAAATCACCTATTGTTTACATGTGTCTATTGTCCACCCATTGTCCATTTAAATCAATACTACTCACAACATTGATTATATATGGGGAGCTTCTCAATCGTTTTCACTACTTAGATAATTTTTGCACCTTCTGCAGGAACGAAAAAAAATGGAAGGCAAAATCTAGATTAGTTTATAATTTTCTAAAACATCAAATGCATTTAAAATTTCTATATCTAGTTCCTGCCATCCCTTAAAACTGTTGCAGGTACATAGGTTAGTCTGTACTCAGAGTAAAATTTGGGGTATAAATACGGCCATATTAGCCAAAAGGTTATGATGAACCTTAAGGTTTATATACCCTTCTGTAGCCATTTCTGTACGAAATTTTTTTTCAACATCAATTGTATCAAAACTACAGATATAATGAATTATAAATGCAGTCCATTTTAAACATATACTAGGGGAAAACTTGATGCAAAGCATTATTGTTTACTGTTGCATTGCATTTAATAGAAAAAGAGTACTTTGTGGCAAATAAAACCAAAATTTTATAGAAATTCCACAGCCTTTAATAAAGAGATTTTTGTTATACAATTTGAAACATAGATTACTCACATGCTTTTCTATGATGTGCTAGTGTTTATTTTTTACAAAAAGTTCTAACCAACCTGTAAATTTCAAAATACCTCGTGCAGAGTAACTAAAGTCGAGCGCACCGCACCCTAAAAGGTGTTCTTGATTTGGTCCATATTTTTAATTTGTTCTAACCAATAACTACATTAATAAACTTGTTTAAAGGAAATCAATGCCAGCACTGCATGCAATAATCCTATATATATCGGTCATCAAATTGCCAAATATGATAGAACAAGAATAAAGGGTGTGGATTTTCTATAAAATTTCCATATGTTTAGCATTGAAATAATACAAGGGTATATTATCCTTAATACTTTCCTAGATACATCAGTTTGTCTGTTCTCTTAATAGATATGTGTGTGCAAAAACGGCCATATTTTTCAATTCCCTCAGATGAACCTTTAACATTATGAATATCCGGTAATTGAGCCCATGTGTATGGTTCCAGAGGAGCAGAATAAAATCTTGATTTGTCTTGATATATAAAAAAAAAATTATGTTTTCTGTTTATACAATTTACAAGGCTCCCTTTTGAAATTCGCTATTTATACAAGACTATTTTAGGATCTATTTTGTACATGTACATCCATTGCCTTTTTGGCATTTTTAAAAAGCTGTATTTATTATATAAAATTAATAGGCATCTCAGAAATAAAAAAAATCTTTTGGCTTGTAGTTGGATGCTACATATGACGAACCATGTATTTGAAGCACGTCTTATTTTGTCTACCTTTATGGTAATCTTGTCTTATAAATACTTCGTACACCAACACGATTAATTATTTTATACAAAAAAGGTAATACAAATACGGATATTTCTTAGAAATAACGGTTATACTATGAAAGTTACGGTCATCCTTTATAAATTACGGTCATCCTTTGGAAATTACGGTCATCATTTTACTAATCACGGTCATCCTTATTATGTGTTACGGTCATCTTGAAAATATTTTAAAGATGATTTACGGTCATCTTAGCGAATTTTTCAATTCCAATTTCCCGTTCTATACACGTTCCTCGGTAGAGATTTGTGACTTCCGTGTGAATCTTTTATAAATTTACATCGTATCAATGTATGCTTTGTAAAGAAAATGATGTAGAAACACCTTAACAGACAATAAAAATACTGACCTAATTTTTCAGCTGACATCTTGAGATGACCGTGAATGCAGTTACGGTCATCAGCTTTACCCCAGTGTATCTTGAATTTAGAATTGATATCATTTTAGTGATAGTAAACAAATTCAAAACTTGTTTAACGTAATATAGGTGATGAAAACTATTGAAATACAACTAAAATGACATGAAAATGTGTTAAACAGACCGGGTTGTAAAAATATATTACTTCTTCCGGTAAGGTTGGTCAAAATTCATGCATTCGAGTGATGGGGGTAAAGATTTGTGATGGAAAAGTCCTGTTGATAGATAGATTTTTTTTAAAAGATAAACACAGACGTCGAATAATTCAATTATGTTTTCCGATGTATTTCGTTCTTACATTTACAGAAACACAATGTTTTATAGTTCAGACCAGCTCTATAACACTTGCATCTTCAAGAATACGCTTCCTTACATTATAATTTGTGAAAGTCCTGTTGCAGCATTGTCTATTAAATAGTTATCAAAGGTACTACGATTATAATCTAATCCGCCAGACGCGCGTTTCGTCTAACTTAGACTCATCATTGACGCTAAGATCAAAATAGTAATAAAGTCAAACTAGTAGAAAGTTGAAGAGCATTGAGGACCTAAAATTCCAAAATTTTGAAAATTCAAAGTTTTGTTTACAGGAAATTTATAATTATGACCAAAAATTGATATTCATGCCAACACCGAAGTGCTGTGTACTGGGCTGGTGTTACTCGCGGGGTCGAAACGTCTACCAGTAGTGGCATCGACCCAGTGGTGTAAATAGTTATCAAAGGTACCAGGATTATAATCTAAGACGCCAGACGCGCGTTTCGTCTACATAAGACTCATCAGTGACGCTCAGATCGAAATAGTTATGAAGACAAACATTAAGTACAAAGTTGAAGAGCATTGAGGATCCAAAATTCCAAAAAGATATGCCAAATACGGCTAAGGTAATTTATTCCTTGGATAAGAGCATCCATAGTTTTTCGAAAAAATCAATTAAGTTTTGTTTACAGGAAATTTATGATTATGACCATATAATTGATATTCATGCAAACACCGAATTGTTAATTGTTACCAGTTTGGGTATCCATAACCAATCTGTTGTCTCCCTAACCAAAGCCCAATCGCCCAGACTAAGTACATGTTGTTTATATGTGAATACCTCTCCACAAACCTGACCAACTTTGACATGCAGCTCGTTTAATTTTCTCAAGCAGTGCACCTCTGTTAGTTGGAATAATGTCATACCGTTTTTTTGCGTACAGACAGTTTAAGCCAGGATTCATTGATGCCCAATGTTGTGATAATATCCTACCTGCTCACAACAGAAACCCAATATCAGCTTTACTGGCCAAATGCAAGTTAATTTTTCAATCGTCCATACCCCTCGGTTACGTCATCAATTATTTCCCATGTATAACATGCTGACTGCTCTCTCTCTCTCTCTGTTATAAGATCTTATAACCAATTGTCACATCCGATGAACGCATGAAAAATTACAAAGTCACAGAGTAAGGACCAGAAGCATGATCAATTTTGAGAATCGGAAGCCATCGCCATTCTTTTCTAAGTGCAACCCAAAATGTTTTTAACTCCAAGTGTCTTGAATAGAGAAATTGCTAAAACCACTACACCACTTTCTGGGCTGATTTTCTTCGCCTAGCTGTCCTTTTGTATGAAAAATATAATTGTGATTGCTTCCTTGTGATTACACGAACTAAGATTATAATGGTCATCATAGGAATTTATCCTAAGATCTTTGCCTTTTTTAACAAGCATTGTTTTGTCAGATTTGACTGAGCAAATTATATCTTCAAATAAATGTAACAATTCTGTTTTGTAATCCTTCACTCAAGGAAAGCTCCTAATCTTTCGTATTCTTACTGGTACCCACAACGTTTCCCTTGATACAGCACCCCTTGTTTATCCTGAAGACCATGAGATATTTTATCAGTTATAAATTACCCATGAGGACGAGGTGTGTCAGTGTCAGATCACCCCGATGGCCCGGGCGGCCAGAGGTAGATCTGACACGGACACATCAAGTCCAAATGGGATAACTATTTTACATCCCAGCTGTTTTAGATAAGACGAAAAATTTTTTACAATTCATAAAATCTAGTTTAGAACGCCGCTCAACCATTATAATACTATAATATACTTTAAATATTACTATATAATATATATACCCTTAATGACCCCCGAACACGATGTAAATATCAAACCATGTCAACTCGCCCCACTGGCCAATCGGCCCACACTCAATCGCCACTTTCTAAAATATTTCCACACTCTTGTTTTAACAACCCCCCCTAAATTCCATTGAACAATCAGTATGACAACTCGTCTTATTAAAAGGTTTAAAATCCCACTGAATAAAGGTCTGCCTACTCACGCCACTTATAAATATCTTGCTTCCTTTAAATATGTTAAATTACTGATAGTTTTATCCAGTCGTCCTGGTGTAGGGGTATGTGTCGTGGGTTGATATGCTAAAGGTCTTGAGTTCGAATCCCAGTATAGAAAATGAATTTGTTCTATCTAAATTTTGAGAATAAATATTTCTAAGTTTTATTGTGGATTAGCCATTCCCGCCAAAATGTTAAGGACAGCATGCAAAACAAAGAAGCTCAAGCTGGGGTGATCTGGTAGGGATGGTCAGGCTCAGATCACCCCTTGTAGAACAAAGAAGCTGGGATGTAATGTGATATCTTCACCCATCAACCTAACCTAATTTAACTTTAATATACATTATGTAAACTCATGAATACATAGTCGTGGTTTTGAATACGAGTTACAGCCCCGAGCTAAATAAGAGTGGTTCTCATAGGGGTCTAGGCGTAACGCGGGATTGCCTATTTTTTGTAAGCGTGACACTTGAAAGTCAAATTATTATGCCGTGAAAATGGGAAATGAAGTCTAGCGGGACATGGGATACTTCAAAAAAAAAGAAAACAGTAAGCGGGATCCGGGATCAGAATACCCCCCCCCCCCCCCAAATGAGACTTCAATAAGAGGTTATGATTTTGTTTTTGTAAGATATCTAGGTTTCATGTTCATGTAAGCATCAGTAAATTAATTCAGGTTCCTTTTTAGATTTTTATTATCTTATGGATACTTTTATCTGATCCCATCTTACGCCAACATTTTCTTTCAATTGATGCTGAGAAATAGCGACTTGGGTCCCATGAAAGGTGATTTCGGTGTTATTGAGCTCAGTTGAATGTGTTCTATGTTGTCCACCGCAGCTGCGGTAAACACTTTATATTTAAATAGAGAAGGACAAACAACATCATCATTCAACTAACGTTCAACTACAGCTTCTTCATTTGAGTACGGGGTATATAATTCCAGAACCTGATTTTTCATGCCACAAAACCAGGTTCAACCCACCACTTTTATTCCCCTTTTAAAGTGTACTGTACCAAGTCAGGAAGATGGCCATTGTTATATTATTGTTCGTTTCTGTGTGTGTTGCATTTTAACGTTGAGTCGTTTGTGTTTTCTCTTATTTTTGAGAAACTGAGATAAGACGTGGCACGGTACTTGTCTATCCCAAATTCATGTATTTGGTTTTCATGTTATATTTGTTATTCTCGTGGTGTTTTGTCTGATGCTTGGTCCGTTTCTGTGTGTGTTACGTTTCGGTGTTATGTCGTTGTTCTCCTCTTATATTTAATGCGTTTCCCTCGGTTTTAGTTTGTTACCCCGATTTTGTTTTTTGTCCATCGATTTATGAGTTTTGAACATCGGTATACTACTGTTGCCTTTATTAAAGAGATGTATTACCCATGTTGAATAACGCATCATTAATCTTTATCTTCTAGTTTTATTTTTCAAAGAGTAATAGTCCCAGATACACAGCAAATGATGTGTCAATATCAGAGGGATGCCTATGTTTGTACAGTAACTTTCTGGGTTTTTGATGATTATTGCACATTAACAATTAGTCGTCTGAGATAATAGTCGCATTTTATAGTAATTTTGTCATGTTTGTCTTACTGCAGCAATTCAGTATCAGGTCTATGCTCTAGCATTTTCACCAACTTCAAAAAGAAGGTAATCGATTATGGATATCTTTAGAGACAACGGATCTATAAAAAAAAAATGTTTTTTTCATTGGCACACTTGCAGCGAATCATATCGACATTCGTTGTCATATGCAATGTGTCCTTGTATTCACAAGCAATACGAAAGATGGTCTTATATTTTTTCAATCAAAAGGACATATCTGCCTTGTGTGTATGCTTCTAGTTCTGGCATTTTCTAACTAGAGGCTCTAAAGAGCCTGTGTCGCCCACCTTGGTCTATGTGAATATCAAACAAAAGACACAGATGGATTCATGACAAAATTGTGTTTTGCTGATGGTAATGTGTTTGTAGATCTTATACTTTACTGAACATTCTTGCTGCTTACAATTATCTCTATCTATAATGAACTTGGCCCAGTAGTTACAATGGAAAATGTTAGTAAAAATTTACAAATTCTATGAAAATTATGAAAAACTGTTTATTATAATAATATTCAAGATTATAACCAAAAACAGCAAAATTTCCTTAAAATTACCAATTTAGGGGCAGCAACCTAACAACGGGTTGTCCGATTCATCTGAGAAATGCAGGGTAGATACATCATGTTGTAGATCTTGACCTGATTAACAATTACCCCCATGTCAGATTGCTCTAAATGCTTTGGTTTTTGAGATATAAGCCAAAAACTGCATTTTATCCCTATGTTCTATTTTTAGCCATGGCAGCCATCTTGGTTGGTATGCCGAGTCACCGGACACATTTTTAAACTAGATACCCTTATGATGATCACGGCCAAGTTTTGTTTAATTTGGCCCAGCAGTTTCAGAGGAGAAGATTTTTGTAAAAGATTACTAAGATTTACGAAAAATGGTTAAAATTTGACTATAAAGGGCAATAACTCCTTAAGGGGTCAACTGACCATTTTGGTCATGTTTGACTTATTTGTAAATCTTACTTTGCTGAACATTATTGCTGATTACAGTTTATCTCTATCTATAATAATATTCAAGATAATAACCAAAAACTGCAAAATTTCGTTAAAATTACCAATTCAGGGGCAGCAACCCAACAACAGGTTGTCCGATTCATTTCAAAATATCAGGGCTGGTAGATCTTGACCTGATAAACAATTTTACTCCTGTCAGATTTCTCTAAATGCTTTGGTTTTTGAGTTATAAGCCAAAAACTGCATTTTACCCCTATGATCTATTTTTAGCCATGGCGGCCATCATGGTTGGTTGGCCGGGTCACCGGACTCATTTTTAATACTAGATACCCTAATAATGATTGTGGCCAAGATTGATTTAATTTGGCCCAGCAGTTTCAGAGGAGAAGATTTTTGTAAAAGTTAACGACGACGGATGACGACGACGACGACGGACGATGACGATGGACTCCGGACGCCGAGTGATGGGAAAACCTCACTTGGACCTTCAGGCCAGGTGAGCTAAAAATTAGGCAATAGAATAACAAGACTACATTGAAAATCAGTCAATAGAATTATGTTTGTGAGTTTTTCTATTTAATTTCTCAGAGAAAATAAACCCATAACACATTAACAGAATGTTATTTCCTGTGAACAACCACTGACAACGGTCCGTGAACAACACATAACTCAACAACTGTGTTCGTACTTCGTCTGGCTGAAAAAAAACATCTTATTTACTTTTTCTAATGGAAAACAATCGAAAGCTGCTAATTCAAACAATATTGATACAACATATCTGCTCAAATAAAGATGTTGGCATTTGACCTAGATTTCTGACAATAGTAAATAATGTTTAAAATCCTCTGCTGCGCATAAAGCAGTAAAAAACTCGGTCAAAGAAGGAAATTCAACATTAAAACTTGAATCATCAGAAAATAATTTAATAAAGACGTTCAGCAGAGGCGGATTTAGCGGGGCCCAGGCCTCCCCTTTTTGGGAAAAAATATGGTTGCTTATATAGGGAATCACTGAAGCGTGACTGAAGCGGGCCCCCTCTTAGAGCAGTCAGTGGGCCCCCACTTATGAAAATTTCTAGATCTGCCACTGTCCAGACAATATATAGCGACATGTAGCAGTAAAAAACCTCATACGGTCAAAGAAGGAAATTCAACATAACAACTTGAATCATCAGAAAATATTTTAATAAAGACGTCAGACAATATATAGCGACATATATAATCGGACATATTAGGCATTCAAAGGGAATGTGGATTACCTCCCCTTCATCAGAAAAAAATCACAACTAAAAACAATCAACAAACTTCATGTTATAAACTACAACTAGTTTGCTCCCATCCATTCATATTGTCATACAGACCGAAAACTCGGATCCTAACTCAAACAATCCCTCACTGGGAAGCTCACATTGACCATGAAAACTCGGATCCTAACTAAACCAATCCCTCACTGGGTCCTAACTAAAACAATCCCTCACTGGGCCCTAACTAAAACAATCCATCCCTCACTGGATCCTAACTAAAACAATCCCTCACTGGATCCTAACTAAAACAATCCCTCACTGGGTCCTAACTAAAACAATCCCTCACTGGATCCTAACTAAAACAATCCCACACTGGGTCCTAACTAAAACAATCCCTCACTGGATCCTAACTAAAACAATCCCTCACTGGATCCTAACTAAAACAATCCCTCACTGGATCCTAACTAAAACAATCCCACACTGGGTCCTAACTAAAACAATCCCTCACTGGATCCTAACTAAAACAATCCCTCACTGGGCCCTAACTAAAACAATCCCTCACTGGGTCCTAACTAAAACAATCCCTCACTGGGTCCTAACTAAAACAATCCCTCACTGGGTCCTAACTAAAACAATCCCTCACTGGGTCCTAACTAAAACAATCCCTCACTGGGTCCTAACTAAACCAATCCCTCACTGGGTCCTAACTAAAACAATCCCTCACTGGGTCCTAACTAAAACAATCCCTCACTGGGTCCTAACTAAAACAATCCCTCACTGGGTCCTAACTAAAACAATCCCTCACTGGGTCCTAACTAAAACAATCCCTCACTGGATCCTTACTAAAACAATCCCTCACTGGGCCCTAACTAAAACAATCCCTCACTGGGTCCTAACTAAAACAATCCCTCACTGGGTCCTAACTAAAACAATCCCTCACTGGGTCCTAACTAAAACAATCCCTCACTGGGCCCTAACTAAAACAATCCCTCACTGGGTCCTAACTAAAACAATCCCTCACTGGATCCTAACTAAAACAATCCCTCACTGGGCCCTAACTAAAACAATCCCTCACTGGGTCCTAACTAAAACAATCCCTCACTGGATCCTAACTAAAACAATCCCTCACTGGGCCCTAACTAAAACAATCCCTCACTGGGAAGCTCACATTGACTATTTTACCAGATGTATCTAAATATTCAATGTTTGGAAATGAGTTTAATTTACTTTGAACAGATTGAATTAATAGAACGTTCAAAATGCAACTTTTAACGTTATATTTAGGAGATAACTGTATTGTATTTTAAGCTCCGACGGCATCAATTGGGGATTTGATGGTCGCAAATTAAGTTTACTGGCGACGCGTTAGCGGAGACAGTAAACGGGTATTTACGACCATCAAATCCCCAATTGATGCCGTCGGAGCTTAAAATACAATATTGTTATCTCCATTCTAATGAAACTAACAGAAAACAACGTTAAAACATGTATTCAAAATCTGTTATATGCCGTCTGCGCTTGCGCATACGTCCCATAGCATCAATTGTCAATTGATGCCATGTAAGAAAGTGACGTTATCCAATTAAAATGAACGTTACAAACGTTGTTGCATTAGAATGCTGTGTTTATGTATGTGCCTGTCCCAAGTAAGGAGCCTGTAATTCAGTGGTTGTCGTTTGTTTATGTGTAACATATTTGTTTTTCGTTTGTTCATTTTTTTTAATTTTTTTTTTTACTTAATAAATAAGGCCGTTAGTTTTCTCGTTTGAATTGTTTAAAATTGTCTTATCGGGGCCTTTTATAGCTGACTATGCGGTATGGGCTTTGCTCAATGTTGAAGGCCGTACGGTGACATATAGTTGTTGATGTCTGTGTCATTTTGGTCTTTTGTGGATAGTTGTCTCATTGGCAATAATACCACATCTTCTTTTTTATATTTCCAAGTACTCCACGAAACCTCTTTCTAAATTATTAACAACAATTCTATCATCTATCAAAGCCGGGCTCCAAAAATAACTGGAAATTCCTTTTCTATAGGTGGTCTGAATCAGATGTGGATTCTAAAAAAAATCCAAAGTTCTTTAAGAGTAAATGCAATCTAAGACTCTTTCATCTTGCAGTAGTATTAAAACATTTTTTGCACTTTACACAAGTATTCCCCGTTCCAAACGAAGAGAAAATTGAAAGAGCTGGTCCTGCTCTGTTTCATAAACAATAAAATAGCCAGTGTAGATACAAGTACTGTAAATTCAGAAATTATTGCGTGCATTTTTATTAAGATTTTTCAAGAATGGAAAAAAATGCAAGTTTGTTTAATTATTAAGACTATGAAAAAAATCAGTTACCGGAATGCGAGTTCTTAGTATTACAAAACGCACCTAGTCGCATTATTCGCATTAATAATGAAAAAAAAAAACGGGTAATAATTTCTGAATTTCAGATATCAGATATATAATTTATTCAAATCATAGCTTCCAAAATTTCTCTTTCATATTTATAGTCTTATTGCCGACAAGACCGTGTGTTTTACAAAGATGTTGATATATGACGTACGGTTGCCTTTATAGTCTTATTGCCGACAAGACCGTGTGTTTTACAAAGATGTCTTGATAGTCTTATTGCCGACAAGACCGTGTGTTTTACAAAGATGTTGATATATGACGTACGGTTGCCTTTATAGTCTTATTGCCGACAAGACCGTGTGTTTTACAAAGATGTTGATATATGACGTACGGTTGCCTTTATAGTCTTATTGCCGACAAGACCGTGTGTTTTACAAAGATGTTGATATATGACGTACGGTTGCCTTTATAGTCTTATTGCCGACAAGACCGTGTGTTTTACAAAGATGTTGATATATGACGTACGGTTGCCTTTATAGTCTTATTGCCGACAAGACCGTGTGTTTTACAAAGATGTTGATATTTATAGTCTTATTGTCGACAAGACCGTGTGTTTTACAAAGATGTTGATATTTATAGTCTTATTGTCGACAAGACCGTGTGTTTTACAAAGATGTTGATATTTATAGTCTTATTGCCGACAAGACCGTGTGTTTTACAAAGATGTTGATATATATAGTCTTATTGCCGACAAGACCGTGTGTTTTACAAAGATGTTGATATATATAGTCTTATTGCCGACAAGACCGTGTGTTTTACAAAGATGTTGATATATATAGTCTTATTGCCGACAAGACCGTGTGTTTTACAAAGATGTTTATATATGACGTACGGTTGCCTTTATAGTCTTATTGCCGACAAGACCGTGTGTTTTACAAAGATGTTTATATATGACGTACGGTTGCCTTTATAGTCTTATTGCCGACAAGACCGTGTGTTTTACAAAGATGTTGATATATGACGTACGGTTGCCTTTATAGTCTTATTGCCGACAAGACCGTGTGTTTTACAAAGATGTTGATATATGACGTACGGTTGCCTGATTCTATATATTTGATTTCATCGCTTCATTTGAACTATGGTGTAAAGTTGTCTAACAGGCAACCATACCACATCTTTTTAATTTGAAAATTGTGTTTTGTGTATTATGTAATTCTTTACATGTATTGTGTATATATAATGTAATTCTTTACATAATTTAACAAGACACAAAAGCACTGGATGACTGATTTAAAAAAAAAATCGTAGTTTTTATTACTCTGATTTAAAAAAAAAATTGAATGATGCAAGCCAATAAAACATTGGTGGGCAAAGGTTATCAAAGATAATACCAATAAACACGAAGTGTGATATATATGTAACATTAACTGTGGTAAGATCGTTGAATATTGTCTTTGTCGGTATTAACATAGATTTTTATGACTCATTTATGGGCATTATGTGTTCTGGTCTGTGCGTCCGTACGTTCGTCCGTCCGTCTGTCCTGCTTCAGGTTAAAATTTTTGGTCGAGGTAGTTTTTGATGAAGTTGAAGTTCAATCATTTTGGATCTAAGTACACATGTTCCCTATGGTATGATCTTTCTAATTTTAATGCAAAAAATGATAGTGCGGATGGGCATCCGTGTACAGGACACATTCTTGTTTTCAAATAACTAAATATGTATTGGTATATTATTGTTATGAACACTTACATGTTAGTATGCACAAGTTAATGCTTTTACAGACTATTTACGACGTCTTTCCACTAAATCCATCAGATGCGTACGGCATTGTTGATATTTAAATTAGGAAATAGAATTTGAAACTGACTTTGATATCATGCATTTTAAGGACGAAAATTAATGCCGGTATTTCTGACTATAAGCCGACCAGTCTTAAGGTTTATCTTACTTCTTAATACTTAATGCTACTTGTTGTTCGGAAAAGCAATAGATAGTCTTTTTGTTGTTGAAATTTACAAGCAAAGGATAGTCTTTTTGTTATTGGGATGTACAACCAACGGATAGATATAGGAAGATGTGGTGTGAGTGCCAATGAGACAACTCTCCATCCAAATAACAATTTAAAAATTAAACCATTATAGGTTAAAGTACGGCCTTCAACACGGAGCCTTGGCTCACACCGAACAACAAGCTATAAAGGGCCCCAAAATTACTAGTGTAAAACCATTCAAACGGGAAAACCAACGGTCTAATCTATATAAACAAAACGAGAAACGAGAAACACGTATATATTACATAAACAAACGACAACTACTGTACATCAGATTCCTGACTTAGGACAGGTGCAAACATTTGCAGCGGGATTAAACGTTTTAATGGGCCCAAACCTTCTCCCTTTTTCTGATAGTCTATTTGTTGTTGGGATATACAAGCAACGAATACTCTTTTTGTTGTTGGGGTGTACAAGCAACGGATACTCTTTTTTTTGTTGGGGTGTACAAGTAACGGATAGTCTTTTTGTTGTTGGGATATATAAGCAACGGATAGTTTTTTTGTTGTTGGGATGTACAAGCAACGGATAGTCTTTTTAGTTGTTTGGATGTTCAATCAACGGATACTCTTTTTGTTGTTGGGGTGTACAAGCAATGGATACTCTTTTTGTTGTTGGGATGTTCAAGCAACGAATACTCTTTTTGTTGTTGGGGTGTAAGAGTAACGAATACTCTTTTTTTTTTGTTGGGGCGTACAAGCAACGGATTGTATTTTGTTGTTGGGATATACAAGCAACGAATACTATTTTTTGTTGTTGGGGTGTACAAGCAACGAATTCTCTTTTTGTTGTTGGTATGTACAAGAAACGGATAGTCTTTTTGTTGTTGAGATGTGCAAGCAACGGATAGTCTTTTTAGTTGTTGGGATGTGCAAGCAACGGATAGTTTTTTTAGTTGTTGGGAGGTACAAGCAACGGATAGTCTTTTTGTTGTTGGGAAGTAAGAGCAACGGATAGTCTTTTTAGTTGTTGGGATATACAAGCAACGGATAGTCTTTTTGTTGTTGGGATGTTCAAGCAACATATAGTCTTTTTGTTGTTGGGATGTGCAAGCAACGGATACTCTTTTTGTTGTTGGGGTGTAAGAGTAACGGATACTCTTTTTGTTGTTGGGTGTACAATTAACGGATAGTCTTTTTGTTGTTGGGATATACAAGCAACGGATAGTCTTTTTGTTGTTGGGATGTACAAGCAACGGATAGTCTTTTTAGTTGTCGGGATGTTCAAGCAACGGATACTCTTTTTGTTGTTGGAATGTACAAGCAAAGGATAGTCTTTTTAGTTGTTGGGATGTACAAGCAACGGATAGTTTTTTAGTTGTTGGGATGTACAAGCAACGGATAGTCTTTTTGTTGTTGGTAAGTAAGAGCAACGGATAGTCTTTTAAGTTGTTTGGGTGTACAGGCAACGGATACTCTTTTTGTTGTTAGGGTGTACAAGTAACGGATAGCCTTTTTGTTATTGGGTATACAAGCAACGGATAGTCTTTTTTAGTTGTTAAGATGTACAAACAACGAATAGTCTTTTTAGATGTTGGGATGTACAAGCAACGGATACTCTTTTTGTTGTTGGGGTGTACAACGGATAATCTTTTTTTTTTGTTGGGGCGTACAAGCAACGGATACTCTTTTTGTTGTTGGGATGTACAAGCAATGGATTGTATTTTGTTGTTGGGATATACAAGCAACGAATACTTTTTTTTTGTTGTTGGGGTGTACAAGCAACGAATACTCTTTTTGTTGTTGGTATGTACAAGAAACGGATAGTCTTTTTGTTGATTGGATGTGCAAGCAACGGATAGTCTTTTTAGTTGTTGGGATGTGCAAGCAACGGATAGATTTTTTTAGTTGTTGGGAGGTACAAGCAACGGATAGTCTTTATGTTGTTGGGAAGTAAGAGCAACGGATAGTCTTTTTAGTTGTTGGGATATACAAGCAACGGATAGTCTTTTTGTTGTTGGGATGTACAAGCAACGGATAGTTTTTTTTAGTTGTTGGGATGTTTAAGCAACGGATAGTCTTTTTAGCTCACCTGTCCCGAAGGGACAAGTGAGATTATGCCATCACTTGGCGTCCGTCGTCTGTCGTCTGTCGTCTGTCGTCCGTCGTCCGTCGTCTGTCGTCGTAAACTATTTCAAGAATCTTCTCCTCTGAAACTACTGGGCCAAATACTTTCAAACTTTAACTGAATGTTCCTTAGGGTATCTAATTTATAAATTGTATCTGAAGTTTTGATCTATCAACAAACATGGTCGCCATTGCTAAAAATAGAACATAGGGGTCAAATGCAGTTTTTGGCTTATAACTCAAAAACCAAAGCATTTAGAGCAAATCTGACCTGGGTAATATTGTTCATCAGGTCAAGATCTATCTGCCCTGAAATTTTCAGATGAATCAGACAACCTGCTGTTGGGTTGCTGCCCCTGAATTGGTAATTTTAAGGAAATTTTGCTGTTTTTGGTTATTATCTTGAATATTATTATAGATAGAGATAAACTGTAAACAGGAATAATGTTCAGCAAAGTAAGATTTACAAATAAGTCAACATGACGGAAATGGTCAGTTGACCCCTTTAGGAGTAATTGCCCTTTATAGTCAATTTTTAACCATTTTTCGTAAATCTTAGTAATCTTTTACAAAAATCTTCTCCTCTGAAACTACTGGGCAAAATACTTTCAAACTTTAACTGAATGTTCCTTAGGGTATCTAGTTTGTAAATTGTATCCGAAGTTATGATCTATCAACAAACATGGTCGCCATTGCTAAAAATAGAACATAGGGGTCAAATGCATTTTTTGGCTTATAAATCAAAAACCAAAGCATTTAGAGCAAATCTGACCTGGGTAATATTGTTTATCAGGTCAAGATCTACAATGTATCTGCCCTGAAATTTTCAGATGAATCAGACAACCTGTTGTTGGGTTGCTGCCCCTGAATTGATAATTTTAAGGAAATTTTGCTGTTTTTGTTTATTATCTTGAATATAATTATAAATAGAAATAAACTAAACAGCAATGATGTTCAACAAAGTAAGATCTTCAATTAAGTCAATTTGACCAAAATTGTCAATTGACCCCTTAAGGAGTTATTGCCCTTTAAGGACTTTTTTCGCAATTTGTTCATCATGTTGACTTACTTTAAAAAATCTTCTCCTTTGAAACTGCTGTATCAATTTCAGCCAAACTTAGGCTAAATGAGTTTCAGAGTATTTAGTATAAATTTTATATTTTATTTCCTTGTATGTCAAGAAACATAGCTACTATGGCTAAAATAGAACATAGGAGAAAATGATTATTTTTTTTGGCTTTTGAAGAAAATAGGACGATCCAAAAAACATTTAAATAAATTGAAAAGCCAAAATAATCATTGATGAGAGATTTAACCAAAAGAATTAAGGTGAGCGATTCAGGCTCTTGAGAGCCTCTTGTTATATGTTGGGATGTACAAGCAACAGATACACTTTTTGTTGTTGAGGTGTACAAGCAACGGATACTCTTTTTGTTGTTGTTGGGGCGTACAAACAACGGATACTCTTTTTATTGTTTGGGCGTACAAGCAACAGATTCTCTTTTTGTTGTTGGGATGTACAAGAAACTGATAATCTTTTTTGTTGTTGGGCTGTACAAGCAACGGATATTCTTTTTGTTGTTGGAATATACAAGCAACGGATAGTCTTTTTGTTGTTGGGATGTACAAGCAACGAATAGTTTTTTTATATGCTGGGATGTACAAGCAACGGATACTCTTTTTATATGTTGGGATGTACAAGCAACGAATAGTCTTTTTATATGTTGGGATGTCCAAGCAACGGATAGTCTTTTTGTTGTTGGGATGTACAAGCAACGGACAGTCTTTTTGTTGTTGGGATGTACAAGCAACAAATAGTCTTTTTATATGTTGGGATGTACAAGCAACAGATACTCTTTTTGTTGTTGAGGTGTACAAGCAACGGATACTCTTTTTGTTGTTGTTGGGGTGTACAAGCAACATATACTCTTTTTGTTGTTGGGATGTACAAGCAACGGATAGTCTTTTTGTTGTTGGGATATACAAGCAACGGATAGTTTTTTTGTTGTTGGAATGTACAAGCAATGGATAGTCTTTTAAGTTGTTTGTATGTACAAGCAACGGATACTCTTTTTGTTGTTGGTGTGTACAACAACGGATACTCTTTTTATTGTTTGGGCGTACAAGCAACGGATTCTCTTTTTGTTGTTGGGGTGTACAAGCAACGGATACTCTTTTTTGTTGTTGAATTTACAAGCAACGAATAGTCTTTTTGTAGTTGGGGGTGCACAAGCAACGGATACTCTTTTTGTTGTTGGGGTCTACAAGCAACGGATACTCTCTTTGTTGTTGGGATGAACAAGCAACGGATAGTCGTTTTAGTTGTTGAGAGGTGCAAGCAACAGATAGTCTTTTTAGTTGTTGGGATGTACAAGCAACGGGTAGTCTTTTTAGTTGTGGGGGTGTACAAGTAACGGATACTCTTTTTGTTGTTTGGGTGTACAAATAACAGATAGTCTTTTTTACGGTGTTGGGATTTGCAAGCAACGGATATTCTTTTTATCTGTTGGGATGTACAAGCAACGGATAGTCTTTTTGTTGTTGGGGTGTACAAATAACGGATAGTCTTTTTAGGTGTTGGGATTTGCAAGCAACGGATATTATTTTTATCTGTTGGGATGTACAAGCAACGGATACTCTTTTTGTTGTTTGGGTGTACAAATAACGGATAGTCTTTTTAGGTGTTGGGATTTGCAAGCAACGGATATTCTTTTTATCTGTTGGGATGTACAAGCAACGGATAATCTTTTTGTTGTTGGGAAGTACAAGCAATAGATAGTCTTTTTAGTTGTTGGGATGTACAAGCAAGGGATACTCTTTTTGTTTTTGGGGTGACCAGTAACGGATACTCTTTTTGTTGTTTGGGTGTACAAGTAACGGATAGTCTTTGTATGTGTTGGGATGTGCAAGCAACGGATACTATTTTTGTTGTTGGGGTGTACAAGTAACGAATACTCTTTTTTGTTGTTTGGGTGTACAAGTAACAGACGGTCTTTTTAGATGTTGGGATGTACAAGCAACGGATACTCTTTTTGTTGTTGGGATGTGCAAGCAACGGATAGTCTTTAGTTGTTGTGATGTACAAGCAACGGATACTCTTTTTGTTGTTGGGGTGTACAAGCAACGCATACTCTTTTTAGTTGTTGGGGTGTACAAGCAACGGATACTCTTTTTGTTGTTGGGGTGTACAAGCAATGGATAGTCTTTGTGTTGTTTTTGGGGCGTACAAGCAACGGATACTCTTTTTTGTTGTTGGGGTGTACAAGCAACAGATACTCTTTTTGTTGTTGGGGTGTACAAGCAACGGATACTCTTTTTGTTGTTGGAATGTACAAGCAACGGATAGTCGTTTTAGTTGTTGGGATGTGCAAGCAACGGATAGTCTTTAGTTGTTGGGATGTACAAGCAACGGATACTCTTTTTGTTGTTGGGGTGTACAAGCAACGGATACTCTTTTTAGTTGTTGGGATGTACATGCAATGGATACTCTTTTTGTTGTTGGGGTGTACAAGCAATGGATACTCTTTTAAGTTGTTGGGATGTACAAGCAACGGATGCTTTTTTTGTTGTTGGGATGTACAATCAACGGATAGTCTTTTTGTTGTTGGGACGGATACTCTTTTTGTTGTTGGGGTGTACAAGCAACGGATAGTCTTTCTGTTGTTTTTGGGGCGTACAAGCAACGGATACTCTTTTTGTTGTTGGGTTGTACAAGCAACGGATACTCTTTTTGTTGTTGGGGTGTACAAGCAACGGATACTCTTTTTGTTGTTGGGGTGTACAAGCAACGGATAGTCTGTCTGTTGTTTTTGGGGCGTACAAGCAACGGATACTCTTTTTGTTGTTGGGATGTGGTGTACAAGCAACGGATACTCTTTTTGTTGTTGGGGTGTACAAGCAACGGATAGTCTTTCAGTTGTTTTTGGGGCGTACAAGCAACGGATACTCTTTTTGTTGTTGGGATGTACAAGCAACGGATAGTCTTTTTTAGTTGTTGGGGTGTACAAGCAACGGATACTCTTTTTGTTGTTTGGGTGTACAAGCGACGGATACTCTTTTTGTTGTTGGGGTGTACAAGCAACGGATACTCTTTTTGTTGTTGGAATGTACAAGCAACGGATAGAGGTTTTAGTTGTTGGGATGTGCAAGCAACGGATAGTCTTTAGTTGTTGGGATGTACAAGATACTCTTTTTGTTGTTGGGGTGTACAAGCAACGGATACTCTTTTTAGTTGTTGGGATGTTAATGCAATGGATACTCTTTTTGTTGTTGGGGTGTACAAGCAATGAATACTCTTTTTAGTTGTTGGGATGTACAATCAACGGATGTTCTTTTTGTTGTTGGGGTGTACAAACAACGGATAGTCTTTTTAGTTGTTGGGAAGTACAAGCAACGAATACTCTTTTTGTTGTTGGGGTGTACAAGCAACGGATACTCTGTTGTTTTTGGGGCGTACAAGCAACGGATAGTCTTTTTGTTGTTGGGATGTACAAGCAACGGATACTCTGTTGTTTTTGGGGCGTACAAGCAACGGATACTCTTTTTGCTGTTGGGGTGTACAAGCAACGGATACTCTTTTTGTTGTTGGGGTGTACAAGCAACGGATACTCTTTTTGTTGTTGGGGTGTACAAGCAACGGATAGTCTTTCTGTTGTTTTGGGGCGTACAAGCAACGGATAGTCTTTCTGTTGTTGGGATGTACAATCAACGGAGTTTTTTTTAGTTGTTGGGTGTCCAAGCAAAGGATACTCCTTTTGTTGTTGGGGTGTACAAGCAACGGATACACTTTTTGTTGTTTGGGTGTACAAGCAACGGATACTCTTTTTAGATGTTGGGATGTACAATCAACGGATACTCTTTTTGTTGTTGGAGGATGTACAAGCAACGGATACTCTTTTTGTTGTTGAGCTGTACAAGCAATGGATACTTTTTTTGTTGTCGGGTTGTACAAGCAACGGATAGTCTTTTTGTTGTTGAGGTGTACAAGCAACGGATACTCTTTTTATTGTTGGGGCGTACAAGCAACGGATATTCTTTTTTGTTGTTGTGATGTAAAAGCAACGGAGTCTTTTTTAGTTGTTGGGATGTACAATCAACGGATACTCTTTTTGTTGTTGGAGGATGTACAAGCAACGGATAGTCTTTTTTAGTTGTTGGGGTGTACAAGCAACGGATACTCTTTTTGTTGTCTGGGTGTACAAGCGACGGATACTCTTTTTGTTGTTGGGGTGTACAAGCAACGGATACTCTTTTTGTTGTTGGAATGTACAAGCAACGGATAGACGTTTTAGTTGTTGGGATGTGCAAGCAACGGATAGTCTTTAGTTGTTGGGATTTACAAGATACTCTTTTTGTTGTTGGGGTGTACAAGCAACGGATACTCTTTTTAGTTGTTGGGATGTTAATGCAATGGATACTCTTTTTGTTGTTGGGGTGTACAAGCAATGGATACTCTTTTTAGTTGTTGGGATGTACAATCAACGGATGTTCTTTTTGTTGTTGGGGTGTACAAACAACGGATAGTCTTTTTAGTTGTTGGGAAGTACAAGCAACGAATACTCTTTTTGTTGTTGGGGTGTACAAGCAACGGATACTCTGTTGTTTTTGGGGCGTACAAGCAACGGATAGTCTTTTTGTTGTTGGGATGTACAAGCAACGGATACTCTGTTGTTTTTGGGGCGTACAAGCAACGGATACTCTTTTTGCTGTTGGGGTGTACAAGCAACGGATACTCTTTTTGTTGTTGGGGTGTACAAGCAACGGATACTCTTTTTGTTGTTGGGGTGTACAAGCAACAGATACTCTTTTTGTTGTTAGGGTGTACAAGCAACGGATAGTCTTTCTGTTGTTTTGGGGCGTACAAGCAACGGATAGTCTTTCTGTTGTTGGGATGTACAATCAACGGAGTTTTTTTTAGTTGTTGGGTGTCCAAGCAAAGGATACTCCTTTTGTTGTTGGGGTGTACAAGCAACGGATACACTTTTTGTTGTTTGGGTGTACAAGCAACGGATACTCTTTTTAGATGTTGGGATGTACAATCAACGGATACTCTTTTTGTTGTTGGAGGATGTACAAGCAACGGATACTCTTTTTGTTTTTGAGCTGTACAAGCAACGGATACTTTTTTTGTTGTCGGGTTGTACAAGCAACGGATAGTCTTTTTGTTGTTGAGGTGTACAACCAACGGATACTCTTTTTATTGTTGGGGCGTACAAGCAACGGATATTCTTTTTTGTTGTTGTGATGTAAAAGCAACGGATAGTCTTTTTTAGTTGTTGGGATGTACAATCAACGGATACTCTTTTTGTTGTTGGAGGATGTACAAGCAACGGATACTCTTTTTGTTGTTGAGCTGTACAAGCAACGGATACTTTTTTTGTTGTCGGGTTGTACAAGCAACGGATAGTCTTTTTGTTGTTGAGGTGTACAAGCAACGGATACTCTTTTTATTGTTGGGGCGTACAAGCAACGGATATTCTTTTTTGTTGTTGTGATGTAAAAGCAACGGATAGTCTTTTTTAGTTGTTGGGATGTACAAGCAACGGATACTCTTTTTGCTGTTTAGGTGTACAAGCAACGGATACTCTTTCTGTTGTTGGGCTGTACAAGCAACGGATACTCTTTTTGTTGTTGGGATATACAAGCAATGGATAGTCTTTTTGTTGTTGGAATGTAAAAGCAAAGGATAGTCTTTTTGCTGTTGGGGTGTACAAGCAACGGATACTCTTTTTAGTGTTGGGGCGTACAAGCAACGGATACTCTTTTTGTTGTTGGGACGTTCAAACAACGGATAGTCTTTTTTAGTTGTTGGGATGTACAAGCAACGGATACTCTTTTTGCTGTTGAGGTGTACAAGAAACGGATACTATTTTTGTTGTTGGGATATACAAGCAATGAATAGTCTATTTGTTGTTGGGCTGTACAAGCAACGGATAGTCTTTTTAGTTGTTGGGATGTTCAAGCAACGGATACTCTTTTTGTCGTTGGGGTGGACAAGCAACGGATACTCTTTTTGTTGTTGGGGCATACAAGCAACGGATACTCTTTTTTGTTGTTGGGATGTTCTAGCAACGGATAGTCTTTTTTAAATGTTGGGATGTACAAGCAAGGATACTCTTTTTGTTGTTGGGGTGTAAAAGCAACGGATACTCTTTTTGTTGTTGGGCTGTACAAGCAACAGATACTCTTTTTGTTGTTGGGGTGTACAAGCAACGGATACTCTTTTTGTTGTTGGGCTGTACAAGCAACAGATACTCTTTTTTGTTGTTGGGATGTTCAAGCAACGGATAGTCTTTTTGTTGTTGGGATGTTCAAGCAACGGATACCCTTTTTGTTGTTGGGGTGTACAAGCAACATATACTCTTTTTGTTGTTGGAATGTACAAGAAACGGATAGTCGTTTTAGTTGTTGGGATGTGCAAGCAACGGATAGTCTTTAGTTATTGGGATGTACAAGCAACGGATACTCTTTTTGTTGTTGGGGTGTACAAGCAACGGATACTCTTTTTAGTTGTTGGGATGTACATGCAATGGATACTCTTTTTGTTGTTGGGGTGTACAAGCAATGGATACTCTTTTTAGTTGTTGGGATGTACAAGCAACGGATGCTTTTTTTGTTGTTGGGATGTACAATCAACGGATAGTCTTTTTGTTGTTGGGACGGATACTCTTTTTGTTGTTGGGGTGTACAAGCAACGGATAGTATTTCTGTTGTTTTTGGGGCGTACAAGCAACGGATACTCTTTTTGTTGTTGGGTTGTACAAGCAACGGATACTCTTTTTGTTGTTGGGGTGTACAAGCAACGGATACTCTTTTTGTTGTTGGGGTGTACAAGCAACGGATAGTCTGTCTGTTGTTTTTGGGGCGTACAAGCAACGGATACTCTTTTTGTTGTTGGGATGTGGTGTACAAGCAACGGATACTCTTTTTGTTGTTGGGGTGTACAAGCAACGGATAGTCTTTCAGTTGTTTTTGGGGCGTACAAGCAACGGATACTCTTTTTGTTGTTGGGATGTACAAGCAACGGATAGTCTTTTTTAGTTGTTGGGGTGTACAAGCAACGGATTCTCTTTTTGTTGTTTGGGTGTACAAGCGACGGATACTCTTTTTGTTGTTGGGGTGTACAAGCAACGGATAGACGTTTTAGTTGTTGGGATGTGCAAGCAACGGATAGTCTTTAGTTGTTGGGATGTACAAGATACTCTTTTTGTTGTTGGGGTGTACAAGCAACGGATACTCTTTTTAGTTGTTGGGATGTTCATGCAATGGATACTCTTTTTGTTGTTGGGGTGTACAAGCAATGGATACTCTTTTTAGTTGTTGGGATGTACAATCAACGGATGTTCTTTTTGTTGTTGGGGTGTACAAACAACGGATAGTCTTTTTAGTTGTTAGGAAGTACAAGCAACGAATACTCTTTTTGTTGTTGGGGTGTACAAGCAACGGATACTCTGTTGTTTTTGGGGCGTACAAGCAACGGATAGTCTTTTTGTTGTTGGGATGTACAAGCAACGGATACTCTGTTGTTTTTGGGGCGTACAAGCAACGGATACTCTTTTTGCTGTTGGGGTGTACAAGCAACGGATACTCTTTTTGTTGTTGGGGTGTACAAGCAATGGATACTCTTATAGTTGTTGGGATGTGCAAGCAACGGATGCTTTTTTTGTTGTTGGGATGTACAATCAATGGATAGTCTTTTTGTTGTTGGGACGGATACTCCTTTTGTTGTTGGGGTGTACAAGCAACGGATAGTCTTTCTGTTGTTTTTGGGGCGTACAAGCAACGGATACTCTTTTTGTTGTTGGGTTGTACAAGCAACGGATACTCTTTTTGTTGTTGGGGTGTACAAGCAACGGATGCTCTTTTTGTTGTTGGGGTGTACAAGCAACGGATAGTCTGTCTGTTGTTTTTGGGGCGTACAAGCAACGGATACTCTTTTTGTTGTTGGGATGTGGTGTACAAGCAACGGATACTCTTTTTGTTGTTGGGGTGTACAAGCAACGGATAGTCTTTCAGTTGTTTTTGGGGCGTACAAGCAACGGATACTCTTTTTGTTGTTGGGATGTACAAGCAACGGATAGTCTTTTTTAGTTGTTGGGGTGTACAAGCAACGGATACTCTTTTTGTTGTTTGGGTGTACAAGCGACGGATACTCTTTTTGTTGTTGGGGTGTACAAGCAACGGATACTCTTTTTGTTGTTGGAATGTACAAGCAACGGATAGACGTTTTAGTTGTTGGGATGTGCAAGCAACGGATAGTCTTTAGTTGTTGGGATGTACAAGATACTCTTTTTGTTGTTGGGGTGTACAAGCAACGGAAACTCTTTTTAGTTGTTGGGATGTTAATGCAATGGATACTCTTTTTGTTGTTGGGGTGTACAAGCAATGGATACTCTTTTTATTTGTTGGGATGTACAATCAACGGATGTTCTTTTTGTTGTTGGGGTGTACAAACAACGGATAGTCTTTTTAGTTGTTGGGAAGTACAAGCAACGAATACTCTTTTTGTTGTTGGGGTGTACAAGCAACGGATACTCTGTTGTTTTTGGGGCGTACAAGCAACGGATAGTCTTTTTGTTGTTGGGATGTACAAGCAACGGATACTCTGTTGCTTTTGGGGCGTACAAGCAACGGATACTCTTTTTGCTGTTGGGGTGTACAAGCAACGGATACTCTTTTTGTTGTTGGGGTGTACAAGCAACGGATACTCTTTTTGTTGTTGGGGTGTACAAGCATCGGATACTCTTTTTGTTGTTGGGGTGTACAAGCAACGGATAGTCTTTCTGTTGTTTTGGGGCGTACAAGCAACGGATAGTCTTTCTGTTGTTGGGATGTACAATCAACGGAGTTTTTTTTAGTTGTTGGGTGTCCAAGCAAAGGATACTCCTTTTGTTGTTGGGGTGTACAAGCAACGGATACACTTTTTGTTGTTTGGGTGTACAAGCAACGGATACTCTTTTTAGTTGTTGGGATGTACAATCAACGGATACTCTTTTTGTTGTTGGAGGATGTACAAGCAACGGATACTCTTTTTGTTGTTGAGCTGTACAAGCAACGGATACTTTTTTTGTTGTCGGGTTGTACAAGCAACGGATAGTCTTTTTGTTGTTGAGGTGTACAAGCAACGGATACTCTTTTTATTGTTGGGGCGTACAAGCAACGGATATTCTTTTTTGTTGTTGTGATGTAAAAGCAACGGATAGTCTTTTTTAGTTGTTGGGATGTACAATCAACGGATACTCTTTTTGTTGTTGGAGGATGTACAAGCAACGGATACTCTTTTTGTTGTTGAGCTGTACAAGCAACGGATACTTTTTTTGTTGTCGGGTTGTACAAGCAACGGATAGTCTTTTTGTTGTTGAGGTGTACAAGCAACGGATACTCTTTTTATTGTTGGGGCGTACAAGCAACGGAAATTCTTTTTTGTTGTTGTGATGTAAAAGCAACGGATAGTCTTTTTTAGTTGTTGGGATGTACAAGCAACGGATACTCTTTTTGCTGTTTAGGTGTACAAGCAACGGATACTCTTTCTGTTGTTGGGCTGTACAAGCAACGGATACTCTTTTTGTTGTTGGGATATACAAGCAATGGATAGTCTTTTTGTTGTTGGAATGTAAAAGCAAAGGATAGTCTTTTTGCTGTTGGGGTGTACAAGCAACGGATACTCTTTTTATTGTTGGGGCGTACAAGCAACGGATACTCTTTTTGTTGTTGGGACGTTCAAACAACGGATAGTCTTTTTTAGTTGTTGGGATGTACAAGCAACGGATACTCTTTTTGCTGTTGAGGTGTACAAGCAACGGATACTATTTTTGTTGTTGGGATATGCAAGCAATGAATAGTCTTTTTGTTGTTGGGCTGTACAAGCAACGGATAGTCTTTTTAGTTGTTGGGATGTACAAGCAACGGATACTCTTTTTGTCGTTGGGGTGGACAAGCAACGGATACTCTTTTTGTTGTTGGGGCATACAAGCAACGGATACTCTTTTTTGTTGTTGGGATGTTCTAGCAACGGATAGTCTTTTTTAAATGTTGGGATGTACAAGCAAGGATACTCTTTTTGTTGTTGGGATGTAAAAGCAACGGATACTCTTTTTGTTGTTGGGCTGTACAAGCAACAGATACTCTTTTTGTTGTTGGGGTGTACAAGCAACGGATACTCTTTTTGTTGTTGGGCTGTACAAGCAACAGATACTCTTTTTTGTTGTTGGGATGTTCAAGCAACGGATAGTCTTTTTGTTGTTGGGATGTTCAAGCAACGGATACTCTTTTTGTTGTTGGGGTGTACAAGCAACGGATACTCTTTTTGTTGTTGGAATGTACAAGCAACGGATAGTCGTTTTAGTTGTTGGGATGTGCAAGCAACGGATAGTCTTTAGTTGTTGGGATGTACAAGCAACGGATACTCTTTTTGTTGTTGGGGTGTACAAGCAACGGATACTCTTTTTAGTTGTTGGGATGTACATGCAATGGATACTCTTTTTGTTGTTGGGGTGTACAAGCAATGGATACTCTTTTAAGTTGTTGGGATGTACAAGCAACGGATGCTTTTTTTGTTGTTGGGATGTACAATCAACGGATAGTCTTTTTGTTGTTGGGACGGATACTCTTTTTGTTGTTGGGGTGTACAAGCAACGGATAGTCTTTCTGTTGTTTTTGGGGCGTACAAGCAACGGATACTCTTTTTGTTGTTGGGTTGTACAAGCAACGGATACTCTTTTTGTTGTTGGGGTGTACAAGCAACGGATACTCTTTTTGTTGTTGGGGGTGTACAAGCAACGGATAGTCTGTCTGTTGTTTTTGGGGCGTACAAGCAACGAATACTCTTTTTGTTGTTGGGATGTGGTGTACAAGCAACGGATACTCTTTTTGTTGTTGGGGTGTACAAGCAACGGATAGTCTTTCAGTTGTTTTTGGGGCGTACAAGCAACGGATACTCTTTTTGTTGTTGGGATGTACAAGCAACGGATAGTCTTTTTTAGTTGTTGGGGTGTACAAGCAACGGATACTCTTTTTGTTGTTTGGGTGTACAAGCGACGGATACTCTTTTTGTTGTTGGGGTGTACAAGCAACGGATACTCTTTTTGTTGTTGGAATGTACAAGCAACGGATAGACGTTTTAGTTGTTGGGATGTGCAAGCAACGGATAGTCTTTAGTTGTTGGGATGTACAAGAAACTCTTTTTGTTGTTGGGGTGTACAAGCAACGGATACTCTTTTTAGTTGTTGGGATGTTAATGCAATGGATACTCTTTTTGTTGTTGGGGTGTACAAGCAATGGATACTCTTTTTAGTTGTTGGGATGTACAATCAACGGATGTTCTTTTTGTTGTTGGGGTGTACAAACAACGGATAGTCTTTTTAGTTGTTGGGAAGTACAAGCAACGAATACTCTTTTTGTTGTTGGGGTGTACAAGCAACGGATACTCTGTTGTTTTTGGGGCGTACAAGCAACGGATAGTCTTTTTGTTATTGGGATGTACAAGCAACGGATACTCTGTTGTTTTTGGGGCGTACAAGCAACGGATACTCTTTTTGCTGTTGGGGTGTACAAGCAACGGATACTCTTTTTGTTGTTGGGGTGTACAAGCAACGGATACTCTTTTTGTTGTTGGGGTGTACAAGCAACGGATACTCTTTTTGTTGTTGGGGTGTACAAGCAACGGATAGTCTTTCTGTTGTTTTGGGGCGTACAAGCAACGGATAGTCTTTCTGTTGTTGGGATGTACAATCAACGGAGTTTTTTTTAGTTGTTGGGTGTCCAAGCAAAGGATACTCCTTTTGTTGTTGGGGTGTACAAGCAACGGATACACTTTTTGTTGTTTGGGTGTACAAGCAACGGATACTCTTTTTAGATGTTGGGATGTACAATCAACGGATACTCTTTTTGTTGTTGGAGGATGTACAAGCAACGGATACTCTTTTTGTTGTTGAGCTGTACAAGCAACGGATACTTTTTTTGTTGTCGGGTTGTACAAGCAACGGATAGTCTTTTTGTTGTTGAGGTGTACAAGCAACGGATACTCTTTTTATTGTTGGGGCGTACAAGCAACGGATATTCTTTTTTGTTGTTGTGATGTAAAAGCAACGGATAGTCTTTTTTAGTTGTTGGGATGTACAATCAACGGATACTCTTTTTGTTGTTGGAGGATGTACAAGCAACGGATACTCTTTTTGTTGTTGAGCTGTACAAGCAACGGATACTTTTTTTGTTGTCGGGTTGTACAAGCAACGGATAGTCTTTTTGTTGTTGAGGTGTACAAGCAACGGATACTCTTTTTATTGTTGGGGCGTACAAGCAACGGATATTCTTTTTTGTTGTTGTGATGTAAAAGCAACGGATAGTCTTTTTTAGTTGTTGGGATGTACAAGCAACGGATACTCTTTTTGCTGTTTAGGTGTACAAGCAACGGATACTCTTTCTGTTGTTGGGCTGTACAAGCAACGGATACTCTTTTTGTTGTTGGGATATACAAGCAATGGATAGTCTTTTTGTTGTTGGAATGTAAAAGCAAAGGATAGTCTCTTTGCTGTTGGGGTGTACAAGCAACGGATACTCTTTTTATTGTTGGGGCGTACAAGCAACGGATACTCTTTTTGTTGTTGGGACGTTCAAACAACGGATAGTCTTTTTTAGTTGTTGGGATGTACAAGCAACGGATACTCTTTTTGCTGTTGAGGTGTACAAGCAACGGATACTATTTTTGTTGTTGGGATATGCAAGCAATGAATAGTCTTTTTGTTGTTGGGCTGTACAAGCAACGGATAGTCTTTTTAGTTGTTGGGATGTACAAGCAACGGATACTCTTTTTGTCGTTGGGGTGGACAAGCAACGGATACTCTTTTTGTTGTTGGGGCATACAAGCAACGGATACTCTTTTTTGTTGTTGGGATGTTCTAGCAACGGATAGTCTTTTTTAAATGTTGGGATGTACAAGCAAGGATACTCTTTTTGTTGTTGGGGTGTAAAAGCAACGGATACTCTTTTTGTTGTTGGGCTGTACAAGCAACAGATACTCTTTTTGTTGTTGGGGTGTACAAGCAACGGATACTCTTTTTGTTGTTGGGCTGTACAAGCAACATATACTCTTTTTTGTTGTTGGGATGTTCAAGCAACGGATAGTCTTTTTGTTGTTGGGATGTTCAAGCAACGGATACTCTTTTTGTTGTTGGGGTGTACAAGCAACGGATACTCTTTTTGTTGTTGGAATGTACAAGCAACGGATAGTCGTTTTAGTTGTTGGGATGTGCAAGCAACGGATAGTCTTTAGTTGTTGGGATGTACAAGCAACGGATACTCTTTTTGTTGTTGGGGTGTACAAGCAACGGATACTCTTTTTAGTTGTTGGGATGTACATGCAATGGATACTCTTTTTGTTGTTGGGGTGTACAAGCAATGGATACTCTTTTTAGTTGTTGGGATGTACAAGCAACGGATGCTTTTTTTGTTGTTGGGATGTACAATCAACGGATAGTCTTTTTGTTGTTGGGACGGATACTCTTTTTGTTGTTGGGGTGTACAAGCAACGGATAGTCTTTCTGTTGTTTTTGGGGCGTACAAGCAACGGATACTCTTTTTGTTGTTGGGTTGTACAAGCAACGGATACTCTTTTTGTTGTTGGGGTGTACAAGCAACGGATACTCTTTTTGTTGTTGGGGTGTACAAGCAACGGATAGTCTGTCTGTTGTTTTTGGGGCGTACAAGCAACGGATACTCTTTTTGTTGTTGAGATGTGGTGTACAAGCAACGGATACTCTTTTTGTTGTTGGGGTGTACAAGCAACGGATAGTCTTTCAGTTGTTTTTGGGGCGTACAAGCAACGGATACTCTTTTTGTTGTTGGGATGTACAAGCAACGGATAGTCTTTTTTAGTTGTTGGGGTGTACAAGCAACGGATACTCTTTTTGTTGTTTGGGTGTACAAGCGACGGATACTCTTTTTGTTGTTGGGATGTACAAGCAACGGATAGACGTTTTAGTTGTTGGGATGTGCATGCAACGGATAGTCTTTAGTTGTTGGGATGTACAAGATACTCTTTTTGTTGTTGGGGTGTACAAGCAACGGATACTCTTTTTAGTTGTTGGGATGTTCATGTAATGGATACTCTTTTTGTTGTTGGGGTGTACAAGCAATGGATACTCTTTTTAGTTGTTGGGATGTACAATCAACGGATGTTCTTTTTGTTGTTGGGGTGTACAAACAACGGATAGTCTTTTTAGTTGTTAGGAAGTACAAGCAACGAATACTCTTTTTGTTGTTGGGGTGTACAAGCAACGGATACTCTGTTGTTTTTGGGGCGTACAAGCAACGGATAGTCTTTTTGTTGTTGGGATGTACAAGCAACGGATACTCTGTTGTTTTTGGGGCGTACAAGCAACGGATACTCTTTTTGCTGTTGGGGTGTACAAGCAACGGATACTCTTTTTGTTGTTGGGGTGTACAAACAACGGATACTCTTTTTGTTGTTGGGGTGTACAAGCAACGGATACTCTTTTTGTTGTTGGGGTGTACAAGCAACGGATAGTCTTTCTGTTGTTTTGGGGCGTACAAGCAACGGATAGTCTTTCTGTTGTTGGGATGTACAATCAACGGAGTTTTTTTTAGTTGTTGGGTGTCCAAGCAAAGGATACTCCTTTTGTTGTTGGGGTGTACAAGCAACGGATACACTTTTTGTTGTTTGGGTGTACAAGCAACGGATACTCTTTTTAGTTGTTGGGATGTACAATCAACGGATACTCTTTTTGTTGTTGGAGGATGTACAAGCAACGGATACTCTTTTTGTTGTTGAGCTGTACAAGCAACGGATACTTTTTTTATTGTCGGGTTGTACAAGCAACGGATAGTCGTTTTGTTGTTGAGGTGTACAAGCAACGGATACTCTTTTTATTGTTGGGGCGTACAAGCAACGGATATTCTTTTTTGTTGTTGTGATGTAAAAGCAACGGATAGTCTTTTTTAGTTGTTGGGATGTACAAGCAACGGATACTATTTTTGCTGTTTAGGTGTACAAGCAACGGATACTATTTCTGTTGTTGGGCTGTACAAGCAACGGATACTCTTTTTGTTGTTGGGATATACAAGCAATGGATAGTCTTTTTGTTGTTGGAATGTAAAAGCAAAGGATAGTCTTTTTGCTGTTGGGGTGTACAAGCAACGGATACTCTTTTTATTGTTGGGGCGTACAAGCAACGGATACTCTTTTTGTTGTTGGGACGTTCAAACAACGGATAGTCTTTTTTAGTTGTTGGGATGTACAAGCAACGGATACTCTTTTTGCTGTTGAGGTGTACAAGCAACGGATACTATTTTTGTAGTTGGGATATACAAGCAATGAATAGTCTTTTTGTTGTTGGGCTGTACAAGCAACGGATAGTCTTTTTAGTTGTTGGGATGTACAAGCAACGGATACTCTTTTTGTCGTTGGGGTGGACAAGCAACGGATACTCTTTTTGTTGTTGGGGCATACAAGCAACGGATACTCTTTTTTGTTGTTGGGATGTTCTAGCAACGGATAGTCTTTTTTAAATGTTGGGATGTACAAGCAAGGATACTCTTTTTGTTGTTGGGGTGTAAAAGCAACGGATACTCTTTTTGTTGTTGGGCTGTAAAAGCAACAGATACTCTTTTTGTTGTTGGGGTGTACAAGCAACGGATACTCTTTTTGTTGTTGGGCTGTACAAGCAACGGATAGTCGTTTTAGTTGTTGGGCTGTACAAGCAACAGATACTCTTTTTGTTGTTGGGGTGTACAAGCAACGGATACTCTTTTTGTTGTTGGGCTGTACAAGCAACAGATACTCTTTTTTGTTGTTGGGATGTTCAAGCAACGGATAGTCTTTTTGTTGTTGGGATGTTCAAGCAACGGATACTCTTTTTGTTGTTGGGGTGTACAAGCAACGGATACTCTTTTTGTTGTTGGAATGTACAAGCAACGGATAGTCGTTTTAGTTGTTGGGATGTGCAAGCAACGGATAGTCTTTAGTTGTTGGGATGTACAAGCAACGGATACTCTTTTTGTTGTTGGGGTGTACAAGCAACGGATACTCTTTTTAGTTGTTGGGATGTACATGCAATGGATACTCTTTTTGTTGTTGGGGTGTACAAGCAATGGATACTCTTTTAAGTTGTTGGGATGTACAAGCAACGGATGCTTTTTTTGTTGTTGGGATGTACAATCAACGGATAGTCTTTTTGTTGTTGGGACGGATACTCTTTTTGTTGTTGGGGTGTACAAGCAACGGATAGTCTTTCTGTTGTTTTTGGGGCGTACAAGCAACGGATACTCTTTTTGTTGTTGGGTTGTACAAGCAACGGATACTCTTTTTGTTGTTGGGGTGTACAAGCAACGGATACTCTTTTTGTTGTTGGGGGTGTACAAGCAACGGATAGTCTGTCTGTTGTTTTTGGGGCGTACAAGCAACGAATACTCTTTTTGTTGTTGGGATGTGGTGTACAAGCAACGGATACTCTTTTTGTTGTTGGGGTGTACAAGCAACGGATAGTCTTTCAGTTGTTTTTGGGGCGTACAAGCAACGGATACTCTTTTTGTTGTTGGGATGTACAAGCAACGGATAGTCTTTTTTAGTTGTTGGGGTGTACAAGCAACGGATACTCTTTTTGTTGTTTGGGTGTACAAGCGACGGATACTCTTTTTGTTGTTGGGGTGTACAAGCAACGGATACTCTTTTTGTTGTTGGAATGTACAAGCAACGGATAGACGTTTTAGTTGTTGGGATGTGCAAGCAACGGATAGTCTTTAGTTGTTGGGATGTACAAGAAACTCTTTTTGTTGTTGGGGTGTACAAGCAACGGATACTCTTTTTAGTTGTTGGGATGTTAATGCAATGGATACTCTTTTTGTTGTTGGGGTGTACAAGCAATGGATACTCTTTTTAGTTGTTGGGATGTACAATCAACGGATGTTCTTTTTGTTGTTGGGGTGTACAAACAACGGATAGTCTTTTTAGTTGTTGGGAAGTACAAGCAACGAATACTCTTTTTGTTGTTGGGGTGTACAAGCAACGGATACTCTGTTGTTTTTGGGGCGTACAAGCAACGGATAGTCTTTTTGTTATTGGGATGTACAAGCAACGGATACTCTGTTGTTTTTGGGGCGTACAAGCAACGGATACTCTTTTTGCTGTTGGGGTGTACAAGCAACGGATACTCTTTTTGTTGTTGGGGTGTACAAGCAACGGATACTCTTTTTGTTGTTGGGGTGTACAAGCAACGGATACTCTTTTTGTTGTTGGGGTGTACAAGCAACGGATAGTCTTTCTGTTGTTTTGGGGCGTACAAGCAACGGATAGTCTTTCTGTTGTTGGGATGTACAATCAACGGAGTTTTTTTTAGTTGTTGGGTGTCCAAGCAAAGGATACTCCTTTTGTTGTTGGGGTGTACAAGCAACGGATACACTTTTTGTTGTTTGGGTGTACAAGCAACGGATACTCTTTTTAGATGTTGGGATGTACAATCAACGGATACTCTTTTTGTTGTTGGAGGATGTACAAGCAACGGATACTCTTTTTGTTGTTGAGCTGTACAAGCAACGGATACTTTTTTTGTTGTCGGGTTGTACAAGCAACGGATAGTCTTTTTGTTGTTGAGGTGTACAAGCAACGGATACTCTTTTTATTGTTGGGGCGTACAAGCAACGGATATTCTTTTTTGTTGTTGTGATGTAAAAGCAACGGATAGTCTTTTTTAGTTGTTGGGATGTACAATCAACGGATACTCTTTTTGTTGTTGGAGGATGTACAAGCAACGGATACTCTTTTTGTTGTTGAGCTGTACAAGCAACGGATACTTTTTTTGTTGTCGGGTTGTACAAGCAACGGATAGTCTTTTTGTTGTTGAGGTGTACAAGCAACGGATACTCTTTTTATTGTTGGGGCGTACAAGCAACGGATATTCTTTTTTGTTGTTGTGATGTAAAAGCAACGGATAGTCTTTTTTAGTTGTTGGGATGTACAAGCAACGGATACTCTTTTTGCTGTTTAGGTGTACAAGCAACGGATACTCTTTCTGTTGTTGGGCTGTACAAGCAACGGATACTCTTTTTGTTGTTGGGATATACAAGCAATGGATAGTCTTTTTGTTGTTGGAATGTAAAAGCAAAGGATAGTCTCTTTGCTGTTGGGGTGTACAAGCAACGGATACTCTTTTTATTGTTGGGGCGTACAAGCAACGGATACTCTTTTTGTTGTTGGGACGTTCAAACAACGGATAGTCTTTTTTAGTTGTTGGGATGTACAAGCAACGGATACTCTTTTTGCTGTTGAGGTGTACAAGCAACGGATACTATTTTTGTTGTTGGGATATGCAAGCAATGAATAGTCTTTTTGTTGTTGGGCTGTACAAGCAACGGATAGTCTTTTTAGTTGTTGGGATGTACAAGCAACGGATACTCTTTTTGTCGTTGGGGTGGACAAGCAACGGATACTCTTTTTGTTGTTGGGGCATACAAGCAACGGATACTCTTTTTTGTTGTTGGGATGTTCTAGCAACGGATAGTCTTTTTTAAATGTTGGGATGTACAAGCAAGGATACTCTTTTTGTTGTTGGGGTGTAAAAGCAACGGATACTCTTTTTGTTGTTGGGCTGTACAAGCAACAGATACTCTTTTTGTTGTTGGGGTGTACAAGCAACGGATACTCTTTTTGTTGTTGGGCTGTACAAGCAACATATACTCTTTTTTGTTGTTGGGATGTTCAAGCAACGGATAGTCTTTTTGTTGTTGGGATGTTCAAGCAACGGATACTCTTTTTGTTGTTGGGGTGTACAAGCAACGGATACTCTTTTTGTTGTTGGAATGTACAAGCAACGGATAGTCGTTTTAGTTGTTGGGATGTGCAAGCAACGGATAGTCTTTAGTTGTTGGGATGTACAAGCAACGGATACTCTTTTTGTTGTTGGGGTGTACAAGCAACGGATACTCTTTTTAGTTGTTGGGATGTACATGCAATGGATACTCTTTTTGTTGTTGGGGTGTACAAGCAATGGATACTCTTTTTAGTTGTTGGGATGTACAAGCAACGGATGCTTTTTTTGTTGTTGGGATGTACAATCAACGGATAGTCTTTTTGTTGTTGGGACGGATACTCTTTTTGTTGTTGGGGTGTACAAGCAACGGATAGTCTTTCTGTTGTTTTTGGGGCGTACAAGCAACGGATACTCTTTTTGTTGTTGGGTTGTACAAGCAACGGATACTCTTTTTGTTGTTGGGGTGTACAAGCAACGGATACTCTTTTTGTTGTTGGGGTGTACAAGCAACGGATAGTCTGTCTGTTGTTTTTGGGGCGTACAAGCAACGGATACTCTTTTTGTTGTTGAGATGTGGTGTACAAGCAACGGATACTCTTTTTGTTGTTGGGGTGTACAAGCAACGGATAGTCTTTCAGTTGTTTTTGGGGCGTACAAGCAACGGATACTCTTTTTGTTGTTGGGATGTACAAGCAACGGATAGTCTTTTTTAGTTGTTGGGGTGTACAAGCAACGGATACTCTTTTTGTTGTTTGGGTGTACAAGCGACGGATACTCTTTTTGTTGTTGGGATGTACAAGCAACGGATAGACGTTTTAGTTGTTGGGATGTGCATGCAACGGATAGTCTTTAGTTGTTGGGATGTACAAGATACTCTTTTTGTTGTTGGGGTGTACAAGCAACGGATACTCTTTTTAGTTGTTGGGATGTTCATGTAATGGATACTCTTTTTGTTGTTGGGGTGTACAAGCAATGGATACTCTTTTTAGTTGTTGGGATGTACAATCAACGGATGTTCTTTTTGTTGTTGGGGTGTACAAACAACGGATAGTCTTTTTAGTTGTTAGGAAGTACAAGCAACGAATACTCTTTTTGTTGTTGGGGTGTACAAGCAACGGATACTCTGTTGTTTTTGGGGCGTACAAGCAACGGATAGTCTTTTTGTTGTTGGGATGTACAAGCAACGGATACTCTGTTGTTTTTGGGGCGTACAAGCAACGGATACTCTTTTTGCTGTTGGGGTGTACAAGCAACGGATACTCTTTTTGTTGTTGGGGTGTACAAACAACGGATACTCTTTTTGTTGTTGGGGTGTACAAGCAACGGATACTCTTTTTGTTGTTGGGGTGTACAAGCAACGGATAGTCTTTCTGTTGTTTTGGGGCGTACAAGCAACGGATAGTCTTTCTGTTGTTGGGATGTACAATCAACGGAGTTTTTTTTAGTTGTTGGGTGTCCAAGCAAAGGATACTCCTTTTGTTGTTGGGGTGTACAAGCAACGGATACACTTTTTGTTGTTTGGGTGTACAAGCAACGGATACTCTTTTTAGTTGTTGGGATGTACAATCAACGGATACTCTTTTTGTTGTTGGAGGATGTACAAGCAACGGATACTCTTTTTGTTGTTGAGCTGTACAAGCAACGGATACTTTTTTTATTGTCGGGTTGTACAAGCAACGGATAGTCGTTTTGTTGTTGAGGTGTACAAGCAACGGATACTCTTTTTATTGTTGGGGCGTACAAGCAACGGATATTCTTTTTTGTTGTTGTGATGTAAAAGCAACGGATAGTCTTTTTTAGTTGTTGGGATGTACAAGCAACGGATACTATTTTTGCTGTTTAGGTGTACAAGCAACGGATACTATTTCTGTTGTTGGGCTGTACAAGCAACGGATACTCTTTTTGTTGTTGGGATATACAAGCAATGGATAGTCTTTTTGTTGTTGGAATGTAAAAGCAAAGGATAGTCTTTTTGCTGTTGGGGTGTACAAGCAACGGATACTCTTTTTATTGTTGGGGCGTACAAGCAACGGATACTCTTTTTGTTGTTGGGACGTTCAAACAACGGATAGTCTTTTTTAGTTGTTGGGATGTACAAGCAACGGATACTCTTTTTGCTGTTGAGGTGTACAAGCAACGGATACTATTTTTGTAGTTGGGATATACAAGCAATGAATAGTCTTTTTGTTGTTGGGCTGTACAAGCAACGGATAGTCTTTTTAGTTGTTGGGATGTACAAGCAACGGATACTCTTTTTGTCGTTGGGGTGGACAAGCAACGGATACTCTTTTTGTTGTTGGGGCATACAAGCAACGGATACTCTTTTTTGTTGTTGGGATGTTCTAGCAACGGATAGTCTTTTTTAAATGTTGGGATGTACAAGCAAGGATACTCTTTTTGTTGTTGGGGTGTAAAAGCAACGGATACTCTTTTTGTTGTTGGGCTGTAAAAGCAACAGATACTCTTTTTGTTGTTGGGGTGTACAAGCAACGGATACTCTTTTTGTTGTTGGGCTGTACAAGCAACAGATACTCTTTTTTGTTGTAGGGATGTTCAAGCAACGGATAGTCTTTTTGTTGTTGGGATGTTCAAGCAACGGATACTCTTTTTGTTGTTGGGGTGTACAAGCAACGGATACTCTTTTTGTTGTTGGAATGTACAAGCAACGGATAGTCGTTTTAGTTGTTGGGATGTGCAAGCAACGGATAGTCTTTAGTTGTTGGGATGTACAAGCAACGGATACTCTTTTTGTTGTTGGGGTGTACAAGCAACGGATACTCTTTTTAGTTGTTGGGATGTACATGCAATGGATACTCTTTTTGTTGTTGGGGTGTACAAGCAATGGATACTCTTTTTAGTTGTTGGGATGTACAAGCAACGGATGCTTTTTTTGTTGTTGGGATGTACAATCAACGGATAGTCTTTTTGTTGTTGGGACGGATACTCTTTTTGTTGTTGGGGTGTACAAGCAACGGATAGTCTTTCTGTTGTTTTTGGGGCGTACAAGCAACGGATACTCTTTTTGTTGTTGGGTTGTACAAGCAACGGATACTCTTTTTGTTGTTGGGGTGTACAAGCAACGGATACTCTTTTTGTTGTTGGGGTGTACAAGCAACGGATAGTCTGTCTGTTGTTTTTGGGGCGTACAAGCAACGGATACTCTTTTTGTTGTTGGGATGTGGTGTACAAGCAACGGATACTCTTTTTGTTGTTGGGGTGTACAAGCAACGGATAGTCTTTCAGTTGTTTTTGGGGCGTACAAGCAACGGATACTCTTTTTGTTGTTGGGATGTACAAGCAACGGATAGTCTTTTTTAGTTGTTGGGGTGTACAAGCAACGGATACTCTTTTTGTTGTTTGGGTGTACAAGCGACGGATACTCTTTTTGTTGTTGGGGTGTACAAGCAACGGATAGACGTTTTAGTTGTTGGGATGTGCAAGCAACGGATAGTCTTTAGTTGTTGGGATGTACAAGATACTCTTTTTGTTGTTGGGGTGTACAAGCAACGGATACTCTTTTTAGTTGTTGGGATGTTCATGCAATGGATACTCTTTTTGTTGTTGGGGTGTACAAGCAATGGATACTCTTTTTAGTTGTTGATATGTACAATCAAGGGATGTTCTTTTTGTTGTTGGGGTGTTCAAACAACGGATAGTCTTTTTAGTTGTTGGGAAGTACAAGCAACGAATACTCTTTTTGTTGTTGGGGTGTACAAGCAACGGATACTCTGTTGTTTTTGGGGCGTACAAGCAACGGATAGTCTTTTTGTTGTTGGGATGTACAAGCAACGGATACTCTGTTGTTTTTGGGGCGTACAAGCAACGGATACTCTTTTTGCTGTTGGGGTGTACAAGCAACGGATACTCTTTTTGTTGTTGGTGTGTACAAGCAACGGATACTCTTTTTGTTGTTGGGGTGTACAAGCAACGGATACTCTTTTTGTTGTTGGGGTGTACAAGCAACGGATAGTCTTTCAGTTGTTTTGGGGCGTACAAGCAACGGATAGTCTTTCTGTTGTTGGGATGTACAATCAACGGAGTTTTTTTTAGTTGTTGGGTGTCCAAGCAAAGGATACTCCTTTTGTTGTTGGGGTGTACAAGCAACGGATACACTTTTTGTTGTTTGGGTGTACAAGCAACGGATACTCTTTTTAGTTGTTGGGATGTTCATGCAATGGATACTCTTTTTGTTGTTGGGGTGTACAAGCAATGGATACTCTTTTTAGTTGTTGGGATGTACAATCAACGGATGTTCTTTTTGTTGTTGGGGTGTACAAACAACGGATAGTCTTTTTAGTTGTTGGGAAGTACAAGCAACGAATACTCTTTTTGTTGTTGGGGTGTACAAGCAACGGATACTCTGTTGTTTTTGGGGCGTACAAGCAACGGATAGTCTTTTTGTTGTTGGGATGTACAAGCAACGGATACTCTGTTGTTTTTGGGGCGTACAAGCAACGGATACTCTTTTTGCTGTTGGGGTGTACAAGCAACGGATACTCTTTTTGTTGTTGGTGTGTACAAGCAACGGATACTCTTTTTGTTGTTGGGGTGTACAAGCAACGGATACTCTTTTTGTTGTTGGGGTGTACAAGCAACGGATAGTCTTTCTGTTGTTTTGGGGCGTACAAGCAACGGATAGTCTTTCTGTTGTTGGGATGTACAATCAACGGAGTTTTTTTTAGTTGTTGGGTGTCCAAGCAAAGGATACTCCTTTTGTTGTTGGGGTGTACAAGCAACGGATACACTTTTTGTTGTTTGGGTGTACAAGCAACGGATACTCTTTTTAGTTGTTGGGATGTACAATCAACGGATACTCTTTTTGTTGTTGGAGGATGTACAAGCAACGGATACTTTTTTTGTTGTTGAGCTGTACAAGCAACGGATACTTTTTTTGTTGTCGGGTTGTACAAGCAACGGATAGTCTTTTTGTTGTTGAGGTGTACAAGCAACGTATACTCTTTTTATTGTTGGGGCGTACAAGCAACGGATATTCTTTTTTGTTGTTGTGATGTAAAAGCAACGGATAGTCTTTTTTAGTTGTTGGGATGTACAAGCAACGGATACTCTTTTTGCTGTTTAGGTGTACAAGCAACGGATACTCTTTCTGTTGTTGGGCTGTACAAGCAACGGATACTCTTTTTGTTGTTGGGATATACAAGCAATGGATAGTCTTTTTGTTGTTGGAATGTAAAAGCAAAGGATAGTCTTTTTGCTGTTGGGGTGTACAAGCAACGGATACTCTTTTTATTGTTGGGGCGTACAAGCAACGGATACTCTTTTTGTTGTTGGGACGTTCAAACAACGGATAGTCTTTTTTAGTTGTTGGGATGTACAAGCAACGGATACTCTTTTTGCTGTTGAGGTGTACAAGCAACGGATACTATTTTTGTTGTTGGGATATACAAGCAATGAATAGTCTTTTTGTTGTTGGGCTGTACAAGCAACGGATAGTCTTTTTAGTTTTTGGGATGTACAAGCAACGGATACTCTTTTTGTCGTTGGGGTGGACAAGCAACGGATACTCTTTTTGTTGTTGAGGCATACAAGCAACGGATACTCTTTTTTGTTGTTGGGATGTTCTAGCAACGGATAGTCTTTTTTAAATGTTGGGATGTACAAGCAAGGATACTCTTTTTGTTGTTGGGGTGTAAAAGCAACGGATACTCTTTTTGTTGTTGGGCTGTACAAGCAACAGATACTCTTTTTGTTGTTGGGGTGTACAAGCAACGGATACTCTTTTTGTTGTTGGGCTGTACAAGCAACAGATACTCTTTTTTGTTGTTGGGATGTTCAAGCAACGGATAGTCTTTTTGTTGTTGGGATGTTCAAGCAACGGATACTCTTTTTGTTGTTGGGGTGTACAAGCAACGGATAGTCTTTTTGTTGTTGGGGTGTACAAGCAACGATAATCTTTTTTAGTTGTTGGGATGTACAAGCAAGGATACTCTTTTTGTTGTTGGGGTGTACAAGCAACGGATAGTCTTTTTGTTGTTGGGGTGAACAATCAACGGAAAGTCGTTTTTAGTTGTTGGGATGTACAAGCAAGGATACTCTTTTTGTTGTTGGGGTGTACAAGCAACGGATAGTCTTTTTGTTGTTGGAATGTACAATCAACGGAAACTCTTTTTTAGTTGTTGGGATGTACAAGCAAGGATACTCTTTTTGTTGTTGGGGTGTACAAGCAACGGATACTCTTTTTGTTGTTGGGCTGTACAAGCAACAGATACTCTTTTTGTTGTTGGGATTTACAAGCAACGGATAGTCTTTTATTGTTGGGGTGAACAAGCAACGGATACTCTTTTTGTTGTTGGGATGTACAAGCAACAGATAGTCTTTTTAGCTGTTGGGGTGGACAAGCAACGGATACCCTTTTTGTTGTTGGGGTGTACAAGTAGCAGATAGTCTTTTTAGTTGTTGGGATGTGCAAGCAACGGATATTCTTTTTAGCTGTTGGAATGTACAAGCAACGGATAGTCTTTTTGTTGTTGGGAAGTACAAGCAACAGATAGTCTTTTTAGTTGTTGGGGTGTACAAGCAACGGATACTCTTTTTAGTTGTTGGGATGTACATGCAATGGATACTCTTTTTAGTTTATGGGATGTACAAGCAACGGATAGTCGTCTCGGATGACAAGGGACGGATTAGTCTTTTAGTTGTTGGATATGACGCAGGTTTTTTTCAAAAGTGATTATTTTCTAAAAATTGTTTAATATTTCACAGTGGTATCTTACTTTAACTTTGTTTAAACCTATTTATTTTCTTTTGGCCTTAATTATTTATTCTTTGTACATTTTATTAACTTTGTATTTGCATTCAGGCATCGAAGATCAAATTCATTCGTTCATTATTTGTTAATTTGCGTTTTTTGATTGAGTTAAGCCTTCCAATTGATATTTTATAGTGTGTTTTTCTATGTTGTGATGTTATACTATTGTTTCAGAAAAGTGAGAAGGTTTGGTACCATTAACACGTTTAATCCCGCTGCAAACGTCAGGAATCTGATGTACAGTAGTTGTCGTCTGTTTATGTAGTTCATACGTGTTTCTCGTTTCTCGTTAATAGATTAAACCGTTGTTTTCCCCGTTTGAATGGTTTTCCATTAGTAATTTTTGGAGCCCTTTATAGCTTGTTGTATGGTGTTAGCCAAGATTCCGTGTTGAAGGCCGTACTTTGACCTATAATGGTTTACTTTTATAAATTGTTATTTTGATGGAGAGGTGTCTCATTAGCACTCAAACCACATCTTCCTATGTCTATCTAAGTACCCGGTCACATCCACTCTGTTTTTGTTAGACGTATTTCGTTTTGTATCCATTTGATGCGTTAAGCATTTTCAACTGAATTTTATAGTTCGTTCCTATGGTGTAATGTTACACCACTGTCCCAGGGTAGGCAGGGTTGTGATACCGTATACATGTTTAACCCCGGCACAGTCTGTATGTATACATGAGCCAGGTCGAAGTCATGATCCTATAACTCAGTGGTTGTCGTTTGTTGCTGGGTTACATATGTTTTTTTTTTTGTTTTTTTTTTTTTTTTTGTACATATATTTTGCCGTTAATTTTCTCGTTTGAATTGTTTTACATTGTTATGTCGGGGACTTTTATAGATGTATGGGCTTTGATCATTGCCGAAGTTGGTACGGTTACCTATAAATGGTTAATTTCTGTGGCATGTGGTCTCTTGTGGAGAGTTGTCTCATTGCCATTTTTTATGTCTTTGGTTTGAACCAGCCGGGGATTGAAGTTATGACTTCCCATGTACTCGAGGCGAGCACGCTACGTTGACACCACTGAGCTTGTTCTCCATCGTATAGACTACAATTAAAGAAAAGTATAGGTTTTGTTTGCTGCATGGTTACGTTAAGAAATGTGCTTTTCCTGACCGACCCTTTTCATGTTTTTCACAAAATATATTTTATTTGTAATTGCATAACAAATACGCATTGTTAGATAATCCCATTACAACAGGAAAAGACATTTAAAGTGTCAGCACGCAGTTAAAACTTACTTTTTACTATTTTTAATCATGTACATGTATAACAAAAGGCCTGAATGTGGGATTAAATATAATAATGCAGGATTTCTTTGTTTGTCCGTTCTTAATATATATCTTAGAAGATGCATATTTATGTTGTAAAATTTAAAATTGAAATAAAATGATCCGCGGGGCACAGCTTGATACGACCACAGTGGTCGAACTCTGGACAGTTGAGACAATACAATTCAATTCAATTCTGTATTGACTAAATTTTTTACAACATATAGGTACATGTATAATCAATATAATCAAAATATAGATTACAAAAATACACAATCATGAAAAAAAACAGACAGAAGTATTATATACACAAAAAAATACAAATATAATTCCAAATAGCAAATTTATGTAACAAATGAATTACAAATCATCTTACTAATAGAATAGATACTATGTTTCAGCTTGAAACATTTTTTTTTCTGGAATTGGGTTGGGATTAAAAATTTGACACATCAAGGGTTTCTGACACATAATGAAGGTAGAATGTGTTAAAAGACCTGAAAATTTTGAAATAGACTTTTAGCTAACTACGCAAATCAAATATATAAACAAATAATACTAAAGTTTAAATATCTGAATCAGCAAAATTGTTCGTAATATTTCAAAATTGAAAAACTGCTTCTCATTTGCATATCACTTCAAAGATAAGACAGGTTATAAGCTTAAACATTGTAATGGAAATAATTCTTAAATGTAATAAAAAAAACCCACACAAATGAAATCGAACAATTATAAAGCAATTCAGCAAAAATCCTTGTCGTTTATTTTTTGTTATCAAACAATATTTAATTTTGGACACTTTGGAACCTTCAGGGAGGACCGAATTACAAAATAGCCACTAAGGCCAAAACCTAAATACATTATCAGATTCAGCATATTGAAATCGACCACCCTGATTTGTGTCCACTTGAATAAACAACCCAAAATCAAAATTATAAATACATGATGGTAAGATTAAAAGCCTTGGCGCGGAAATGTTTTGGTATTGTACCCAAACAGAATGGCAATGTGCGCGAACGTAATGGCAACGTGCGCGAATGTAAATGCACCGGGAACCTTGTGATACAGTTTCATACTAAGTCATTCATTGTGTGTTAATTTGCGTTTTTTTTTATTGAGTTAAGCCTTCCAATTGATATTTTATAGTGTGTCTTTCTATATTGTAATATTATACTATTGTTTCAGAAAAGGGAGAAGGTTTGGTACCATTAAAACGTTTAATCCCGCTGCAAATGTTTGCACCTGTCCTAAGTATTACTCGTTTCTCGTTTTTATATAGATTAGACCGTTGGTTTCCCCGTTTGAATGTTTTTTCACTAGTATTTTTTGGGGCCCTTTATAGCTTGTTGTTCGGTGTGAGCCAAGGCTCCGTCTTGAAGGCTATACCTCGACCTATAATGGTTTACTTTTTACAATAGTTACTTGGACGGAGAGTTATCTCATTGGCACTCATACCACATCTTCCTTTATCTATTGAATGGAGAGTTATCATATTGGCACTCATACCACATCTTCCTTTATCTACTTACATACACAAGTGATTGACCGGAAACCAGAAAAATGTTGTCTGCTTGTCGGGTCCATTTTCAGTGATACACAATTCTAAATATTTGGGTACATAACCCCAAAAACAATTCCAAACTTTCTTTAGTGGTATTGAACCTTTTGATACAATTTGATAGAGATCCGCGTACACGTGTACTGAAACTAAATGTCCCCGGAAAAGTGAAATATAATCTATTTGATGAACTAATTTCTTCTAAAACTGTACATGCATTATTTCGGTATTTTTTTATAACCAATCACATTCGCTTTGCATGATAATGGGTACTGTATGAGTGAACTGTGTAGTGTATTGCAAGATCGATGCAATTTGTGACGTTAGTGAGCGATCACGTGACATTATTATGTCTACACAAACCGGCTCCTCATGTAACACGTGTCTCATTCTGAATTATACATTCAAAGTGCAATCAATCTTTCAATCGCTATTTTAGGATATTTTTGTGTCTGTTTTTTGGTTTGCATATCAGTAGTCGAAGTAAATCAAAGGTTAGTATATTTCTTCTTCCGTTAACACCCAAATACCACAACCACTGATAATAATCATACTTATAAATAACAAAACATAGTTAAGTGCAATACCACACGACAGAGCCGTTGGCTGGTTTAATAACAACCATTAAATATTTATTGTACATGTATACAAATTTCGAATCAGTACGAAAAGTCATTATTTATATAGATATATATGTCGTGTACAAGTTGCGATTTTGTACAGGTTATAACATGTACAAAAATATTGTACATGTTATAACTTGCATAATGCAAAAATACAAGTTATAACATGTACAAAAGTACCTCGTACATGTTATAACCTGTACAAAATATTGCTGAAAAATGATTTCAACTTGTACAAAATCGAAAAATAAGGATATGTTTCTATTATTGCAACAGATGTTATTAACCTCAATAGTATTTCATAACTTTTTAATTATTCCTTCATGTTAGTGTGTTTTGTCCTTTTTTGATACAGTTAATGCCAGGGTTCGGTATTTTGAAGCATTGCTAAGACCTGTCATAAGATATATATTATGACATTTTTCATAATCCTCGTTTGACTATATGGACATATCTTTATTTGATGAATTATAATTTTGAGTGTCCACTTTGAAGGCAAAAGTAAAATACTTTCATTCTAGTTGACACTAAAAGACATAAGAGGATAGCCAGGATAAATGTGTTTACAAATAAAATTGAGAATGGAAATGGGGTATGTGTCCAAAAAAAAAACGCCCATGGAGCAGACAACATCCAAATGCCACAAATAAATGCTTTCAAAGTAGAGGATATATATTCAAAACAATCAAAATGACATTCGCCTCGTGCAATGATCTTATAGTTTATAAAATAATAATTGAGTTACATAAGTCATGCTGAAGGCCAAAAATGTTGAAGAGTAGATCCAAATATATTGACTATGAAGTGTGGTCCAATGAAACTATTTCAGCTTTCTCTTGCTTTTACAGAGTAAGCATATGAGAAATTGTTTTAGTCTTTGCATGCTATAAAACGAGAGGGAGGAGTATTAGCCAAAATTATAAGGCATTGTTCTTTAATTTTTTGGATGAATTTTGTTGGTACATGTAGTATATAATGTAATTGTCATTGGGCGAAATGCAAGCTTTTATTTGATAGTGTCACACTTATTTAAGCCATAATGGAACGCTTAAAACACACAATTACATAAAAACTCATTTTGCCAACAAAAGTCATGAAACATATATTTCTGAAATTTTGTGATCATTGTCCTCTACAGAAAACTTATTTATGGTTGTTCTTTATGCATTGGTGAATTTAACTTGTATTTTTGACTTCATTAAGATTAATCTTAAATTTTGTACAAGTTAAAACAATTTTTAAGCAATATTTTGTACAGGTTATAACATGTATGAGATACTTTTATACATGTTATAACTTGTATTTTCGGATTATACAAGTTATAACATGTACAACATTTTTGTACATGTTATAACCTGTACAAAATCGCAACTTGTACACGACATATATACAACTCGTCTAAACATCAACCAAATTATGTTAGATCTGTAAATTTGCTTCCGCAAATTCCTGTTCTTCCCTCACCGGGATACGAACCTATGCTACTGAGATATCGTGACACCAAATCGCCTTCACTATAGCCTTCCCACTAGATATATATATTATATATATTATGAGTACTAGTATTTCAATACACACAAGCATTTGTAAACAATCGATCTCTTAATGCATGATACAAAATATCTAATAGCATGGATGTAAAAATTAACGTGACCTATCGAGTAGACCCTGTCGTGCCGAATGATTTAACCGCCAAATCACACAAACCACTTAACCTTAACGCCACCTATATGGGCAGACAATTCAGAAGAAAATAATTTCATTCTAATTCATAAAATCAACCGACTGAAATTATATAAAATTATTTGTTTCTTTTCGTCTGTAGTACATGCGTTTGAGGTCGGGTTTGTACGCATGAAATCTCTAGTCTAAAAAATGCTAGTGATAGAACCTTCAACAGATAAGCAACTAGCTGTCTAGGGCCAAGTAAGAAAGGTACTACGCAGAACCATAAACAGATGCAAAGACAGACACAGGGGGTGGCAGTGGCGGATCCATAACTTTTCATAAGGTGGGGCCCACTGACTGACCTAAGGGGGCCCCGCTCCAGTCATGCTTCAGTGATTCCCTATTTAATCAACGAAAAGGGGCGGGGGGCGGTCTGCCCCCTAGATCCTCTTATGGGTGGGAACAATTTATTTGATTATATAGGAAATCATCAAAGCTTGACAGGAGTGGGCAACCCTTTGGAAAGTCAGAGGCCACCCCTTTATGAAAAGTGCTGAATCACCACTGAGATTTGCAGGTTTTCTTTGAAAAGATACCTTAAAAAATATCAACAACTCTGACTGAGTACACAATTTGATTCATTTTAGCTCATTAGCTGGGCTCACTCGCTAAAAATATTCATTGCGGCTCACTGGCAAATATTTTAAGATACTCGTGTGTAGAAAAAACTGATAATCTATACATTTGTGTGAGGAGTAGTTATCAACCTTGCTTTCGTCTGCGAAGACTGTCATAGGCCAAGTTAGGGAGGTGATAAAGCCAGGAACAGAACGATAAGCAGATAATCAGGTTTTTCAGTGTAGATCCCTTGAAATATTCTCGACTGAGGACACAATTTAATTCACTTTAGCTCTTTAGCTGCACTCACTCGCCATAAAAGGTTCATTGCGGCTCACTGGCTTATATGTGTGAAAAAGCTGATAACCTATACATACACGAGGGTGGTAATGCCCTTTACCATCAGGCCCCAAACAGTCATTTTCGGCTACCGTTAGCTTCAAATTGGTTAAAATTTAATTGTGATTTACAAAATATCCTTAAGGTGATTTGTCAGATGTTTCAAATAATTATAATTATTACTGTTATTTTTTGGAAAACAAATAGCGTGATTCGCCAAATTCAGCCAATTTTTTTATCGTCTGAAAAAAAGTGTACATTTATCTCCATGTCTAAAAATTATATTACCATAAATGTCATTTGGCAAGAATATGACAATAAGGTACAATGTACCTTCATTACTACCCTCATAAATGTACATGTATATGCTCAGATCATATGTTTTGGTATGTCATATGAATTTTTACTTTGCATGCCTTTTCAAATGAAATTGTGACACCAGAATGCATTCTTAATACATGTAATAGCATGCATATGCTAACGGATGAGAAGAGGACACACATGTCAACCAAAATTTTCCAGCCACGTCAAAATGTGCTAGGACACCCTGTCAAGCTTGCATTCACACCAAACTGAATGTAATTGAAAGTCATCTAGAGGTCAATACACAGTCTCAAACAGAAGACAAACAAAAGGAAAAATGTAGCTTAAGTTGGAAAATTTGAAAATGACTTGGGGAATGACGAATGTAGTAAAGACCGAACGTCAGTTTTAGTCTTATATATGTAGTACTTTAAAATTTTAGTCTTACATGTAAATATGTGTACATATATCACTGTTTCAGTGGCAATGGTAAATAGACACTGAAAAGTCTTGGATAACATTTTATAGTTTTGAATGTTTCTTCATCAGTTGACTTAAATAAGGTGGAGCCAGGAGGTGTGTTCTTATTTCCAACAGAGAGGCCCTCAACCTATATCAATTTGTGCATGAAGCAAATTGAAAGTTGCTAGATGCTGAATGATTAAACCACAAGAAAGTTCTAACCTGTGCATATATACTTTTAAAATACGATACAAAAAAAACATGTTTTTTTCAGGACTTCTGATCCAACCATGTAGTATGGCATTTAATTGAGATATGATTTTGGTCAATGGATATTCATGAAGAACCTGTAGTACAAAGTATATCACTGGATTTAGTTTTTTGTCTAAGTGTATTATTAAAGTACTTTGCTTTGAGCTCAGTTCATTGTTATGCAATTAATTCTTTGTGAAATAAAGATTTGACAGACAACTCTCATGTACAAGGATTTGTCAAAGTAGTATGACCTCTTTCTTCAATGTAAGTAATAGGGAGATAAAAAGCATATACCGATTTGAACCAAACATTATATGTCCTTTGACCAAATTTTATAAAAAGAACAAATTTACCCGACAATGCTACTCCTGCTACTAGCAATATGATGCTAGGTTGTTTTAATACATCTGTACTGCCTACTGATGACTTGGTCCTGAGTGTAAATGGTCATTCGATTATGTTTTAAAAAAATTTATAAGGCCTATCTGGCCTAATTGATTTCTAAAACTATGTTTCATTGTACATGTTCAACATTTTTCATTCAATTGTTTATTTCTTAATTTGTGTGAATTAACATTGTTACGGTAAATGTTAATTACTACACTTTCATACCACAACAAATACTGTATTTGTGGTACATGTATCACTTATATTTGTATCTATATAACAAACAAAAAATGAAAAGAGAATAATTTTGCAATACCTTTTGAATACTATAACTTTTTAGATATTTAGACATATTAAGTAGATGTTGATAATATCCACTTGACATGCTTGAAATTCTATTAGATTACTTTTGGAGCAGTTATGAGTCTTTGAAGCATGCTCACAAAGGTTCTTTTGGTGAAATCATTGTCATATTGGTTAATTTTTTTTTTGCTTCGACCAGCTTTGGAGGAAATATTATCAAAGAGTTGATAAAAATCAGCACAGAAGTTTACCTCCTAGCTCATCTAGCCCCTAGCATCTTGTCAGGCATATTGTCATTACTAAAAAGTAAAAACCAATAAATGTATTCTAATCTGAGGAACAATTCGACCTTTTCACAATTTTTTTACTAATGATACTGACGATCCTCCACAAAGTAATATAAATAGAACCATACAAATAGTAAGCAAATACATACAAAAAAGATGTGGTATGATTGCCAATGAGACAATTCTCCACAAGAGATCAAAATTACACAGAAATTAACAACTAAAGGTCACCGTATAAAGGCCATCAACAATGAGCAAAGCCAATTCCGCATAATCATCTATAAAAGGCCCCGAAATGACAATGTAAAACAATTCAAACGGGAAAACTAACTGCCTTATTTATGTACAAAAAATAAACGAAAAACGAATATGTAACACGTAAACAAACGACAACCACTGAATTACATTCTCCTTATATCATGTTCTCAAATCTAGATATCATCTCCCATTTAGAAAAAAAACATGAAAAAATGAACCAAGAAAAATGTATTATGTGTTGCTCTCCTAGCTACAAAATGTATCCAAAATCAAAGATGTGGAACATATTATGTCATAATCATTTGGTAACTAATGCAATTAATGTCTTCCATGCCCGTCTTGAACATAAAAACTAAATATTAAATAAACAACACTCCTAATGCTCAGATTGTTTGTCATCGTGCAACACAACTTATAACACCATATAGGAAAAACATAGAACTCCTTTTGTCATAAGATACTGTCAAACATCCAAACATACTATCCACACTCATCTGTGTCCACACTTGTTACAAGGAAAAAAATACTTTTAAAATGATTACACGTTTTGTTTTCGACGAAATAAACAAGTTGAATATATTAAAGATTTGCAAAATAAATGTTATCATGTTCGTTCCGAGGTAGATTTTACGGAAGCCTTGTAGGGCAATGCTAGTCTACTTTAAACAACTTGATATAACAAATTATTAATAATTTGTTATATCAAAATCGAAAATCTGTTATACAAAGTCACCGTATTTTAGATTAAGTTGTCATTTGTTGCTTATCCGCTAAAAAAAAATTACTTTTATGAGTAAGAGCAAAGAGTGCTCGGCTATGAATGATCAGGAATCTGAATAAAGTGCCAGATAGGATGACGTGTCTACCAGCAGATTGTTGCCTTGTGAACAAGCACGTTCAAAGTCTACGTGTCGGTCTGGTACTAATCAGTATAATGTGTCCAGATAGGATGACATGTCCACCAGCAGACTGTTACCTTGTGAACTAGCACGTTAAATGTCTGTGTGTCGGTCTAGTACTAATCAGTATAATGTGTCCAGATAGGAAGACATGTCCACCAGCAGACTGTTACCTAGTGAACTAGCACGTTAATAGTCTGTGTGTCGGTCTAGTACTAATGAGTATCATGTGTCCAGATAGGATGACATGTCTACCAGCAGACTGTTACCTTGTCAACTAGCACGTTAAATGTATGTGTGTCGGTCTAGTACTAATCAGTATCATGTGTCCAGATAGGATGACATGTCTACCAGCAGACTGTTACCTTGTGAACTAGCACGTTAATAGTCTGCGTGTCGGTCTAGTACTTATGAGTATCATGTGTCCAGATAGGTTGACATGTCTACCAGCAGACTGTTACCTAGTGAACTAGAACGTTAATAGTCTTCGTGTCGGTCTAGTACTAATGAGTTTCATGTTTCCAGATAGGATGACATGTCTACCAGGAGACTGTTACCTTGTGAACTAGCACGTTAATAGTCTGTGTGTCGGTCTAGTACTAATGAGTATCATGTGTCCAGATAGGATGACATGTCAACCAGCAGACTGTTACCTTGTGAACTAGCACGTTGAATGTCTGTGTGTCGGTCTAGTACTAATCAGTATCATGTGTCCAAATAGGATGACATGTCTACCAGCAGACTGTTACCTAGTGAACTACCACGTTACATGTCTGTGTGTCGGTCTAGTACTAATGAGTATCTTGTGTCCAAATAGGATGACATGTCTACAAGCAGACTGTTACCTAGTGAACTACCACGTTAAATGTCTGTGTGTCGGTCTAGTACTAATCAGTATAATGTGTCCAGATAGGATGACATGTCTACCAGTAGACTTTTACCTTGTGAACTAGAACGTTAAATGTCTGTGTGTCGGTCTAGTACTAATCAGTATCATGTGTCCAGATAGGATGACATGTCTACCAGCAGACTGTTCCTTGTGAACTAGCACGTTAAATGTCTGTGTGTCGGTCTAGTACTAATCAGTATAATGTGTCCAGATAGGATGGCATGTCTACCAGTAGACTTTTACCTTGTGAACTAGAACGTTAAATGTCTGTGTGTCGGTCTAGTACTAATCAGTATAATGTGTCCAGATAGGATGACATGTCTACCAGCAGACTGTTAACTTGTGAACTTGCACGTTAAAGGTCTGTACTTCGGTATATTACTAATCAGTATAATGTGTCCAGATAGGATGACATGTCTACCAACAGACTGTTACCTTGTGAACAAGCACGTTCAAAGTCTACGTGTCGGTCTAGTACTAATCAGAATAATGTGTCCAGATAGGATGACATGTTTACCAGCAGACTGTTCCTTGTAAACTAGCACGTTAAATGTCTGTGTGTCGGTCTAGTACTAATGAGTATCATGTGTCCAGATAGGATGACATGTCTACCAGCAGACTGTTACCTTGTCAACTAGCACGTTAAATGTATGTGTGTCGGTCTAGTACTAATCAGTATCATGTGTCCAGATAGAATGACATGTCCACCAGAAGACTGTTACCTAGTGAACTAGCACGTTAATAGTCTGAGAGTCGGTCTAGTACTAATCAGTATCATGTGTCCAGATAGGATGACATGTCTACCAGCAGACTGTTACCTTGTGAACTAGCACGTTAATAGTCTGCGTGTCGGTCTAGTACTTATGAGTATCATGTGTCCAGATAGGTTGACATGTCTACCAGCAGACTGTTACCTAGTGAACTAGAACGTTAATAGTCTTCGTGTCGGTCTAGTACTAATGAGTATCATGTGTCCAGATAGGATGACATGTCTACCAGGAGACTGTTACCTTGTGAACTAGCACGTTAATAGTATGTGTGTCGGTCTAGTACTAATGAGTATCATGTGTCCAGATAGGATGACATGTCTACCAGCAGACTGTTACCTTGTGAACTAGCACGTTACATGTCTGTGTGTCGGTCTAGTACTAATGAGTATCTTGTGTCCAAATAGGATGACATGTCTACCAGCAGACTGTTACCCAGTGAACTACCACGTTAAATGTCTTCGTGTCGGTCTAGTACTAATCAGTATAATGTGTCCAGATAGGATGACATGTCTACCAACAGACTGTTACCTTGTGAACTAATACGTTAAAAGTCTGTGTGTCGGTCTAGTACTAATCAGTATAATGTGTCCAGATAGGATGACATGTCTACCAGTAGACTTTTACCCTGTGAACTAGAACGTTAAATGTCTGTGTGTCGGTCTAGTACTAATCAGTATAATTAGTCCAGATAGGATGACATGTCTACCAGCAGACTGTTCCTTGTGAACTAGCACGTTAAATGTCTGTGTGTCGGTCTAGTTCTAATCAGTATAATGTGTCCAGATAGGATGACATGTCTACCAGTAGACTGTTACCTTGTGAACTTACACATTAAAGGTCTGTACTTCGGTCTAGTTCTAATCAGTATATTGTGTCCAGATAGGATGACATGTCTACCAGCAGACTGTTACCTTGTGAACTAGCACGTTAAATGTCTGTGTGTCGGTCTAGTACTAATCAGTATAATGTGTCCAGATAGGATGACATGTCTACCAGTAGACTTTTACCTTGTGAACTAGAACGTTAAATATCTGTGTGTCGGTCTAGTACTAATCAGTATAATGTGTCCAGATAGGATGACATGTCTACCAGCAGACTGTTAACTTGTGAACTTGCACGTTAAAGGTCTGTACTTCGGTCTATTACTAATCAGTATAATGTGTCCAGACAGGATGACATGTCTACCCACAGACTGTTACCTTGTGAACAAGCACGTTCAAAGTCTACGTGTCGGTCTAGTACTAATCAGAATAATGTGTCCAGATAGGATGACATGTTTACCAGCAGACTGTTCCTTGTGAACTAGCACGTTAAATGTATGTGTGTCGGTCTAGTACTAATCAGTATAATGTGTCCAGATAGTATCTACCAGCAGACTGTTACCTAGTGAACTAGCACGTTAAATGTCTGTGTGTCGGTCTAGTACTAATCAGTATAATGTGTCCAGATAGGATAACATGTCTACCAGCAGAATGTTACCTTGTGAACTAGCACGTTAAATGTCTGTGTGTCGGTCTAGTACTAATCAGTATAATGTGTCCAGATAGGATGACATGTATACCAGCAGACTGTTCCTTGTGAACTAGCACGTTAAATGTCTGTGTGTCGGTCGAGTACTAATCAGTATAATGTGTCCAGATAGGATGACATGTCTACCAGCAGACTGTTTCTTTGTGAACTACCATGTTAAATGTCTGTGTGTCGATCTAGTACTAATCAGTATCATGTGTCCAGATAGGATGACATGTCTACCAGCAGACTGTTAACTTGTGAACTTGCACGTTATAGGTCTGTACTTCGGTATATTACTAATCAGTATAATGTGTCCAGATAGGATGACATGTCTACCAACAGACTGTTACCTTGTGAACAAGCACGTTCAAAGTCTACGTGTCGGTCTAGTACTAATCAGAATAATGTGTCCAGATAGGTTGACATGTCTACCAGCAGACTGTTACCTAGTGAACTAGAACGTTAATAGTCTTCGTGTCGGTCTAGTACTAATGAGTATCATGTGTCCAGATAGGATGACATGTCTACCAGGAGACTGTTACCTTGTGAACTAGCACGTTAAATGTCTGTGTGTCGGTCTAGTACTAATCAGTATCATGTGTCCAAATAGGATGACATGTCTACCAGCAGACTGTTACCTTGTGAACTAGCATGTTACATGTCTGTGTGTCGGTCTAGTACTAATGAGTATCTTGTGTCCAAATAGGATGACATGTCTACCAGCAGACTGTTACCTAGTGAACTACCACGTTAAATGTCTGCGTGTCGGCCTAGTACTAATCAGTATAATGTGTCCAGATAGGATGACATGTCTACCAACAGACTGTTACCTTGTGAACTAACACGTTAAAAGTCTGTGTGTCGGTCTAGTACTAATCAGTATAATGTGTCCAGATAGGATGACATGTCTACCAGTAGACTTTTACCTTGTGAACTAGAACGTTAAATGTCTGTGTGTCGGTCTAGTACTAATCAGTATAATTAGTCCAGATAGGATGACATGTCTACCAGCAGACTGTTCCTTGTGAACTAGCACGTTAAATGTCTGTGTGTCGGTCTAGTTCTAATCAGTATAATGTGTCCAGATAGGATGACATGTCTACCAGTAGACTGTTACCTTGTGAACTTACACATTTAAGGTCTGTACTTCGGTCTAGTTCTAATCAGTATATTGTGTCCAGATAGGATGACATGTCTACCAGCAGACTGTTACCTTGTGAACTAGCACGTTAAATGTCTGTGTGTCGGTCTAGTACTAATCAGTATAATGTGTCCAGATAGGATGACATGTCTACCAGTAGACTTTTACCTTGTGAACTAGAACGTTAAATATCTGTGTGTCGGTCTAGTACTAATCAGTATAATGTGTCCAGATAGGATGACATGTCTACCAGCAGACTGTTAACTTGTGAACTTGCACGTTAAAGGTCTGTACTTCGGTCTATTACTAATCAGTATAATGTGTCCAGATAGGATGACATGTCTACCAACAGACTGTTACCTTGTGAACAAGCACGTTCAAAGTCTACGTGTCGGTCTAGTACTAATCAGAATAATGTGTCCAGATAGGATGACATGTCCACCAGCAGACTGTTACCTTGTGAACTAGCACGTTAAATGTCTGTGTGTCGGTCTATTACTAATCAGTATAATGTGTTCAGATAGGATGCCATGTCTACCAGCAGACTGTTACCTTGTGAACTAGCACGTTAAATGTCTGTGTGTCGGTCTAGTACTAATCAGTATAATGTGTCCAGATAGGATGACATGTCTACCAGCAGAATGTTACCTTGTGAACTAGCACGTTAAATGTCTGTGTGTCGGTCTAGTACTAATCAGTATAATGTGTCCAGATAGGATGACATGTATACCAGCAGACTGTTCCTTGTGAACTAGCACGTTAAATGTCTGTGTGTCGGTCTAGTACTAATCAGTATAATGTGTCCAGATAGGATGACATGTCTACCAGCAGACTGTTTCTTTTTGAACTACCATGTTAAATGTCTGTGTGTCGATCTAGTTCTAATCAGTATCATGTGTCCAGATAGGATGACATGTCTACCAGCAGACTGTTAACTTGTGAACTTGCACGTTAAAGGTCTGTACTTTGGTCTATTACTAATCAGTATAATGTGTCCAGATAGGATGACATGTCTACCAACAGACTGTTACCTTGTGAACAAGCACGTTCAAAGTCTACGTGTCGGTCTAGTACTAATCAGAATAATGTGTCCAGATAGGATGACATGTTTACCAGCAGACTGTTCCTTGTGAACTAGCACGTTCAATGTCTGTGTGTCGGTCTATTACTAATCAGTATAATGTGTCCAGATAGGATGCCATGTCTACCAGCAGACTGTTACCTTGTGAACTAGAACGTTAAATGTATGTGTGTCGAGCTAGTACTAATCAGTATCATGTGTCCAGATAGGATGACATGTCTACCAGCAGACTGTTAACTTGTGAACTTGCACGTTAAATGTCTGTGTGTCGGTCTAGTACTAATCAGTATAATGTGTCCAGATAGGATGACATGTCTACCAGCAGAATGTTACCTTGTGAACTAGCACGTTAAATGTCTGGGTGTCGGTCTAGTACTAATGAGTATCATGTGTCCGGATAGGATGACATGTCTACCAGCAGACTGTTACCTAGTGAACTAACACGTTAAATGTCTGCGTGTCGGTCTAGTACTAATCAGTATAATATGTCCAGATGGGATGACATGTCTACTAACAGACTGTTACCTTGTGAACTAGCACGTTAAATGTCTGTGTGTCGGTCTAGTACTAATGAGTATCATGTGTCCGGATAGGATGACATGTCTACCAGCAGACTGTTATCTTGTGAACTAGCACGTTAAATGTCTGTGTGTCGGTCTAGTACTAATGAGTATCATGTGTCCAGATAGGATGACATGTCTACCAACAGACTGTTTCCTTGTGAACTAACACGTTAAATGTCTGTGTGTCGGTCTAGTACTAATCAGTATAATGTGTCCAGATAAGATGATATGTCTACCAGTAGACTATTACCTTGTGAACTAGCATGTTAAATGTCTGTGTGTCGGTCTATTACTAATCAGTATAATGTGTCCAGATAGTATGACATGTCTACCAGCAGACTGTTACCTTGTGAACTTGCACGTAAGAGGTCTGTATTTCGGTCTAGTACTTATCAGTATAATGTGTCCAGATAGGATGACATGTCTACCAGCAGACTGTTGCCTTGTGAACTAATTAGTATAATATGTTCAGATAGGATGACATGTCTACCAGCAGACTGTTGCCTTGTGAACTAACACGTTAATAGTCTGAGTGTTGGTCTATTACTAATCAGTATAATATGTTCAGATAGAATGACATGTCTACCAGGAGACTGTTACTCTGTAAACTAGCACGTTAAATGTATGTGTGTCGGTCTAGTACTAATCAGTATAATGTGTCCAGATAGGATGACATGTCCACCAGTAGACTGTTACCTTGTGAACTAGCACGTTAAATGTATGTGTGTCGGTCTAGTACTAATCAGTATAATTTGTCCAGATAGGATGACATGTCCACCAGTACACTGTTACCTTGTGAACTTGCACGTTAAAAGTCTGTGTGTCGGTCTAGTACTAATCAGTATAATGTGTCCAGATAGGATGACATGTCCACCAGTAGACTGTTACCTTGTGAACTTGCACGTTAAAAATCTGTGTGTCGGTCTAGTACTTATCAGTATAATGTGTCTAGATAGGATGACATGTCTACCAGCAGACTGTTACCTTGTGAACTAGCACGTTAAATGTATGTGTGTCGGTCTAGTACTAATCAGTATAATGTGTCCAGATAGGATGACATGTCTACCAGCAGATTGTTACCTTGTGAACTTGCATGTTAAAGGTCTGTACTTCGGTCTAGTACTAATCAGTATGATGTGTCCAGATAGTATGACATGTCTACCAGCAGATTGTTACCTTGTGAACTTGCACGCTTAAGGTCTGTACTTCGGTCTAGTACTAATCAGTATAATTTGTCCAGATAGTATGACATGTCTACCAGCAGACTGTTACCTTGTGAACTTGCACGTAAGAGGTCTGTATTTCGGTCTAGTACTTATCAGTATAATATGTCCAGATAGGATGACATGTCTACCAGCAGACTGTTGCCTTGTGAACTACTAGTAACACGTTAAATGTCTGTGTGTCGGTCAATTACTAATCAGTATAATATGTTCAGATAGGATGACATGTCTACCAGCAGACTGTTGCCTTGTGAACTAACACGTTAATAGTCTGTGTGTCGGTCTATTACTAATCAGTATAATATGTTCAGATAGAATGACATGTCTACCAGCAGACTGTTGCCTTGTGAACTAGCACGTTAAAAGTCTGCGTTACAGTCTAGTACTTATCAGTATAATGTAATCAGATAGGATGACATGTCTACCAGCAGACTGTTTTCTTTGTGAACTTGCACGTTAAAGGTCTGTACTTCGGTCTAGTACTAATCAGTATAATGTGTCCAAATAGGATGACATGTCTACCAGCAGACTTTTTTCTTTGTGAACTTGCACGTTAAAGGTCTGAAATTCGGTCTAGTACTAATCAGTATAATGTGTCCAGATAGGATTAAATGTCCACCAGTAGACTGTTACCTTGTGAACTTGCACGTTAGATGTCTGTATTTTGGTCTAGTTCTTATCAGTATAATGTGTCCAGATAGGATGACATGTCTACCAGCAGACTGTTACCTTGTGAACTTGCACTGCAAAGGTTTGTATTTCGGTCTATTACTAATCAGTATCATGTGTCCAGATAGGATGACATGTCTACCAGCAGACTGTTGCCTTGTGAACTAACACGTTAAAGGTCTGTGTGTCGGTCTAGTACTAATCAGTATAATGTGTCCAGATAGGATGACATGTCTATACCAGCAGACTGTTACCTTGTGAACTAGCACGTTAAATGTATGTGTGTCGGTCTAGTACTAATCAGTATAATGTGTCCAGATAGGATGAAATGTCCACCAGTAGACTGTTACCTTGTGAACTAGCACGTTAAATGTATGTGTGTCGGTCTAGTACTAATCAGTATAATGTGTCCAGATAGGATGACATGTCCACCAGTAGACTGTTACCTTGTGAACTTGCACGTTAAAAGTCTGTGTGTCGGTCTAGTACTAATCAGTATAATGTGTCCAGATAGGATGACATGTCCACCAGTAGACTGTTACCTTGTGAGCTTGCACGTTAAAAATCTGTGTGTCGGTCTAGTACTTATCAGTATAATGTGTCTAGATAGGATGACAGGTCTACCAGCAGACTGTTACCTTGTGAACTAGCACGTTAAATGTATGTGTGTCGGTCTAGTACTAATCAGTATAATGTGTCCAGATAGGATTAAATGTCCACCAGTAGACTGTTACCTTGTGAACTAGCACGTTAAATGTATGTGTGTCGGTCTAGTACTAATCAGTATAATGTGTCCAGATAGGATGACATGTCTACCAGCAGACTGTTTTCTTTGTGAACTTGCACGTTAAATGTATGTGTGTCGGTCTAGTTCTTATCAGTATAATGTGTTCAGATAGGATGTAATGTCTACCAGCAGACTGTTTTCTTTGTGAACTTGCACGTTAAAAGTCTGTACTTCGGTCTAGTACTAATCAGTATGATGTATCCAGATAGTATGACATGTCTACCAGCAGATTGTTACCTTGTGAACTTGCACGCTTAAGGTCTGTACTTCGGTCTAGTACTAATCAGTATAATTTGTCCAGATAGTATGACATGTCTACCAGCAGACTGTTACCTTGTGAACTTGCACGTAAGAGGTCTGTATTTCGGTCTAGTACTTATCAGTATAATATGTCCAGATAGGATGACATGTCTACCAGCAGACTGTTGCCTTGTGAACTACTAGTAACACGTTAAATGTCTGTGTGTCGGTCAATTACTAATCAGTATAATATGTTCAGATAGGATGACATGTCTACCAGCAGACTGTTGCCTTGTGAACTAACACGTTAATAGTCTGTGTGTCGGTCTATTACTAATCAGTATAATATGTTCAGATAGGATAACATGTCTACCAGCAGACTGTTGCCTTGTGAACTAGCACGTTAAAAGTCTGCGTGTCAGTCTAGTACTTATCAGTATAATGTAATCAGATAGGATGACATGTCTACCAGCAGACTGTTTTCTTTGTGAACTTGCACGTTAAAGGTCTGTACTTCGGTCTAGTACTTATCAGTATAATGTGTCCAGATAGGATGACATGTCTACCAGCAGACTGTTACCTTGTGAACTTGCTTGTTAAAGGTCTGTACTTCGGTCTAGTACTAATCAGTATAATGTGTCCAGATAGGATGACATGTCTACCAGCAGACTTTTTTCTTTGTGAACTTGCACGTTAAAGGTCTCAAATTCGGTCTAGTACTAATCAGTATAATGTGTCCAGATAGGATGACATGGCTACCAGCAGACTTTTTTCTTTGTGAACTTGCACGTTAAAGGTCTGAAATTCGGTCTAGTACTAATCAGTATAATGTGTCCAGATAGGATGACATGTCTACCAGCAGACTGTTACCTTGTGAACTTGCACGTTAGAGGTCTGTATTTTGGTCTAGTTCTTATCAGTATAATGTGTCCAGATAGGATGACATGTCTACCAGCAGACTGTTACCTTGTGAACTTGCACTGCAAAGGTTTGTTTTTCGGTCTATTACTAATCAGTATCATGTGTCCAGATAGGATGACATGTCTACCAGCAGACTGTTGCCTTGTGAACTAACACATTAAAGGTCTGTGTGTCGGTCTAGTACTAATCAGTATAATGTGTCCAGATAGGATGACATGTCTATACCAGCAGACTGTTACCTTGTGAACTAGCACGTTAAATGTATGTGTGTCGGTCTAGTACTAATCAGTATAATGTGTCCAGATAGGATGAAATGTCCACCAGTAGACTGTTACCTTGTGAACTAGCACGTTAAATGTATGTGTGTCGGTCTAGTACTAATCAGTATAATGTGTCCAGATAGGATGACATGTCCACCAGTAGACTGTTACCTTGTGAACTAGCACGTTAAATGTATGTGTGTCGGTCTAGTACTAATCAGTATAATGTGTCCAGATAGGATGACATGTCCACCAGTAGACTGTTACCTTGTGAACTTGCACGTTAAAAGTCTGTGTGTCGGTCTAGTACTAATCAGTATAATGTGTCCAGATAGGATGACATGTCCACCAGTAGACTGTTACCTTGTGAACTTGCACGTTAAAAATCTGTGTGTCGGTCTAGTACTTATCAGTATAATGTGTCTAGATAGGATGACATGTCTACCAGCAGACTGTTACCTTGTGAACTAGCACGTTAAATGTATGTGTGTCGGTCTAGTACTAATCAGTATAATGTGTCCAGATAGGATTAAATGTCCACCAGTAGACTGTTACCTTGTGAACTAGCACGTTAAATGTATGTGTGTCGGTCTAGTACTAATCAGTATAATGTGTCCAGATAGGATTAAATGTCCACCAGTAGACTGTTACCTTGTGAACTAGCACGTTAAATGTATGTGTGTCGGTCTAGTACTAATCAGTATAATGTGTCCAGATAGGATGACATGTCTACCAGCAGACTGTTTTCTTTGTGAACTTGCACGTTAAATGTATGTGTGTCGGTCTAGTTCTTATCAGTATAATGTGTTCAGATAGGATGTAATGTCTACCAGCAGACTGTTTTCTTTGTGAACTTGCACGTTAAAGGTCTGTACTTCGGTCTAGTACTAATCAGTATAATGTGTCCAGATAGTATAACATGTCTACCAGCAGATTGTTACCTTGTGAACTTGCACGCTTAAGGTCTGTACTTCGGTCTAGTACTAATCAGTATAATTTGTCCAGATAGTATGACATGTCTACCAGCAGACTGTTACCTTGTGAACTTGCACGTAAGAGGTCTGTATTTCGGTCTAGTACTTATCAGTATAATATGTCCAGATAGGATGACATGTCTACCAGCAGACTGTTGCCTTGTGAACTACTAGTAACACGTTAAATGTCTGTGTGTCGGTCAATTACTAATCAGTATAATATGTTCAGATAGGATGACATGTCTACCAGCAGACTGTTGCCTTGTGAACTAACACGTTAATAGTATGTGTGTCGGTCTATTACTAATCAGTATAATATGTTCAGATAGAATGACATGTCTACCAGCAGACTGTTGCCTTGTGAACTAGCACGTTAAAAGTCTGCGTGTCAGTCTAGTACTTATCAGTATAATGTAATCAGATAGGATGACATGTCTACCAGCAGACTGTTTTCTTTGTGAACTTGCACGTTAAAGGTCTGTACTTCGGTCTATTACTTATCAGTATAATGTGTCCAGATAGTATGACATGTCTACCAGCAGACTGTTACCTTGTGAACTTGCTTGTTAAAGGTCTGTACTTCGGTCTAGTACTAATCAGTATAATGTGTCCAGATAGTATGACATGTCTACCAGCAGACTGTTACCTTGTGAACTTGCTTGTTAAAGGTCTGTACTTCGGTCTAGTACTAATCAGTATAATGTGTCCAGATAGGATGACATGTCTACCAGCAGACTTTTTTCTTTGTGAACTTGCACGTTAAAGGTCTGAAATTCGGTCTAGTACTAATCAGTATAATGTGTCCAGATAGGATTAAATGTCCACCAGTAGACTGTTACCTTGTGAACTTGCACGTTAGATGTCTGTATTTTGGTCTAGTTCTTATCAGTATAATGTGTCCAGATAGGATGACATGTCTACCAGCAGACTGTTACCTTGTGAACTTGCACTGCAAAGGTTTGTACTTCGGTCTATTACTAATCAGTATCATGTGTCCAGATAGGATGACATGTCTACCAGCAGACTGTTGCCTTGTGAACTAACACGTTAAAAGTCTGTGTGTCGGTCTAGTACTAATCAGTATAATGTGTCCAGATAGGATGACATGTCTATACCAGCAGACTGTTACCTTGTGAACTAGCACGTTAAATGTATGTGTGTCGGTCTAGTACTAATCAGTATAATGTGTCCAGATAGGATGAAATGTCCACCAGTAGACTGTTACCTTGTGAACTAGCACGTTAAATGTATGTGTGTCGGTCTAGTACTAATCAGTATAATGTGTCCAGATAGGATGACATGTCCACCAGTAGACTGTTACCTTGTGAACTTGCACGTTAAAATTCTGTGTGTCGGTCTAGTACTAATCAGTATAATGTGTCCAGATAGGATGACATGTCCACCAGTAGACTGTTACCTTGTGAGCTTGCACGTTAAAAATCTGTGTGTCGGTCTAGTACTTATCAGTATAATGTGTCTAGATAGGATGACATGTCTACCAGCAGACTGTTACCTTGTGAACTAGCACGTTAAATGTATGTGTGTCGGTCTAGTACTAATCAGTATAATGTGTCCAGATAGGATTAAATGTCCACCAGTAGACTGTTACCTTGTGAACTAGCACGTTAAATGTATGTGTGTCGGTCTAGTACTAATCAGTATAATGTGTCCAGATAGGATGACATGTCTACCAGCAGACTGTTTTCTTTGTGAACTTGCACGTTAAATGTATGTGTGTCGGTCTAGTTCTTATCAGTATAATGTGTTCAGATAGGATGTAATGTCTACCAGCAGACTGTTTTCTTTGTGAACTTGCACGTTAAAGGTCTGTACTTCGGTCTAGTACTAATCAGTATGATGTATCCAGATAGTATGACATGTCTACCAGCAGATTGTTACCTTGTGAACTTGCACGCTTAAGGTCTGTACTTCGGTCTAGTACTAATCAGTATAATTTGTCCAGATAGTATGACATGTCTACCAGCAGACTGTTACCTTGTGAACTTGCACGTAAGAGGTCTGTATTTCGGTCTAGTACTTATCAGTATAATATGTCCAGATAGGATGACATGTCTACCAGCAGACTGTTGCCTTGTGAACTACTAGTAACACGTTAAATGTCTGTGTGTCGGTCAATTACTAATCAGTATAATATGTTCAGATAGGATGACATGTCTACCAGCAGACTGTTGCCTTGTGAACTAACACGTTAATAGTCTGTGTGTCGGTCTATTACTAATCAGTATAATATGTTCAGATAGAATAACATGTCTACCAGCAGACTGTTGCCTTGTGAACTAGCACGTTAAAAGTCTGCGTGTCAGTCTAGTACTTATCAGTATAATGTAATCAGATAGGATGACATGTCTACCAGCAGACTGTTACCTTGTGAACTAGCACGTTAAAGGTCTGTACTTCGGTCTATTACTTATCAGTATAATGTGTTCAGATAGGATGACATGTCTACCAGCAGACTGTTTTCTTTGTGAACTTGCACGTTAAAGGTCTGTACTTCGGTCTATTACTTATCAGTATAATGTGTCCAGATAGGATGACATGTCTACCAGCAGACTGTTACCTTGTGAACTTGCTTGTTAAAGGTCTGTACTTCGGTCTAGTACTAATCAGTATAATGTGTCCAGATAGGATGACATGTCTACCAGCAGACTTTTTTCTTTGTGAACTTGCACGTTAAAGGTCTCAAATTCGGTCTAGTACTAATCAGTATAATGTGTCCAGATAGGATGACATGGCTACCAGCAGACTTTTTTCTTTGTGAACTTGCACGTTAAAGGTCTGAAATTCGGTCTAGTACTAATCAGTATAATGTGTCCAGATAGGATGACATGTCTACCAGCAGACTGTTACCTTGTGAACTTGCACGTTAGAGGTCTGTATTTTGGTCTAGTTCTTATCAGTATAATGTGTCCAGATAGGATGACATGTCTACCAGCAGACTGTTACCTTGTGAACTTGCACTGCAAAGGTTTGTTTTTCGGTCTATTACTAATCAGTATCATGTGTCCAGATAGGATGACATGTCTACCAGCAGACTGTTGCCTTGTGAACTAACACATTAAAGGTCTGTGTGTCGGTCTAGTACTAATCAGTATAATGTGTCCAGATAGGATGACATGTCTATACCAGCAGACTGTTACCTTGTGAACTAGCACGTTAAATGTATGTGTGTCGGTCTAGTACTAATCAGTATAATGTGTCCAGATAGGATGAAATGTCCACCAGTAGACTGTTACCTTGTGAACTAGCACGTTAAATGTATGTGTGTCGGTCTAGTACTAATCAGTATAATGTGTCCAGATAGGATGACATGTCCACCAGTAGACTGTTACCTTGTGAACTAGCACGTTAAATGTATGTGTGTCGGTCTAGTACTAATCAGTATAATGTGTATAGATAGGATGACATGTCCACCAGTAGACTGTTACCTTGTGAACTTGCACGTTAAAAGTCTGTGTGTCGGTCTAGTACTAATCAGTATAATGTGTCCAGATAGGATGACATGTCCACCAGTAGACTGTTACCTTGTGAACTTGCACGTTAAAAATCTGTGTGTCGGTCTAGTACTTATCAGTATAATGTGTCTAGATAGGATGACATGTCTACCAGCAGACTGTTACCTTGTGAACTAGCACGTTAAATGTATGTGTGTCGGTCTAGTACTAATCAGTATAATGTGTCCAGATAGGATTAAATGTCCACCAGTAGACTGTTACCTTGTGAACTAGCACGTTAAATGTATGTGTGTCGGTCTAGTACTAATCAGTATAATGTGTCCAGATAGGATTAAATGTCCACCAGTAGACTGTTACCTTGTGAACTAGCACGTTAAATGTATGTGTGTCGGTCTAGTACTAATCAGTATAATGTGTCCAGATAGGATGACATGTCTACCAGCAGACTGTTTTCTTTGTGAACTTGCACGTTAAATGTATGTGTGTCGGTCTAGTTCTTATCAGTATAATGTGTTCAGATAGGATGTAATGTCTACCAGCAGACTGTTTTCTTTGTGAACTTGCACGTTAAAGGTCTGTACTTCGGTCTAGTACTAATCAGTATAATGTGTCCAGATAGTATGACATGTCTACCAGCAGATTGTTACCTTGTGAACTTGCACGCTTAAGGTCTGTACTTCGGTCTAGTACTAATCAGTATAATTTGTCCAGATAGTATGACATGTCTACCAGCATACTGTTACCTTGTGAACTTACACGTAAGAGGTCTGTATTTCGGTCTAGTACTTATCAGTATAATATGTCCAGATAGGATGACATGTCTACCAGCAGACTGTTGCCTTGTGAACTACTAGTAACACGTTAAATGTCTGTGTGTCGGTCAATTACTAATCAGTATAATATGTTCAGATAGGATGACATGTCTACCAGCAGACTGTTGCCTTGTGAACTAACACGTTAATAGTCTGTGTGTCGGTCTATTACTAATCAGTATAATATGTTCAGATAGAATGACATGTCTACCAGCAGACTGTTGCCTTGTGAACTAGCACGTTAAAAGTCTGCGTGTCAGTCTAGTACTTATCAGTATAATGTAATCAGATAGGATGACATGTCTACCAGCAGACTGTTTTCTTTGTGAACTTGCACGTTAAAGGTCTGTACTTCGGTCTAGTACTAATCAGTATAATGTGTCCAGATAGGATGACATGGCTACCAGCAGATTGATACCTTGTGAACTTGCACGCTTAAGGTCTGTACTTCGGTCTAGTACTAATCAGTATAATTTGTCCAGATAGTATGACATGTCTACCAGCAGACTGTTACCTTGTGAACTTGCACGTAAGAGGTCTGTATTTCGGTCTAGTACTTATCAGTATAATATGTCCAGATAGGATGACATGTCTACCAGCAGACTGTTGCCTTGTGAACTACTAGTAACACGTTAAATGTCTGTGTGTCGGTCAATTACTAATCAGTATAATATGTTCAGATAGGATGACATGTCTACCAGCAGACTGTTGCCTTGTGAACTAACACGTTAATAGTCTGTGTGTCGGTCTATTACTAATCAGTATAATATGTTCAGATAGAATAACATGTCTACCAGCAGACTGTTGCCTTGTGAACTAGCACGTTAAAAGTCTGCGTGTCAGTCTAGTACTTATCAGTATAATGTAATCAGATAGGATGACATGTCTACCAGCAGACTGTTTTCTTTGTGAACTTGCACGTTAAAGGTCTGTACTTCGGTCTATTACTTATCAGTATAATGTGTCCAGATAGGATGACATGTCTACCAGCAGACTGTTACCTTGTGAACTTGCTTGTTAAAGGTCTGTACTTCGGTCTAGTACTTATCAGTATAATGTGTCCAGATAGGATGACATGTCTACCAGCAGACTTTTTTCTTTGTGAACTTGCACGTTAAAGGTCTCAAATTCGGTCTAGTACTAATCAGTATAATGTGTCCAGATAGGATGACATGTCTACCAGCAGACTTTTTTCTTTGTGAACTTGCACGTTAAAGGTCTCAAATTCGGTCTAGTACTAATCAGTATAATGTGTCCAGATAGGATGACATGGCTACCAGCAGACTTTTTTCTTTGTGAACTTGCACGTTAAAGGTCTGAAATTCGGTCTAGTACTAATCAGTATAATGTGTTCAGATAGGATGACATGTCTATACCAGCAGACTGTTACCTTGTGAACTTGCACGTTAGAGGTCTGTATTTTGGTCTAGTTCTTATCAGTATAATGTGTCCAGATAGGATGACATGTCTACCAGCAGACTGTTACCTTGTGAACTTTCACTGCAAAGGTTTGTTTTTCGGTCTATTACTAATCAGTATCATGTGTCCAGATAGGATGACATGTCTACCAGCAGACTGTTGCCTTGTGAACTAACACATTAAAGGTCTGTGTGTTGGTCTAGTACTAATCAGTATAATGTGTCCAGATAGGATGACATGTCTATACCAGCAGACTGTTACCTTGTGAACTAGCACGTTAAATGTATGTGTGTCGGTCTAGTACTAATCAGTATAATGTGTCCAGATAGGATGAAATGTCCACCAGTAGACTGTTACCTTGTGAACTAGCACGTTAAATGTATGTGTGTCGGTCTAGTACTAATCAGTATAATGTGTCCAGATAGGATGACATGTCCACCAGTAGACTGTTACCTTGTGAACTAGCACGTTAAATGTATGTGTGTCGGTCTAGTACTAATCAGTATAATGTGTCCAGATAGGATGACATGTCCACCAGTAGACTGTTACCTTGTGAACTTGCACGTTAAAAGTCTGTGTGTCGGTCTAGTACTAATCAGTATAATGTGTCCAGATAGGATGACATGTCCACCAGTAGACTGTTACCTTGTGAACTTGCACGTTAAAAATCTGTGTGTCGGTCTAGTACTTATCAGTATAATGTGTCTAGATAGGATGACATGTCTACCAGCAGACTGTTACCTTGTGAACTAGCACGTTAAATGTATGTGTGTCGGTCTAGTACTAATCAGTATAATGTGTCCAGATAGGATTAAATGTCCACCAGTAGACTGTTACCTTGTGAACTAGCACGTTAAATGTATGTGTGTCGGTCTAGTACTAATCAGTATAATGTGTCCAGATAGGATTAAATGTCCACCAGTAGACTGTTACCTTGTGAACTAGCACGTTAAATGTATGTGTGTCGGTCTAGTACTAATCAGTATAATGTGTCCAGATAGGATGACATGTCTACCAGCAGACTGTTTTCTTTGTGAACTTGCACGTTAAATGTATGTGTGTCGGTCTAGTTCTTATCAGTATAATGTGTTCAGATAGGATGTAATGTCTACCAGCAGACTGTTTTCTTTGTGAACTTGCACGTTAAAGGTCTGTACTTCGGTCTAGTACTAATCAGTATAATGTGTCCAGATAGTATGACATGTCTACCAGCAGATTGTTACCTTGTGAACTTGCACGCTTAAGGTCTGTACTTCGGTCTAGTACTAATCAGTATAATTTGTCCAGATAGTATGACATGTCTACCAGCAGACTGTTACCTTGTGAACTTGCACGTAAGAGGTCTGTATTTCGGTCTAGTACTTGTCAGTATAATATGTCCAGATAGGATGACATGTCTACCAGCAGACTGTTGCCTTGTGAACTACTAGTAACACGTTAAATGTCTGTGTGTCGGTCAATTACTAATCAGTATAATATGTTCAGATAGGATGACATGTCTACCAGCAGACTGTTGCCTTGTGAACTAACACGTTTATAGTCTGTGTGTCGGTCTATTACTAATCAGTATAATATGTTCAGATAGAATGACATGTCTACCAGCAGACTGTTGCCTTGTGAACTAGCACGTTAAAAGTATGTGTGTCGGTCTAGTACTAATCAGTATAATGTGTCCAGATAGGATGAAATGTCCACCAGTAGACTGTTACCTTGTGAACTAGCACGTTAAATGTATGTGTGTCGGTCTAGTACTAATCAGTATAATGTGTCCAGATAGGATGACATGTCCACCAGTAGACTGTTACCTTGTGAACTAGCACGTTAAATGTATGTGTGTCGGTCTAGTACTAATCAGTATAATGTGTCCAGATAGGATGACATGTCCACCAGTAGACTGTTACCTTGTGAACTTGCACGTTAAAAGTCTGTGTGTCGGTCTAGTACTAATCAGTATAATGTGTCCAGATAGGATGACATGTCCACCAGTAGACTGTTACCTTGTGAACTTGCACGTTAAAAATCTGTGTGTCGGTCTAGTACTTATCAGTATAATGTGTCTAGATAGGATGACATGTCTACCAGCAGACTGTTACCTTGTGAACTAGCACGTTAAATGTATGTGTGTCGGTCTAGTACTAATCAGTATAATGTGTCCAGATAGGATTAAATGTCCACCAGTAGACTGTTACCTTGTGAACTAGCACGTTAAATGTATGTGTGTCGGTCTAGTACTAATCAGTATAATGTGTCCAGATAGGATTAAATGTCCACCAGTAGACTGTTACCTTGTGAACTAGCACGTTAAATGTATGTGTGTCGGTCTAGTACTAATCAGTATAATGTGTCCAGATAGGATGACATGTCTACCAGCAGACTGTTTTCTTTGTGAACTTGCACGTTAAATGTATGTGTGTCGGTCTAGTTCTTATCAGTATAATGTGTTCAGATAGGATGTAATGTCTACCAGCAGACTGTTTTCTTTGTGAACTTGCACGTTAAAGGTCTGTACTTCGGTCTAGTACTAATCAGTATAATGTGTCCAGATAGTATGACATGTCTACCAGCAGATTGTTACCTTGTGAACTTGCACGCTTAAGGTCTGTACTTCGGTCTAGTACTAATCAGTATAATTTGTCCAGATAGTATGACATGTCTACCAGCAGACTGTTACCTTGTGAACTTGCACGTAAGAGGTCTGTATTTCGGTCTAGTACTTATCAGTATAATATGTCCAGATAGGATGACATGTCTACCAGCAGACTGTTGCCTTGTGAACTACTAGTAACACGTTAAATGTCTGTGTGTCGGTCAATTACTAATTCTAATGCAATTTGGATGTAACAATATTTTTCATTGGCTAACAGTTGCCGTCAAATCCACAGTTGACCAGGCGTAACTAAGGAGTGACCCGCCATTTTGAATTGATGAATCAACAAATGTTCGATTACTACTATATAATCAAAAATAAAACAACACCTACCTCGAATTTGACGTTTTAATGTAATTTTATCCAAATTTGAAGCGTACTGGTAACGAAATAACCTCCAGTTTGTATATTTTCGTTTGTATGACGTCACGTTTAGCCATGACGTCTTTGTGCCAAAATTATTCATGAAGTTTCGCGGATTGTTTTTTATTTGACAAATTTAGAAATTTTTTCAAGTTTTATCGTATTTTTTCTTTTTGTAATGAATTAGAATCGGAATAACAGTACTGTAGTTGAAGAGTTGCCACCGTCAATTTTGATTTGACGGTCGCAAATCTCCGTTTTACTGTCTCCGCTCCGCGTCGCCAGTAAAACTGCATTTGCGACCGTCAAATCTACAATTGACGGTGGCAACTCTTCAACTACAGTACTGTTATTCCTTAATCAGTATAATATGTTCAGATAGGATGACATGTCTACCAGCAGACTGTTGCCTTGTGAACTAACACGTTAATAGTATGTGTGTCGGTCTATTACTAATCAGTATAATATGTTCAGATAGAATAACATGTCTACCAGCAGACTGTTGCCTTGTGAACTAGCACGTTAAAAGTCTGCGTGTCAGTCTAGTACTTATCAGTATAATGTAATCAGATAGGATGACATGTCTACCAGCAGACTGTTTTCTTTGTGAACTTGCACGTTAAAGGTCTGTACTTCGGTTTATTACTTATCAGTATAATGTGTCCAGATAGGATGACATGTCTACCAGCAGACTGTTACCTTGTGAACTTGCTTGTTAAAGGTCTGTACTTCGGTCTAGTACTAATCAGTATAATGTGTTCAGATAGGATGACATGTCTACCAGCAGACTTTTTTCTTTGTGAACTTGCACGTTAAAGGTCTCAAATTCGGTCTAGTACTAATCAGTATAATGTGTCCAGATAGGATGACATGGCTACCAGCAGACTTTTTTCTTTGTGAACTTGCACGTTAAAGGTCTGAAATTCGGTCTAGTACTAATCAGTATAATGTGTCCAGATAGGATGACATGTATACCAGCAGACTGTTACCTTGTGAACTTGCACGTTAAAGGTCTGTACTTCGGTCTAGTACTTATCAGTATAATGTGTCCAGATAGGATGACATGTCTACCAGCAGACTGTTACCTTGTGAACTTGCACGTTAGAGGTCTGTATTTTGGTCTAGTTCTTATCAGTATAATGTGTCCAGATAGGATGACATGTCTACCAGCAGACTGTTACCTTGTGAACTTGCACTGCAAAGGTTTGTTTTTCGGTCTATTAATAATCAGTATCATGTGTCCAGATAGGATGACATGTCTACCAGCAGACTGTTGCCTTGTGAACTAACACGTTAAAGGTCTGTGTGTCGGTCTAGTACTAATCAGTATAATGTGTCCAGATAGGATGACATGTCTATACCAGCAGACTGTTACCTTGTGAACTTGCACGTTAGAGGTCTGTATTTTGGTCTAGTTCTTATCAGTATAATGTGTCCAGATAGGATGACATGTCTACCAGCAGACTGTTACCTTGTGAACTTGCACTGCAAAGGTTTGTTTTTCGGTCTATTACTAATCAGTATCATGTGTCCAGATAGGATGACATGTCTACCAGCAGACTGTTGCCTTGTGAACTAACACGTTAAAGGTCTGTGTGTCGGTCTAGTACTAATCAGTATAATGTGTCCAGATAGGATGACATGTCTACAAGCAGACTGTTACCTTGTGAACTAGCATGTTAAATGTCTGTGTGTCGGTCTAGTACTAATCAGTATAATGTGTCCAGATAGGATGAAATGTCCACCAGTAGACTGTTACCTTGTGAACTAGCACGTTAAATGTATGTGTGTCGGTCTAGTACTAATCAGTATAATGTGTCCAGATAGGATGACATGTCCACCAGTAGACTGTTACCTTGTGAACTAGCACGTTAAATGTATGTGTGTCGGTCTAGTACTAATCAGTATAATGTGTCCAGATAGGATGACATGTCCACCAGTAGACTGTTACCTTGTGAACTTGCACGTTAAAAGTCTGTGTGTCGGTCTAGTACTAATCAGTATAATGTGTCCAGATAGGATGACATGTCCACCAGTAGACTGTTACCTTGTGAACTTGCACGTTAAAAATCTGTGTGTCGGTCTAGTACTTATCAGTATAATGTGTCTAGATAGGATGACATGTCTACCAGCAGACTGTTACCTTGTGAACTAGCACGTTAAATGTATGTGTGTCGGTCTAGTACTAATCAGTATAATGTGTCCAGATAGTATGACATGTCTACCAGCAGATTGTTACCTTGTGAACTTGCACGCTTAAGGTCTGTACTTCGGTCTAGTACTAATCAGTATAATTTGTCCAGATAGTATGACATGTCTACCAGCAGACTGTTACCTTGTGAACTTGCACGTTAAAGGTCTGTATTTCGGTCTAGTACTAATCAGTATAATTTGTCCAGATAGGATGACATGTATACCAGCAGACTGTTTCTTGTGAACTAGCACGTTAAATGTCTGTGTGTCGGTCTAGTACTAATCAGTATAATGTGTCCAGATAGGATGACATGTCTACCAGCAGACTGTTACCTTGTGAACTTGCACTGCAAAGGTTTGTTTTTCGGTCTATTACTAATCAGTATCATGTGTCCAGATAGGATGACATGTCTACCAGCAGATTGTTACCTTGTGAACTTGCACGCTTAAGGTCTGTACTTCGGTCTAGTACTAATCAGTATAATTTGTCCAGATAGTATGACATGTCTACCAGCAGACTGTTACCTTGTGAACTTGCACGTTAAAGGTCTCAAATTCGGTCTAGTACTAATCAGTATAATGTGTCCAGATAGGATGACATGGCTACCAGCAGACTTTTTTCTTTGTGAACTTGCACGTTAAAGGTCTGAAATTCGGTCTAGTACTAATCAGTATAATGTGTCCAGATAGGATGACATGTCTATACCAGCAGACTGTTACCTTGTGAACTTGCACGTTAGAGGTCTGTATTTTGGTCTAGTTCTTATCAGTATAATGTGTCCAGATAGGATGACATGTCTACCAGCAGACTGTTACCTTGTGAACTTGCACTGCAAAGGTTTGTTTTTCGGTCTATTACTAATCAGTATCATGTGTCCAGATAGGATGACATGTCTACCAGCAGACTGTTGCCTTGTGAACTAACACGTTAAAGGTCTGTGTGTCGGTCTAGTACTAATCAGTATAATGTGTCCAGATAGGATGACATGTCTATACCAGCAGACTGTTACCTTGTGAACTTGCACGTTAGAGGTCTGTATTTTGGTCTAGTTCTTATCAGTATAATGTGTCCAGATAGGATGACATGTCTACCAGCAGACTGTTACCTTGTGAACTTGCACTGCAAAGGTTTGTTTTTCGGTCTATTACTAATCAGTATCATGTGTCCAGATAGGATGACATGTCTACCAGCAGACTGTTGCCTTGTGAACTAACACGTTAAAGGTCTGTGTGTCGGTCTAGTACTAATCAGTATAATGTGTCCAGATAGGATGACATGTCTACAAGCAGACTGTTACCTTGTGAACTAGCATGTTAAATGTCTGTGTGTCGGTCTAGTACTAATCAGTATAATGTGTCCAGATAGGATGAAATGTCCACCAGTAGACTGTTACCTTGTGAACTAGCACGTTAAATGTATGTGTGTCGGTCTAGTACTAATCAGTATAATGTGTCCAGATAGGATGACATGTCCACCAGTAGACTGTTACCTTGTGAACTAGCACGTTAAATGTATGTGTGTCGGTCTAGTACTAATCAGTATAATGTGTCCAGATAGGATGACATGTCCACCAGTAGACTGTTACCTTGTGAACTTGCACGTTAAAAGTCTGTGTGTCGGTCTAGTACTAATCAGTATAATGTGTCCAGATAGGATGACATGTCCACCAGTAGACTGTTACCTTGTGAACTTGCACGTTAAAAATCTGTGTGTCGGTCTAGTACTTATCAGTATAATGTGTCTAGATAGGATGACATGTCTACCAGCAGACTGTTACCTTGTGAACTAGCACGTTAAATGTATGTGTGTCGGTCTAGTACTAATCAGTATAATGTGTCCAGATAGTATGACATGTCTACCAGCAGATTGTTACCTTGTGAACTTGCACGCTTAAGGTCTGTACTTCGGTCTAGTACTAATCAGTATAATTTGTCCAGATAGTATGACATGTCTACCAGCAGACTGTTACCTTGTGAACTTGCACGTTAAAGGTCTGTATTTCGGTCTAGTACTAATCAGTATAATTTGTCCAGATAGGATGACATGTATACCAGCAGACTGTTTCTTGTGAACTAGCACGTTAAATGTCTGTGTGTCGGTCTAGTACTAATCAGTATAATGTGTCCAGATAGGATGACATGTCTACCAGCAGACTGTTACCTTGTGAACTTGCACTGCAAAGGTTTGTTTTTCGGTCTATTACTAATCAGTATCATGTGTCCAGATAGGATGACATGTCTACCAGCAGATTGTTACCTTGTGAACTTGCACGCTTAAGGTCTGTACTTCGGTCTAGTACTAATCAGTATAATTTGTCCAGATAGTATGACATGTCTACCAGCAGACTGTTACCTTGTGAACTTGCACGTTAAAGGTCTCAAATTCGGTCTAGTACTAATCAGTATAATGTGTCCAGATAGGATGACATGGCTACCAGCAGACTTTTTTCTTTGTGAACTTGCACGTTAAAGGTCTGAAATTCGGTCTAGTACTAATCAGTATAATGTGTCCAGATAGGATGACATGTCTACCAGCAGACTGTTACCTTGTGAACTTGCACGTTAGAGGTCTGTATTTTGGTCTAGTTCTTATCAGTATAATGTGTCCAGATAGGATGACATGTCTACCAGCAGACTGTTACCTTGTGAACTTGCACTGCAAAGGTTTGTTTTTCGGTCTATTAATAATCAGTATCATGTGTCCAGATAGGATGACATGTCTACCAGCAGACTGTTGCCTTGTGAACTAACACGTTAAAGGTCTGTGTGTCGGTCTAGTACTAATCAGTATAATGTGTCCAGATAGGATGACATGTCTATACCAGCAGACTGTTACCTTGTGAACTTGCACGTTAGAGGTCTGTATTTTGGTCTAGTTCTTATCAGTATAATGTGTCCAGATAGGATGACATGTCTACCAGCAGACTGTTACCTTGTGAACTTGCACTGCAAAGGTTTGTTTTTCGGTCTATTACTAATCAGTATCATGTGTCCAGATAGGATGACATGTCTACCAGCAGACTGTTGCCTTGTGAACTAACACGTTAAAGGTCTGTGTGTCGGTCTAGTACTAATCAGTATAATGTGTCCAGATAGGATGACATGTCTACAAGCAGACTGTTACCTTGTGAACTAGCATGTTAAATGTCTGTGTGTCGGTCTAGTACTAATCAGTATAATGTGTCCAGATAGGATGAAATGTCCACCAGTAGACTGTTACCTTGTGAACTAGCACGTTAAATGTATGTGTGTCGGTCTAGTACTAATCAGTATAATGTGTCCAGATAGGATGACATGTCCACCAGTAGACTGTTACCTTGTGAACTAGCACGTTAAATGTATGTGTGTCGGTCTAGTACTAATCAGTATAATGTGTCCAGATAGGATGACATGTCCACCAGTAGACTGTTACCTTGTGAACTTGCACGTTAAAAGTCTGTGTGTCGGTCTAGTACTAATCAGTATAATGTGTCCAGATAGGATGACATGTCCACCAGTAGACTGTTACCTTGTGAACTTGCACGTTAAAAATCTGTGTGTCGGTCTAGTACTTATCAGTATAATGTGTCTAGATAGGATGACATGTCTACCAGCAGACTGTTACCTTGTGAACTAGCACGTTAAATGTATGTGTGTCGGTCTAGTACTAATCAGTATAATGTGTCCAGATAGTATGACATGTCTACCAGCAGATTGTTACCTTGTGAACTTGCACGCTTAAGGTCTGTACTTCGGTCTAGTACTAATCAGTATAATTTGTCCAGATAGTATGACATGTCTACCAGCAGACTGTTACCTTGTGAACTTGCACGTTAAAGGTCTGTATTGCGGTCTAGTACTAATCAGTATAATTTGTCCAGATAGGATGACATGTCTACCAACAGACTGTTACCTTGTGAACTTGCACGCTTAAGGTCTGTACTTCGGTCTAGTACTAATCAGTATAATTTGTCCAGATAGTATGACATGTCTACCAGCAGACTGTTGCCTTGTGAACTAACACGTTAAAGGTCTGTGTGTCGGTCTAGTACTAATCAGTATAATGTGTCCAGATAGGATGACATGTCTATACCAGCAGACTGTTACCTTGTGAACTTGCACGTTAGAGGTCTGTATTTTGGTCTAGTTCTTATCAGTATAATGTGTCCAGATAGGATGACATGTCTACCAGCAGTCTGTTACCTTGTGAACTTGCACTGCAAAGGTTTGTTTTTCGGTCTATTACTAATCAGTATCATGTGTCCAGATAGGAGGACATGTCTACCAGCAGACTGTTGCCTTGTGAACTAACACGTTAAAGGTCTGTGTGTCGGTCTAGTACTAATCAGTATAATGTGTCCAGATAGGATGACATGTCTACAAGCAGACTGTTACCTTGTGAACTAGCATGTTAAATGTCTGTGTGTCGGTCTAGTACTAATCAGTATAATGTGTCCAGATAGGATGAAATGTCCACCAGTAGACTGTTACCTTGTGAACTAGCACGTTAAATGTATGTGTGTCGGTCTAGTACTAATCGGTATAATGTGTCCAGATAGGATGACATGTCCACCAGTAGACTGTTACCTTGTGAACTAGCACGTTAAATGTATGTGTGTCGGTCTAGTACTAATCAGTATAATGTGTCCAGATAGGATGACATGTCCACCAGTAGACTGTTACCTTGTGAACTTGCACGTTAAAAGTCTGTGTGTCGGTCTAGTACTAATCAGTATAATGTGTCCAGATAGGATGACATGTCCACCAGTAGACTGTTACCTTGTGAACTTGCACGTTAAAAATCTGTGTGTCGGTCTAGTACTTATCAGTATAATGTGTCTAGATAGGATGACATGTCTACCAGCAGACTGTTACCTTGTGAACTAGCACGTTAAATGTATGTGTGTCGGTCTAGTACTAATCAGTATAATGTGTCCAGATAGTATGACATGTCTACCAGCAGATTGTTACCTTGTGAACTTGCACGCTTAAGGTCTGTACTTCGGTCTAGTACTAATCAGTATAATTTGTCCAGATAGTATGACATGTCTACCAGCAGACTGTTACCTTGTGAACTTGCACGTTAAAGGTCTGTATTTCGGTCTAGTACTAATCAGTATAATTTGTCCAGATAGGATGACATGTCTACCAACAGACTGTTACCTTGTGAACTTGCACGCTTAAGGTCTGTACTTCGGTCTAGTACTAATCAGTATAATTTGTCCAGATAGTATGACATGTCTACCAGCAGACTGTTACCTTGTGAACTTGCACGTTAAAGGTCTGAAATTCGGTCTAGTACTTATCAGTATAATGTGTCCAGATAGGATGACATGTATACCAGCAGACTGTTTCTTGTGAACTAGCACGTTAAATGTCTGTGTGTCGGTCTAGTACTAATCAGTATAATGTGTCCAGATAGGATGACATGTCTACCAGCAGACTGTTACCTTGTGAACTTGCACTGCAAAGGTTTGTTTTTCGGTCTATTACTAATCAGTATCATGTGTCCAGATAGGATGACATGTCTACCAGCAGATTGTTACCTTGTGAACTTGCACGCTTAAGGTCTGTACTTCGGTCTAGTACTAATCAGTATAATTTGTCCAGATAGTATGACATGTCTACCAGCAGACTGTTACCTTGTGAACTTGCACGTTAAAGGTCTGAAATTCGGTCTAGTACTAATCAGTATAATGTGTCCAGATAGGATGACATGTATACCAGCAGACTGTTTCTTGTGAACTAGCACGTTAAATGTCTGTGTGTCGGTCTAGTACTAATCAGTATAATGTGTCCAGATAGGATGACATGTCTACCAGCAGACTGTTACCTTGTGAACTTGCACGGTAAAGGTCTGTATTTCGGTCTAGTACTAATCAGTATAATGTGTCCAGATACTATATATCCATTCCTCATCCTATCAAGAAAATGGACACTAAGTACAGATCGTAAAGTACTAGCATTACTGACAGAGAGAGATGAAGCTGTTCGAGTCATGCAGAAAAATATATTTTCTTATTTCAAACTGAAGCAAGACTCATCTGCTTCGAGTTCTGAAGGAAGTGCGTCAGATAATCACACCTCCACAAAGATCAATATCCAATAGAGACGTCCCCTCACTAACTGACTCGTCGACTCCGTCTTCATCTCACCACCCTCCTTATCCAGGCAATATCTCCATAGAATGTTCACAACAAGACAGAGTGAAACTAGATTTGCTGACAAAAACATCATTGAGGAAAATGTTGTAAAATACAAGTTTCCTTTAATTCATAATTTTAAGAACAAAAGTAGTTTAAAATTATAAAGAAATTGAACAAATTCAATATATATACAGAATGTATTTTCTACGTTAAAAGATTAGTCGTGCAATCTGTGGCCACCACCTGTAAAAACGGCTGGTTTAATTCCAATGCACTTAGTTATTGTGGATACCTATTTTTTGCTTTTATCCTCCCGTTCCTTGCCAAACGGAGTACGGGGTATACTGGTTACTGTGTACCTCTGTCCGTGCGTCCGTGCGTCCATCTGTAACAACATTTTTCTCAGCAACTATTCATCACAGCAAATTACTCCTCAGTTTCCTACTTCCTGTTACCCGACCTCTTTTTATTTCGTACATATGGTCATACATGGAAGTTTTCGTGGCATTTTTCTCAGGAACTATTTCTGGCAGAAATCTAATATTTAGTAGCAAGCTTCATGCATTTTTTACCTGTCAGTTCCCTTCCTACTTTTTGTCTACCAACTGAAAAAAGTAAAATAACAAATATACCGAACTCCAAGTGAAATTCAAAACGGTAAGTCCTTTATAAAATAGCAAAGTCAAAAGCTCAAACACATCTAACGAATAGAAAAGAACTGATACCACTTTGTAATGTTTGGGTTTTACTCATTGTTCAAGGCCATACGGCGACCTATATTTGTTAATTTCTGTGCCATTTGGTCTCTTCTGGAGAGTTGTCTCATTGGCAATCATACCACATCTCCTTACTTTTATATCTACTTTGCTCAATACAAATACTTATATATGGAACAAATCTCCGTGATTTTAAAAGCTCTCACGGCGTAAAAAAACCACAAAGAAACCAATGTTTAGTCTTAATTCGACTTGAACATGTCGAAGTTAAGCAAATAATTGACAAAAAAACCACAACAAAAATGTACAAATTTTAATACGGTCGTGATTGTTTTAAAACGCTATATATGCGGAGCGTCCAAGGGCGGCCCCCAGACCCCTCGCCCTTCGGTTTGTGATTCTACTTCATTCACTACCATGGTAGCCACGCCCTGTCTAGTTATCGCCCAGTGGCAAATAGTGCATGCATATTTTTGACTAGCTATATATACGTATACAGTGGTAGAATCTATATGTGCATGTGAATGAAAAAAGATGAACGCCGAACAATTACCCCTTATCGGTAAAATTCTCTGCAATAGGACAAACTATGTAATGTTGTTAGAATTTAAAAAAATGTAGGAATAACAACTCTGTTATTTTCTCTTTTGCTGTACTAGTCACACCGACACCTATCTACCTGTGTGTGTTGGCGGCATCACTTACAATATGCTATAATACACCTGCCTATGACAAATCATACATTACTAGTCACACCGACACCTATCTACCTGTGTGTGTTGGCGGCATCACTTACAATGCTATAATACACCTGCCTATGACAAATCATACATTACTAGTCACACCGACACCTATCTACCTGTGTGTGTTGGCGGCATCTCTTACAATGCTATAATACACCTGCCTATGACAAATCATACATTACTAGTCACACCGACACCTATCTACCTGTGTGTGTTGGCGGCATCACTTACAATGCTATAATACACCTGCCTATGACAAATCATACATTACTAGTCACACCGACACCTATCTACCTGTGTGTGTTGGCGGCATCACTTACAATGTTATAATACACCTGCCTATGACAAATCATACATTACTAGTCACACCGACACCTATCTACCTGTGTGTGTTGGCGGCATCACTTACAATGCTATAATACACCTGCCTATGACAATTCATACATTACTAGTCACACCGACACCTATCTACCTGTGTGTGTTGGCGGCATCACTTACAATGCTATAATACACCTGCCTATGACAAATCATACATTACTAGTCACACCGACACCTATCTACCTGTGTGTGTTGGCGGCATCACTTACAATGATGTAATACACCTGCCTATGACAAATCATACATTACTAGTCACACCGACACCTATCTACCTGTGTGTGTTGGCGGCATCACTTACAATGCTATAATACACCTGCCTATGACAAATCATACATTACTAGTCACACCGACACCTATCTACCTGTGTGTGTTGGCGGCATCACTTACAATGTTATAATACACCTGCCTATGACAAATCATACATTACTAGTCACACCGACACCTATCTACCTGTGTGTGTTGGCGGCATCACTTACAATGCTATAATACACCTGCCTATGACAAATCATACATTACTAGTCACACCGACACCTATCTACCTGTGTGTGTTGGCGGCATCACTTACAATGCTATAATACACCTGCCTATGACAAATCATACATTACTAGTCACACCGACACCTATCTACCTGTGTGTGTTGGCGGCATCACTTACAATGCAATAATACACCTGCCTATGACAAATCATACATTATTAGTCACACCGACACCTATCTACCTGTGTGTGTTGGCGGCATCACTTACACTGCTATAATACACCTGCCTATGACAAATCATACATTACTAGTCACACCGACACCTATCTACCTGTGTGTGTTGGCGGCATCACTTACAATGCTATAATACACCTGCCTATGACAAATCATACATTACTAGTCACACCGACACCTATCTACCTGTGTGTGTTGGCGGCATCACTTACAATGTTATAATACACCTGCCTATGACAAATCATACATTACTAGTCACACCGACACCTATCTACCTGTGTGTGTTGGCGGCATCACTTACAATGCTATAATACACCTGCCTATGACAATTCATACATTACTAGTCACACCGACACCTATCTACCTGTGTGTGTTGGCGGCATCACTTACAATGCTATAATACACCTGCCTATGACAAATCATACATTACTAGTCACACCGACACCTATCTACCTGTGTGTGTTGGCGGCATCACTTACAATGATGTAATACACCTGCCTATGACAAATCATACATTACTAGTCACACCGACACCTATCTACCTGTGTGTGTTGGCGGCATCACTTACAATGCTATAATACACCTGCCTATGACAAATCATACATTACTAGTCACACCGACACCTATCTACCTGTGTGTGTTGGCGGCATCACTTACAATGTTATAATACACCTGCCTATGACAAATCATACATTACTAGTCACACCGACACCTATCTACCTTTGTGTGTTGGCGGCATCACTTACAATGCTATAATACACCTGCCTATGACAAATCATACATTACTAGTCACACCGACACCTATCTACCTGTGTGTGTTGGCGGCATCACTTACAATGCAATAATACACCTGCCTATGACAAATCATACATTATTAGTCACACCGACACCTATCTACCTGTGTGTGTTGGCGGCATCACTTACAATGCTATAATACACCTGCCTATGACAAATCATACATTATTAGACACACCGACACCTATCTACCTGTGTGTGTTGGCGGCATCACTCACCATGCTATAATACAACTTCCTATGACAAATCATACATTACTAGTCACACCGACACCTATCTACCTGTGTGTGTTGGCGGCATCACTTACAATGATGTAATACACCTGCCTATGAAAAATCATACATTACTAGTCACACCGACACCTATCTACCTGTGTGTGTTGGCGGCATCACTTACAATGCTATAATACACCTGCCTATGACAAATCATACATTATTAGACACACCGACACCTATCTACCTGTGTGTGTTGACGGCATCACTCACCATGCTATAATACAACTTCCTATGACAAATCATACATTACTAGTCACACCGACCCCGGCCTGTGACAAATCTACCTGTTTGTGTTGACGGCATCACTTACAATACTGGTATTCAAGTGATTTGTTTTTGACAGCAGTAGATAAATGACACTCATATTGTCTAAATGTGACACATTTGCAGGATGTTATGTTTCGCCTGTATAAAAAATACTTTTCTGTATGCATTAAATTTTTACTATATATATCCATAACAAATATCATTTTATAATTTCAGGATTTCTAATTGATAGAATCTTCTAAACTTGAGGCAGCTTTTCGATCATCAGGATGAAGTTTCGTCAAATAAGTCGTTCCAGAAGTCTAAAAGTAAAAAGAAAAGACAAAGAAAGTTTCAATTGAGCAACAACCTACCGACGACAATGACAACCTCGTAATAGCCGCCGACAGCTGCAAATATTTCGACGTCGCCCAGGACGTATCTCTTCGCTGCTCTCTTCGTAGATACAAAACATATGTTACTCCACGTAACAAATACATTATCACAAACCGGCGAACAGCCATTTCAGACGGCGAGGAAGAAACCGACAATGGTGTGCTATATGAACTCGACGATATAGAAAAAGTTTTGAATTCAGTCCGTAAGGAGCGCACACGCATCAAAACAAATCCTTGGATCCCTCAGCGTAAGTCTGTGCACGAAGAAGACTTGATTGATCTTGTACCGAAAGGTACCAACGCTCAGGATTATTTGAACGTTTGTATCCTAGCTGAAGAGGCGTGAACATCTTATAATTATACAGAATCTTCTCTGACAGCACCCGACAATCCAAGGATACAAAAGCGTGTAAAAAGACAGCTAAGTTTAACTGATCTGAACATTAATCGATGGTCTATTATCTCTGAAGGTGATGTGGATATAGAAGTCAATTCTCATACAATTGAAGAACTGAACGAACGATTTGCAAACATAGGTTACGCCATTGATTTAAAATACGAGGAAAATATTGACATTATCCTGGACGACGAAATGGCGGTAAAACTTGCTAAAAGACTTTCCGTCAATGATTTATTGGAGGACTATAGTGAGGCATCATCCGATACATCTAACAGTAGCATGAAAATCTCAGACAATACCAGCCCTACTGGCTCATACAGCAGTGAAGAGTCCATAGAAAACCAACTTCCGGTTTTCTCGACAAAGTTTTCAGAACGACCTGACCGGATGGAAGAATCAATCGATGCTGGTTATTCAAGTCTCAGCCGCGACTCACGGTTCCCTTCAACATCTGATTCCGATAATGCTGAACATTCCGATAGTGACATTGAAGAAAAATCAAATATGACTCTTGTTGATAGCGCATGTGCAGAATGTGATTCCACTAGAACGATTCCAGACATCAGAAACAGTCTACAAGATAAAGTGAGTCAACTAAGAGCTGACAAAAATGATCGTTGAGGAAAAAATCCGCGAAGCACAAGAAGACGATATAATTCGTTTTAAAGAAACTCAGCGATTGCGACGCAATCTACCTGGTTACAAGAAACAGATGTTGTTGAAAACATTGACCAGTCTGAAGGAAAGACTTGAAAATCAAAGCCAAAGATTACAGAAAAGTTATTCAACAGAATTGTCAATGCAAAGAAGATTTGCTCAGAGACATACCGGTAATCCGTTTTTCATTGTCCAAAACACAAACTTTAGTTGAGAAAAGTAGTACTATCGCGGATGAATAATTAGTGCTATATGTATGATTGTATGTAAATATGATGAATTATTATTTATTTATAATGCTCTATAGATGAGGAATTCAAAATACTGAAGAAAATGTCGATAGAACTAGGAAAACAACTCGTTGTAAACTTTTCATTTTCTGGACTATTTTCAATATAAATCATGTGTCGTCTGCAAAGACTGACTGTTGTTAATTTGTTGTTACTTTTGAACTTAATCACGGTGGGTATGGTTGTCCTGCGAGAGAACGTACTGTGCTGGTGATTCGGTCCTGACGGGTGCTGGTGGGTTTGTTTACATTGTATCAGAACGGCATTAAAACGACTGCTTTGTTGCTTAATTTTTCTCTGATGCGTCATAAGTTCCATGCAAAGTATATGACAACAATATTATATTGCAAAAGTCGTACAAGTTCGTTTAACGGAATTGTCCTGACGCGGTGCTGGTGATAAGAAAAACGGTCCTGGTTCTGTGCTCCGATGTCCTGGTTCTGTGCCTTTATATTTTAGTTAAAAGTGGTATATTTTCAAGATCATTGATGCTGTACTGTTATTGACTAATTAACTGTTGCCTGCTTTCTTGAAATTGACATTGTTTTTGAATCCGTTTACTGTTATTATGCAAGAAAAAATATCCCTATTTTTTAATTTTTTTTTAAATTAACTGTAATCTTATTTATTGGCCTGTTAATGGAACCCTTCTTGTCCCCTTTTAAGATAAGAAAATATGTTTACGATTTTCGGGATTACGATTATTTTGCAAGATCACCAAAATACGTTGTAATTTATACAATACTTATATAAAGTAGATGATGTGGTATGTGTGTTGTCAATGGACAAGTTTCCTGAAGAAACCAAAGGAAGTATGTGTTAAAAACCATACGTCATCGTAATACCTTTAACAATAACCCATTAAATAAAAATGTAAAAGGTTACCGTTTTGCATAAAAATGGAGAGAAAAAATATAGAACAAAGGACTTTCTGAACGTTTGAATCATATGTCTTTAGCAGCTTAAATCACATTTTTGTGTGAACAATTGAGTGCTGACTATATTCAAGAATGACAACAGTATTGCGGGTTTGTTTGTTTGTTGTTGGGGTTTTTTTTTTGGGGGGGATTGGGATAAGTAAGAGCGAGATTGCAGTAAAAGTTTTAAGCTTGGAATAGTTTTCCGTAAGATTAAAAAGTTGTTTTTTAAAAGAAAAATGTATCGTATAGCCATTTAGAATCACTTGCTGTATCTGTAAGATTTTTACAACATAACTTTTTTGTCTGAACGGTTATCAGTTTTTTTTTTTCGAAAGTTCGATAGAACACTAAAACAAATCACTATTTTAAAGGGCAGACTAGAATATGTCAGAGAATGAAGAATGAATGAAGAGATAACCTAGAGACCACTAACAAAACTAAGATGTCTTAGCTTTTTCATTTCAAAATTCCAAAATAAATAAATATGTTTGATAAAGAATCAAAACAGCACAGACAATGAATAATAGAGACATAATTTTGTACATATATCAAGGGGAAACTTCTTACAAAGCATTATTATTTATAGTTTATTACTGTTTTTAGAAGAAAAGTCTCGTGTAAAGAGAGTGCCACGCTCTTTGAATGTTAATAACCCTTGCAGCAACTCTTTGAGGGGTCCGTAGGTGGCCTGCTACAAGGCAAAATTTCTGTTCCTATCCAATACATCCTCATTTTCCAGTGGCAGTCCAAAATTCCACGACTATTGGCCTGAAATATTTGCCACTGGACGTTAAGCAACCACAAATCAATCAATCAATAGCTTCATACCACCAATTGAGTTTAAAAAAGAAATTCTTAGATTAAACACCCACATTAAACTTTAAAAGGTCATAACTGTTTAAAACAATACAAATCTACACACACACAAAAACTAGCTTAATTTCAAATGGTTATCAACCTGAATCGCTATAAGATCATATATAAGCTCACCTGTGTCGAGGGGTCGTGTGAGGTTCATGTATTGTCTTGGCGTCCGCAATTACAAAAAGATCTTTTCTGAAATTACTTGACCAAATGTTACCAAATGATTTTTCAAGAGTGAATCTAGGAAAAACAATATTCATCAACAAACATGACCACTGTCTGTTAAAATGTATTCGAGTTTTTAGTTACAGCCGATTCCATCGAGTATATAGGCAAACATAATATCTTTGGTTAGCTTGCTTGTAAGCTAAACCGTACCCTCCTTTCGAAGTAGCCTGGTCCTACAGACAGAAAGATGTGTCATTTGTCGGACTAGTATACTCTTTAAGTAGGGTAGTTTACATAACCTAACAATGACTTTTCTGTTCATCAAGCAATATAACCAAAGATATTCCCTTTGTCTTCGCACTCATTGAAATCGGCTTTAATATTGCAAAAGTTGAAGCAATAAGGGCAAAACTTTCCGAGTAAAAAAAATCAAAATGTCTTTCTACCTTGCACATTTCAGAACATTCATATCAGACAAGGAAACTGGGTCCAGCAACATTTATAAGCAATTTAAGATTTTGACCCTCACAGTTTCCATTCACCTTCCATTCATGATAATTAAATTGAACTGTAAAACATTTCTTGGTACCTTCTTAATTCCTTTATAAGTCTCATGTAAACATAAGCATGACAATAACTGTTGTGAGCACAAGATTCACTGCACACTTTTAAAGTTCTGCTTCTTCAAACATTTAAATGTGATCTTAAGTTTTGAGATTTTTAATCGACACGATTGAGATTTTTGTATATGAGAACATGGTTTATCTATAAGTTGAAAATGCGGATTTGAACTAGCTTTCAGTACCTGCGAGCATTCGTTGTTCAATAATGTGTGTCTTTGTGTAATTATTTAATGTGATAAATTGTTTTGTTGGTACACCACTGTAACAATGAAGGAGGAAATGAGGAGGGTTGGTTGGGTGGAAGCGGGGAGGCGTATGCGGAGAACTTACAAACATGTCTATGCGGCATGGGCTTTGATCATTGTTGAGGCATCAATGTGAGGAGCATTTATTATCTTAATAAAACTATTCTTATTTTAGATACTGTTCTCTGATATTGGACGAAAGACGTTGCCCTTTTATGTAATTATGTTATACAAGTTACGATCATTTGAAAACACATATTAAACAGCCAAATGGATGCACAAGAGCTAAATAGGAGTAATAGATCCTATTGACAACAATTATCTGCCCAATTTTATTGATTTTGTAACATTTGTTTCAAATATGACCAACTTCTAATCCAAAATCACCAGCACCGTATCAGGACCCACCAGCACAATGACAGGACCCACCAGCACAGTATCAGGACATGAGTAAATTGAGAAAATGCTAAATTTTTATAAATTGCAATGTTTTTTTACAAAATAGTTATGTCGTATGGATTGCGGTATAGAAAGCGGACTCTATAAGCATTTTTGTTTTATTTTTTCAGTTAGAGATTTTCTGAAAATGAGCATTTTTGTGTTACGCTTACTGAAACAGTTTAGAGGGTCAACTTTTCAATGGTTTACATATGAACCCATAAGAAACAAAATTGAAAAATCTCAACTGTTTTCTTCCATTTTTTATTAGTGAAAACGTCAAAAATCATCATTTTCGTCTTTGTTTACATTTTTTCATTGATCACCAGCACCCGTCAGGACCGAATCACCAGCACAGTACGTTCTCTCGCAGGACAACCATACCCACCGTGTTAATCACAGTTCAAACATTGTTTATGTTGTGTGGTGTTTGTACAAAATTAATTATTTATTGAATCTCTATATATAAAATTTGAATGATACTGTATTTTCTGTTTAATACAGCCTCGCCATGATTAATGCCATTACAACTAAATTTCCAAAATTTGACATTCTCCCGCAATTCGCATAAACCTCTATTCCACAACCCTCTCAAATACACACAAAAATCGTTATACTATACACCGTTACAATACAATACACACAAAGCAAATATAGTATACCCCGCTCAAATACACACAAAACCGTTATACTTTACCCTGCTCCGACACACAAAACCGCTATACTATACACCATTACAATACAAAACACACAAAACCGCTATACTATACCCGGCTCCGATACCCAAAACTGCTATACTATACCAGGCTCCGATACCCAAAACCTCTATACTATACACCATTACAATACAATACACACAAAACCGCTATACTATACCCGGTTCCGATACCCAATTTACACATCAAATAAAGTATACCTCGCTCCAATACACAAAACCTCTATACTTTACCCCGCTCAAATAAAAAACCTACTAAACTATACCCTTTCTCATACAAAGAGCTGGTATACCCCGCTCTGATACACACACAACTACATTGTTCACTGATCCATGAAATGAGGTCGAGGTCAAGTGAAAACTGTCTGACGGGCATGAAGACCTTGCAAGGTACGCACAAACCAAATATAGTTATCCTATTACTTGTAATAAGAGAGAATTTAACATTACAAAAAATCTTAACTTTTTTTTGAAGTAGCCACTGAACCATGAAAATGAGGTCAAGGACATTGGATATGTGACTGACGGAATCTTCATTACATGAGGCATCCATATGCAAAGAATGAAGCATCCAGGTCCTCCACCTACTTAACTATAAATCTTTTAAGAAGTTAGCTAACGCCGCCGCCGCCGCCGGATCACTACCCCTATGTCGAGCTTTCTTTTTGTCGCAGGCTCGACAACAACTGATATACCCACTCCAATAAACAAAACAAATAAAGCCTTAGGCTATATTAAACCTCGCTCAAATACACACATACATACAGCATAAAAAATAAAAGCAAGCAAACAGAAAACAACCGGTACATATATGAATTCCGATGCACGAGTCAACGAATACGAGTAACAAATGTAGTTCAAAACTCTATGTTCGTTAAAAAGAGGGTTTGAATTGTTTTACATTGTCTTATCGGGACCTTTTATAGATGACTATGCGGTATGGGCTTTGTTTATTGTTGAAGGCCGTACGGTGACCTATAGTTGTTAATGTCTGTGTCATTTTGGTCTTTTGTGGATAGTTGTCTCATTGGCAATCATTCCACATCTTCTTTTTTATATTCTCTTAAATCAATTTCTCCAAGGATAAAATGGTAGGTTTATTGAAAGAGGCCAATGTTTTCACTCTACAAATCAATAACACTAGCCACGTGCATATACTTTGTTTATAACAATTTAACAGTGTTCCAGCTAGGATTTCCAAAGGGCAGGATGCCAATCCTGAAAAGGGCATTTAACGCGCGTTATGATAATATGAAAAGGGCATATTTTAATAAAAGATGTTAATCAAATATTGTGTTTATTCGTTGAATCACAGGTTATACAAGAACAACATCATTAGCACATATAGAACTCTATCTTTCTACTTTTAAGGCTGAAAAACTTGTCAAGCAGCTTGTCACACAAGTTTTTTTTTATCATTGCTTGGCACAGTTGAACTTTATATGCAGTATGTTTTGAAAGGTGACCTGTTTCATACTGTTTCTATGGTCTGCCACATTTTACCAGTTTCACCTTTCTACCCCTGCTGTGCTTAATGGCAATACAGCACAAAACAGCTGTGCTCAGTAAATTGCACAACTTTAGGATATATAGCAACAGTGAAAAATTGCATCAAAAATAAAGAATATAGAAAAAGATGACCAAGGCACCCTACCAACACTGCTACTAAGACACTCTTTAACTTTTCCCATAACTCAAAATAAATACCTAAACATATATATTCTTAAACAAGAAGTATGTAGACATATTGTAGAATATGTAAATGCTAGGAAAAAAATCAGATTGAGTTATCTTTCTTTATAAGGGTGTGCTCCTTCTTTGGAGAATTATAAACAGCACGTAAATATGATGTAAATATGATCACAATATGGCGGCCGATTTTGTTATTTTCGTATCAAAAATGAAGGCAGTCAATGACAAATACGTCTGAATTTTTTGTTTTTTCATGGAAAACAAGTAAAACGACGTCTTCAACGAGTTTATTATGGTTTTCAACTTTCTGTCAATACGTTTCCTCCATGAAACTACGGCAAACATCGCAAATTGTGCCCAAGTTGTTGTACGCACATTATTTCGCCGACTGACCGATTCTATTGAATGAATTAATGTTGATGATCACTAATGACCCATCCGATAAACGGATTACCTATAAGAACAGATTATGACACCAGTTGTAACCGTTGATTAGCTTGGGGTCGTAAACAAAGTCAAACTTTTCCCCAGGTAAAATTTAGTAATTAGCGTATCATATCATATTAGGGAGCTACCATTTCATTTTTATGGGGGGGCTAGGATGAAAAATGTTGTCCTGCATTTTATTTTAGTTGTAATCTCTGTCCTGCCTTTTTATTTTTCAATTTATCTGGTCCTGCTTTTTTTTTTTTTAGTTTATCCTGACTTTTTTTACATAAATTGTCATCCTGACTTTTTTTTTGCAAGTGTCTCATCCTGACTTTTTTTTTTACTCAAAACTCCTGTCCTTCCTATTTTTTTCAAATTTTATCCTAGCCCCCCCCCCCCTAAAAATCAAATGGTAGCTCCCTTATATACGAACAAATTAATATGCAATCGATCTCCAAAAAGGCAGGGCGCCCTGGAAACTGTAAAAAGGGCACAGGGCGCCACTCGGAAAAGGGCCTAGCTGGAACACTGAATTAGGAGATACATGTAACAGTATTGTATTTAAATTACGACGCGATCAATTGGTGATTTGATGGTTGCAAATTAAGCTTTCTGTCGACGTGGGTGATACCGTCAAAAATAGTTATTTCCATTCTAATGACACTAACAGAAACAACATTAAAACATACATTAAAATATGTTATTCGTCGTCTGCGCTTGTGCGTTCGTTTTCATAGCATCGATTGTGAATTGATTTTATGAAAATTGGTGACATTAACCAATCAAAATGAATGTTACAAACGGTGTTACATTAGGATCCATTATAGATGCCATTAGAAAGCAGCTGGATCACAAAACTGTTCAGTTTAAGATTAAAAGGAACACATGAAAGACAAAAATGTGTCCATAGTACACAAATGCCCCACTCACACTATCGTTTTCTTTCAGTGTTCAGTGGACCGTAAAACTGTGGTCAACTGAACACTAACATTTGGCATTAAGATGAAAAATATCATATCGTAGGCAAAATCTATTTTAAGTTTCAAAAACTACATTGACAAAAATGTTTAACCCCAAAATTCAACCTGAAGTGTGACAGACGGAAGGACGGACGGACGATACGACGGACGAACGAACAGACGCAAATATCGAAAATCATAGTTAGGCATAAAAACAATACAATAAGTTTCAAACAATCAACGTTGAAGACGTCATATTAATTATCTAAAATTGGAGGTAAACCTATAAATTGCTGTTAAATACCACAGTAACACTAGGCTAGTATCTCACTACAATCTCTGAAAAAAAAATGTAAATTTTGACGATTGTAGAATCGAGTAAAAAAAATCCAATATTATGCTAACCCTGTAGTTGTCAAGTAAATGAAATAAACAACTTGGTGATCGTACATGACATAATATAATATCATTTATTACTGAGGGAGACCGTGAGGGCATTCCGGTGTTTTGCTTTTGCCTAGATTTCCATTACTTAATCGTTTTGGGTTTTAAATCGATCTATAAATAAAGGAAACAGTAGTATACCGCTGTTCAAAACTCATAAATCCATGGACAAAAAAAAGGTAACAAACTAAAACCGAGGGAAACGCATTAAATATAAGAGGAGAGCAACAACACAACACTGAAATGTAAAACACACAGAAACGGACCAAGCATCAGAAAAAATCCCACGAGAACAACAAATATAACATCAAAACCAAATACATGAATTTGGGATAGACAAGTATACCGTGACACGTCTTATCGCAAAGTGAATTTTTACACTAAAAAATAAGAGAAAACAAACGACGCAACGTCCAAATGTAACACACACAGAAACGAACAATGATATAACAATGGCCATCTTCCTTGCTTGATACAGGACATTTTTAAAAGGAAAAAAATGGTAGGTTGAACCTAGTTTTGTGACATGCCAAACCTCGCACTTTAATGGCAATGTTAAATATAACATTGAAATGACAATATAATATTACAGGACTATAAACATGATGAATACGTAGACATCATCAAGTGCAAACTAACATTCCTTGTCGCTTGTTATGAATTCATTTCTTCAATGGATATACTCATCAAATACTTTTACAAGATAAATTAATAATGTTACTGAAATGTTTTGTTATATGTATATACAAATAAGTAAAACAAATCATTGATATATATGCACATGCAGGTGGAAGAATGTTTAAAGAACGTTTGCAATCTCAAGGAACGGAAACACTGCATGGATGATTAAACATGTTTGCGGGAAAATACGAATGTCTACTCAAATCGATCCATTTCTTTTACGAAAATCGAATTATTACAAATGAGTGACGTGTCCACCATGCACTTGCACTACACTATACTAGTAAAATAGTAGAATAAGATGATCTACAAATGCATGAAACTAATATACACATGTAACTGTTATATACACATGTAACTGTTATATACACATGTAACTGTTATATACACATGTAACTGTTATACACATGTAACTGTTATACACATGTAACTGTTATATACACATGTAACTGTTATATACACATGTAACTGTTATATACACATGTAACTGTTATATACACATGTAACTGTTATATACACATGTAACTGTTATATACACATGTAACTGTTATATACACATGTAACTGTTATATACACATGTAACTGTTATATACACATGTAACTGTTATATACAAGTATCAATATAATATATAACAATAGACCAGAGTATACTAATATACACATATAACTGTTATATACAAGTATCAATATAATATATAACAATAGACCAGAGTATACTAATATACACATGTAACTGTTATATACAAGTATCAATATAATATATAACAATAGACCAGAGTAAACTGATATACACATATAACTGTTATATACAAGTATCAATATAATAATATACACATGTAACTGTTATATACAAGTATCAATATAATAATATACACATATAACTGTTATATACAAGTATTAATATAATATATAACAATAGACCAGAGTATAATGATTTGTTACAATATGATAGTCATTACAGTGAGGATGAATTCCCTGTCATTAATTTATCACCCACACACAAAACGAACTTGTCCCAGAAAAAAATCTGTTCATTAGGTAGTAAAACACAGTTAGAGGTGTAGTTTCGCATTATGGCCATGGTGAATTTTTTTAAATATGAAAGTTTTTTGTACAATTACATTAATTTTTAGATAGTTGAAGAATAATATAGCCTTTAAAGATGGTTTATATGAACATTTATATTGTTTTAGCATGTTTTATATGCAATTTTCGTGTTTGATAGTCCGTTTTCCCTTTCAGTACCGCCCATAGATTTAGAAATTATGTACACAGATTTGTCGCTCGATCTTTTCAATTCAATTTTATTGAATAAAATTGAGAATGGAAATGGGGAATGTGTCAAAGAGACAACAACCCGACCAAATAAAAAAACAACAGCAGAAGGTCACCAACAGGTCTTCAATGTAGCGAGAAATTCCCGCACCCGGAGGCGTCCTTCAGCTGGCCCCTAAACAAATATATACTAGTTCAGTGATAATGAACGCCATACTAATTTCCAAATTATACACAAGTAACTAAAATTAAAATAATACAAGACTAACAAAGGCCAGAGGCTCCTGACTTGGGACAGGCGCAAAAAATGCGGCGGGGTTAAACATGTTTGTGAGATCTCAACCCTCCCCCTATACCTATAACCAATGTTGAAAAGTAAGTTCAAGAGAGTCCGAGTCTGATGTCAGAAGATGTAACCAAAGAAAATAAACAAAATGACAATAAAACATAAATAACAACAGACTGCTAGCAGTTAACTGAAATGCCAGCTCCAGACTTCAATTAAACTGACTGAATGCTATATGATTTGATTTTGGACCTCTTGATAGATAAGGGATATAATGTCAGGAAAGGTATCACGCTAATTTATTGAAATTTTCCTTAGCACCAAATTTTTGAGACTTTTGTGACATGTTCACCCCTCCCCCTTTTTGTAATTTTTCATATAAAATAAATGCAGATTGTTGCCATGGTTACACCAAAAAGTGGTTGTATTTCACCATTATAACTATTGGAAATTAAATCTATGGATGGTTTACTTTCCATAATTATGCACATGCATAACACAAATATTAAGCCTTATTTGTTAGAAAGGAAGGGAAAGAGGCAGCTTAAAAATTATGAGCGTCAATTTTATGTTTTTTTCCTAACTGTGTATTGCTACATCAACATCAATTTCAGGTATAGAGTTGTGATTTTTTTCTATAACAAGTGCTTGTCGCACCATCTACAAGAACATGTAACCATCCGTTGTTCAGTACTTTAGTACTTTGACTTGTTCTGCTACGTCTCACTCATGCAGATCTTAACAGATCATGTTTTTGACGTTACCAACATCAACTTCAGTTAATCCAGTACAATATTTAACATTATTTAACATGATATAAAATATAAAAGATAAAGCTCCAGTTCTGTACGTAATGTCGCTACCAACTTAAATGTCAGTTAATCCAGTATAATATTTAACATTATTTAATATGATATAAAATATAAAAGATAAAGCTCCAGTTCTGTACGTAATATCGCTACCAACCTCAATGTCAGTTATAGCACAAGTAGATCGATTCAAAGTTCAAACTAATTAACTTAAGCAGAAAAAGTAACAATTGCTTAAACTAACCGACAAATTGGCAGAAATGAAACTTTTGGTGAAAGAGGAATATATTATGACCATTTTGAGCTAAAATTTACTTGTTTATGAGTTTGCATTCAAAATTGAGGATTAATGCACTCAATAGTATACTAATTTAAGATTTCCAGAAAACCAGGGGTTATTTTTAGTGGTACCTCTATTCGGAACACCTTTTCTTTTTTATATGATTTTAAACACCTAGTGAAAATTGGCATGTAGAAAGCTGATAGATGTAGTATTCAGGATATACCTGGTTTCTATGAAGTTAAACTTAAGGTAAAATATTTAGAAAGCTGTAAAAAATGTAAAATTTGGTTGAACAGATAGGGACTTTTAATTGGTGGTATGACACCTATATGAAATCAGTAAGTGTTTAACAGACGACGACTCAATTGAAGCCAAGTGATCGTCATAGATGAATTGAGAATCCATGGAAGGTCAAGCAGCTCCTCCTCCACCAGTGGCACTTTATTATGTAAAATAAGTAAATTGTCAACATACGACGACACAATGGACGCCAAGTTAATAGAATAGCTGAACATAGGTGCTCTGGAAGGACGAGCAGCTCCTGCTTCACTAATGGCAACACTATCTTATGTAAAATGTTAACAGACGACAACACAATGGACGCCAAGCTATGATAATAGATGAACTGAGGTACCTTGGAAGGACGAGAAGATCCTTCGCCGCAAGAAGCACCTCCTATGTAAAATAACTTAATAGTTAAAATGTTAACAGACAATTGCAACGACACAACAATGCGTAGACTAGTGATGAAAATAGCTGATATGTGGAGCCGTGGAAGGAAAAGCAGGTCCTGCTCTACCAGTGGCACTTTATAATGTAAAATAAGTAAAAATTGTAACAGATGCCAAGTGATGAGAATATGTAAACTGTGGTGCCCAGAAAGGACAAGCAGCTACTGTTCCAATTGTGGTACTATCTTATGTAAAATAAGTAAAATATTAACACACGACGACACAACGGACGCCAAGTGATGAGAATATGTAAACTGTGGTGCCCTGAAAGGACGAGCAGCTCCTATTGGACTAGTGGTACTATCGTATGTAAAATATTATCAGACGACGACACAACGAACGACAAGTGATGATAATATGTAAACTGTAGTGCCTTAGAAGGACAACCAGCTCCTTCTTCGCTAGTGGTACTATATAATGAAAAATAAGTTAACATAAACAGACGACACAGCGGACGCCAAGTGATGAGAATAGCTGAACTAAGTTGCCCTGGAAGGACGAACAGCGCCTTCCCCACTAGTAATACTTTCTCATGTAAAATAAGTAAATTGTCAACAGATGACGACTCAACCGACGCCAAGTGATCGTCATAGCTGAACTGAGGTGCCCCGAAAGGACGAGCAGCTTCTGCTCCACTAGTGGTACTGTCTTCTGTAAAATAAGTAAATTGTTAACAGACGACAACACAACGGATGATAATAGCTGAACTGTGGTGCCCCGGAAGAACGAGCAGCCACATAGAGAAAACTAAAAGCAAGGCAAGCTGTTCACTAGGTTTCCTGAGAAGAAACTAGCGCCAGTGCCCCCAAGAGTGCAACAAACTAGCTCAGTTAGCCATGGTTATATAGGTACTAGAATACGGTGCTGTCAAACTAGCTCAGTTAGCCATGGTTATATAGGTACTAGAATACGGTGCTGTCAAACTAGCTGAGTTAGCCATGGTTATATAGGTACTAGAATACGGTGCTGTCAAACTAGCTGAGTTAGCCATGGTTATATAGGTACTAGAATACGGTACTAGCTCAGTTAGCCATGGTTATATAGGTACTAGAATACGGTGCTGTCAAGTGCAACAAACTAGCTCAGTTAGCCATGGTTATATAGGTACTAGAATACGGTGCTGTCAAGTGCAACAAACTAGCTCAGTTAGCCATGATTATATAGGTACTAGAATACGGTGCTGTCAAACTAGCTGAGTTAGCCATGGTTATATAGGTACTAGAATACGGTGCTGTGAAACTAGCTGAGTTAGCCATGGTTATATAGGTACTAGAATACGGTACTAGCTCAGTTAGCCATGGTTATATAGGTACTAGAATACGGTGCTGTCAAGTGCAACAAACTAGCTCAGTCAGCCATGGTTATATACGTACTAGCATACGGTGCTGTCAAACTAGCTGAGTTAGCCATGGTTATATAGGTACTAGAATACGGTACTAGCTCAGTTAGCCATGGTTATATAGTTACTAGAATACGGTGCTGTCATTTAGAACCCATTCACCAGCAGGGAAATAGAAAGGATAGAAAGCATACAGAAAAGAGGCGCACATTCCATCCTGCACGACTACAAATCAAGAGAAACTGAATGCGTTACAAATATGCTTTCAAAGCTGGAACTAACACCTCTCCAAGAACGGAGGAGGCTGACTATGTTCTAGAAAGTGGTTGAGGGATTGGAACCGGCTATTGAATAATTTAACTACCTTCAAGAAATCAGAAACAAACGCCAAGTAAAGGTAAGAACTTTAGTGATTTTCAATACACGAATATCGTAGAAAGACAAGAAACCAAACACATATCGCAGATCATTTAAATGTATAGGCTGCAAAGCAGACATTCGAAAGAACTCAATTTTTCCTAAAAAGTTAGTGCAATGGAGCAATCTGGAAGAGAATATTGCATGTCAAAAAGACAGTTGAGGGTTTCACGGCGAGTCTGATCTTCTTCCAGAGCGCTATATATTTTGAATATCAAACTAACACTTTGAGTCCTCCGTAAACATAGACGTCAGGAAGTCTACGCAGATTCCTTTTAGTCACGTTTGTATCTACCCATTAATTAACTGTCTGCTTAATATTAGGCAGATTAGGCTCTCACCATTGCCCTGTGCCCTTTGCCCTGAAATGTTGACAATTTTTAGCTGAAAATTGACAATATAAGCCCTCCGTAGATATCGAAGATGACATTATTCTGGGAAATCCTTTTGATACAACTTTTATATATACAGAGTCTATGATTTCCTTTAATTATATGGACATTGAAACACCAAGGGGGTATCATCGTCATTTCATCGGTCTCCGGTAGGTTTTCACTATACATTTTTTTTTGGGGGGCGGCTTTCCATAAATATTTCTATTTATATTTGTAAATGTTTCTGGAGTGATCGGTTTTTGTTTTTGTATCATATATTATATATAAAATTACATCTTTTATATCGTTTTATTCATAGAAATCTATATTACACAAAGACAAATATGCAACTTACTAAAGGGTTTATATTCGATTTCCTACGTATCTTTTCACTCCTAACTCGTGTTAGGATGTTATCAAATATTTGAATTTTCTATGATTTTCAACTTTGCATTTGAATATCAAAACGACTGCTAGCAGCCGGTTGGATATTGAATATCGAATATCGAATAACGAACCGGCTGCTAACTTCACAAACATCAAGTTGGCAGACCTTTATTCAGTGGGATTTTAACCTTTTTCATGAGTGGGGCGAGTAGGCAGACATATATTCAACGGGATTTTAAGTTTTAAGTGGGGAGAGTTGGTGAAAAAGTGAGGCGAATTGTGTGGGACGATTTGGCAGTGGGGCGAGTTGTCATGGATTCGTACTAGGATGTATCAATACCTAAGAATGTTATGCACTTTCAGACCTAGAAATGCCCAACATTTAAATTGTGTAGCAATCACCCCTTCAGCTGTACATAAAATCAGAAGATTCGACTATATTAAACCTAGATGACATATGATTGATTCCAAAACAAATGTTCTGTATCTTGAAATTAGCCCCGCTCGTGCTAGTGCACTCGACTCCAAACAAATGTTCTGTATCTTGACATTAGCCCGCTCGTGCTGGTGCACTCGACTCCAAACAAATGTTCTGTATCTTGAAATAAGCCCCGCTCGTGCTGGTGCACTCGACTCCAAACAAATGTTCTGTATCTTGACATTAGCCCCGCTCGTGCTGGTGCACTCGACTCCAATCTTTATTGACTAGGATTGTCAGTAAATTAGTCCCGCTCGTGCTGGTGCACTTGACTCCGATCTTAATTGACTAGGATTGTCAGTTTTCCTATCGAAGGTCGGTGTTTTTTCCGGGCACTCCGGCTTCCTCCACCTATAAAAACTGACCGCCACGAAATAGCCCCAAAATGGCGCTTAAAGGTGGCGTTTAAACACCAAAAATCAAAATCAAATCTTGAAATTAGTTTCGTACAAACGGAAGGAGAAATAGGTTATATACAAATATGAAAAGAAACGGGGTGCATGATGTTGAGACAGAAATTCAACTTCACAGAAATCAAACCAATTTAGAAATCAAAACACGGCACTCAACATTACAAAGGTCTACAATACACCAAGACGGTAGTGTAAAGTACTTAAAATGTGAGAAAAAAATCTAACAGAACAGAAAAAGCAGAATCTACTCATAGACTATGCAAAAGGAAAAAAAATGGTCTTCCAATAGTTCTAACCGCCACTAATATCACATATCTTCATGAGTGTACTGTGATGTTCAAACGGCACTATATTGTATTCCTTGCTCACCAAGATTTTTTCGTGGCGAGTAAAAAAAAATATATTCTGAACGTTTAACCATGTTTTTTTTTTTTTTTTATAATTTACAGTCTTTAAAGAAATCGAGTGTGTAGACGCGACTGCGAAGAAAACACCAAAATGAACTGCGACTTTTAGAAATATTCGAATGTAACCGTTTTTTTCACAACAGATTGAATTGTTTTCAAACAGAAGCAGGCTACCAGGAATATTTGAGTGAAATAGTAAAGGATCCTGTGTCAATGTTTCGCTTGCAAAACAAAGAATGCAAACATGATCTGTACAAAATGAAGCATGGAAACATGATTTGTCAATCTGATTGGATACATATAGATTCTTCCACTGTATCAAGTGTGATACGATAATTATCCACTCGAGACAAATTTTAAATTTAAAACTCGAGGCTCGCCGAGCGTTTTAAAAGTTTAAACTTTTGACTGTCGAGAGTGGATAAATATCGAATTGCACGATATTTGGTGGTGGAATCTGTTTCTCTAATGATTTTCAAACCATATGCAGATAATTTTAATCCTTCTTTTCGAGCGACCTGTCAAAATATGTGTTCTTTTTACGTGACGTCATCAGACATGGTCGCTTTTTACCTCACGTCACAATGGAAATTTCAGAGGAAAACAAGAAAATTTGACGTCAAAATCGAATTTTGACCAATGAAGAACTGCGATCATACGAACCACACGTTGATTAAATAAAAATAATCAATAGGTCATGACAAGGATAATCGAGTAAGAATTAGAGAAAGGATCGCTTCGGGTTATCTGTTCGCCTGTATTTGTATAATATAGTATTTGTATTGTAGATACTATCACTTCGGGTTATCTGTTCGCCTGTATTTGTATTGTAGATACTATCACTTCGGGTTATCTGTTCGCCTGTATTTGTATAATTTAGTATTTGTATTGTATATACTAACGCTTCGGGTTATCTGTTCGCCTGTATTTGTATAATTTAGTATTTGTATTGTAGATACTATCGCTTCGGGTTATCTGTTCGCCTGTATTTGTATTGTAGATACTATCACTTCGGGTTATCTGTTCGCCTGTATTTGTATAATATAGTATTTGTATTGTAGATACTATCGCTTCGGGTTATCTGTTCGCCTGTATTTGTATAATATAGTATTTGTATTGTAGATACTATAGCTTCGGGTTATCTGTTCGCCTGTATTTGTATAATATAGTATTTGTATTGTAGATACTATCGCTTCGGGTTACATGTTCGCCTGTATTTGTATACTATAGTATTTGTATTGTAGATACTATCGGTTCGGGTTATCTGTTCGCCTGTATTTGTATAATATAGTATTTGTATTGTAGATACTATAGCTTCGGGTTATCTGTTCGCCTGTATTTGTATAATATAGTATTTGTATTGTTGATACTATCGCTTTGGGTTATCTGTTCGCCTGTATTTGTATAATATAGTATTTGTATTGTAGATACTATCGCTTCGGGTTATCTGTTGGCCTGTATTTGTATAATATAGTATTTGTATTGTAGATACTATCACTTCGGGTTATCTGTTTGCCTGTATTTGTATAATATAGTATTTGTATTGTTGATACTATCGCTTCGGGTTATCTGTTCGCCTGTATTTGTATTAGGGATGGCAACGAGTACCCGAGTACTCGGGTACTCGATCGGAAGGCCAAGTACTCGAGTACAGTTTTAGTACTCGGATACTCGGTTGCTTGTTATACATCTTTAGATACGTGTAGTTCTCTTCAAATTTCCACTCACTTAAGTTCTGATGAAATATCCCCTTCGTAATACTAAATAAGATATATTAACAACAAACAAATGTTTAACTTTATCATGAGATGACTAGTGGTACCAGCAACGTCCTTTCCTTACGAGGAAATGTTTTCATGTGCACAACTTGTAAAAAAAAAATAGAACGGCAAACAGTCTTTCGTCTGAAATTGTTGACCAGTTCACATTTCTAAACAAGAACAAAATTACCTGCGGTATATCCTACGCAACTTATTAGAGACATTTCTAACGGTGTTTGTAAACGGAATAACACTTTCCGAGATTAATAACTAACTTATCACAAGCCGTAAACACTTACCTTTGTTTGTTTATCTAGACTTTTATGTAATCTAAATTGGTATGTGATGTACATTTAAGTTAATTTAATAACTCTGTTTTGGAAACTGAACTTTAATGGTTTAATTTACAATTCATATATCGGCGAAAATATGAGAGTGACATTCAAACCCAAAAGCTGAAAATAATTGACAACCTCATGGTTAAAAAAACGAAAATCGGACAACGATAGTGCAAAAAAAAACAACAGAAAAAGTACAGGTACAAGTAATTTGAAGTCCAATATTGTTGTTAACATTTATAGACAAGTCTTATTATAACAATAACCAACTCCTCAGGAACAGATGATACATATATTGTCTACTTTAAATTGTCGGATTTGTTCTTGAACACGTTCACAAACAAAACTTGCTGTTATTATAGGTTATTGTAAAAACGGCGGTCGTTAATTGATTGATTAATTGACACAACAAATACCAGAGGAGCAAGCTATGTTTGTAATACGTTTGTCTTTTGTTAACAAATTTAAAAAAGGTGATAACAAAAACCCACCTAAAATCTAAACTTTTCAATAGACGTTTAAGATTCATCCGAGTACTCGCGAGTACTCGAGTATCATGACCGAGTATCCGAGTATTAAATTTCAGATCTTTTGACATCCCTAATTTGTATTGTAGATACTATCACTTCGGGTTATCTGTTCGCCTGCATTTGTATAATACAGTATTTGTATTGTAGATACTATCGCTTCGGGTTATCTGTTGGCCTGTATTTGTATAATATAGTATTTGTATTGTAGATACTATCGCTTCGGGTTATCTGTTCGCCTTTATTTGTATTGTAGATACTATCGCTTCGGGTTATCTGTTCGCCTGTATTTGTATAATACAGTATTTGTATTGTAAATACTATCGCTTCGGGTTATCTGTTCGCCTTTATTTGTATTGTAGATACTATCGCTTCGGGTTATCTGTTCGCCTGTATTTGTATAATATAGTTTTTGTATTGTAGATACTATCACTTCGGGTTATCTGTTCGCCTGTATTTGTATAATATAGTATTTGTATTGTAGATACTATCGCTTCGGGTTATCTGTTCGCATGTATTTGTATAATACCGGTATAGTATTTGTATTGTAGATACTATCGCTTCGGGTTTTCTGTTCGCCTGTATTTGTATAATATAGTATTTGTATTGTAGATACTATCGCTTCGGGGTATCTGTTCGCCTGTATTTGTATTGTAGATACTATCGCTTCAGGTTATCTGTTCGCCTGTATTTGTATAATATAGTATTTGTATTGTAGATACTATCGCTTCGGGTTATCTGTTCGCCTATATTTGTATAGTATATTATTTGTATTGTAGATACTAACGCTTCGAGTTATCTGTTCGCCTGTATTTGTATAATATAGTATTTGTATTGTATATACTATCGCTTCGGGTTATCTGTTCGCCTGTATTTGTATAATATAGTATTTGTATTGAATATTCTTACGCTTCGGGTTATCTGTTAGCCTGTATTTGTATAATATAGTATTTGTATTGTAGATACTAACGCTTTCGGGTTATCTGTTCGCTAGTATTTGTATAATATAGTATTTGTATTGTAGATACTATCGCTTCGGATTATCTGTTCGCCTGTATTTGTATAATATAGTATTTGTATTGTATATACTATCGCTTCGGGTTATCTGTTCGCCTGTATTGTATAATATAGTATTTGTATTGTAGATACTATCGCTTCGGGTTATCTGTTCGCCTTTATTTGTATTGTAGATACTTTCGCTTCGGGTTATATGTTCGTCTGTATTTGTATAATATAGTATTTGTATTGTAGATACTATCGCTTCGGCTTATCTGTTCGCCTTTATTTGTATTGTAGATACTATCGCTTCGGGTTATCTGTTCGCCTGTATTTGTAAAATATAGTTTTTGTATTGTAGAAATAGGTTACATACAAATATGAAAAGAAACGGGGTGCATGATGTTGTGACAGAAATTCAATTTCACAGAAATCAAACCAATTTAGAAATCAAAACACGGCACTCAACATTACAAAGGTCTACAATACACTTAGACGGTAGTGTAAAGTACTTAATTGCCTCGTATGTGAGAAAAAATTCTAACAGAACAGAAAAAGCAGAATCTACTCATAGACTATGCAAAAGGAAAAAAAATGGTCTTCCAATAGTTCTAACCGCCACTAATATCACATATCTTCATGAGTGTACTGTGATGTTCAAACGGCACTATATTGTATTCCTTGCTCACCAAGATTTTTTCGTGGCGAGTAAAAAAATATATATTCTGAACGTTTAACCATGTTTTTTTTTTGTTTTTTATAATTTACAGTCTTTAAAGAAATCGAGTGTGTAGACGCGACTGCGAAGAAAACACCAAAATGAACTGCGACTTTTAGAAATATTCGAATGTTACCGTTTTTTCACAACAGATTGAATTGTTTTGAAACAGAAGCAGGCTACCAGGAATATTTGAGTGAAATAGTAAAGGATCCTGTGTCAATGTTTCGCTTGCAAAACAAAGAGTGCAAACATGATCTGTACAAAATGAAGCATGGAAACATGATTTGTCAATCAGATTGGATACATATAGATTCTTCCACTGTATCAAGTGTGATACGATAATTATCCACTCGAGACAAATTTTAAATTTAAAACTCGAGGCTCGCCGAGCGTTTTAAAAGTTTAAACTTTTGACTGTCGAGAGTGGATAAATATCGTATTGCACGATATTTGGTGGTGGAATCTGTTTCTCTAATGATTTTTAAACCATATGCAGATAATTTTAATCCTTCTTTTCGATCGATCTGTCAAAATATGTGTTCCTTTTACGTGACGTCATCAGACATGGTCGCTTTTTACCTCACGTCACAATGGAAATTTCAGTGGAAAACAAGAAAATTTGACGTCATAATCGAATTTTGACCAATGAAGAACTGCGATCATACGAACCACACGTTGATTAAATAAAAATAATCAATAGGTCATGACAAGGATAATCGAGTAAGAATTAGAGAAAGGATCGCTTCGGGTTATCTGTTCGCCTGTATTTGTATAATATAGTATTTGTATTGTAGATACTATCACTTCGGGTTATCTGTTCGCCTGTATTTGTATTGTAGATACTATCACTTCGGGTTATCTGTTCGCCTGTATTTGTATAATTTAGTATTTGTATTGTATATACCAACGCTTCGGGTTATCTGTTCGCCTGTATTTGTATAATTTAGTATTTGTATTGTAGATACTATCGCTTCGGGTTATCTGTTCGCCTGTATTTGTTTTGTAGATACTACCACTTCGGGTTATCTGTTCGCCTGTATTTGTATAATATAGTATTTGTATTGTAGATACTATCGCTTCGGGTTATCTGTTCGCCTGTATTTGTATAATATAGTATTTGTATTGAATATTCTTACGTTTCGGGTTATCTGTTCGCCTGTATTTGTATAATATAGTATTTGTATTGTAGATACTAACGCTTTCGGGTTATCTGTTCGCTAGTATTTGTATAATATAGTATTTGTATTGTAGATACTATCGCTTCGGGTTATATGTTCGCCTGTATTTGTATAATATAGTATTTGTATTGTATATACTATCGCTTCGGGTTATCTGTTCGCCTGTATTGTATAATATAGTATTTGTACTGTAGATACTATCGCTTCGGGTTATCTGTTCGCCTTTATTTGTATTGTAGATACTATCGCTTCGGGTTATCTGTTCGTCTGTATTTGTATAATATAGTATTTGTATTGTAGATACTATCGCTTCGGCTTATCTGTTCGCCTTTATTTGTATTGTAGATACTATCGCTTCGGGTTATCTGTTCGCCTGTATTTGTATAATATAGTTTTTGTATTGTAGATACTATCACTTCGGGTTATCTGTTCGCCTGTATTTGTATAATATAGTATTTGTATTGTAGATACTATCGCTTCGGGTTATCTGTTCGCCTGTATTTGTATAATATTGTATTTGTATTGTAGATACTATCGCTTCAGGTTATCTGTTCGCCTGTATTTGTATAATATAGTATTTGTATTGTAGATACAATCGCTTCGGGTTATCTGTTCGCCTATATTGGTATAATATATTATTTGTATTGTAGATACTAACGCTTCGGGTTATCTGTTCGCCTGTATTTGTATAATATAGTATTTGTATTGTAAATACTATCACTTCGGGTTATCTGTTCGCCTGTATTTGTATAATATAGTATTTGTATTGAATATTCTTACGCTTAGGGTTATCTGTTCGCCTGTATTTGTATTATATAGTATTTGTATTGTAGATACTATCGCTTCGGGATATCTGTTCGCCTATATTTGTATAATATATTATTTGTATTGTAGATACTAACGCTTCGGGTTATCTGTTCGCCTGTATTTGTATAATATAGTATTTGTATTGTAAATACTATCGCTTCGGGTTAACTGTTCGCCTGTATTTGTATAATTTAGTATTTGTATTGAATATTCTTATGCTTCGGGTTATCTATTCGCCTGTATTTGTATAATATAGTATTTGTATTGTAGATACTAACGCTTTCGGGTTATCTGTTCGCTAGTATTTGTATAATATAGTATTTGTATTGTAGATACTATCGCTTCGGGTTATCTGTTCGCCTGTATATGTAAAATATAGTATTTGTATTGTAGATACTATCGCTTCGGGTTATCTGTTCGCCTGTATTTGTATAGTATAGTATTTGTATTGTAGATACTATCACTTCGGGTTATCTGTTCGCCTGTATTTGTATAATATAGTATTTGTATTGTAGATACTAACGCTTCGGGTTATCTGTTCGCTAGTATTTGTATGATATAGTATTTGTATTGTAGATACTATCACTTCGGGTTATCTCTTCGCCTATATTTGTATAATATAGTATTTGTATTGTAGATACTATCGCTTCGGGTTATTTGTTCGCCAGTATTTGTATAACATGGTATTTGTATTGTAGATACTATCGCTTCGGGTTATCTGTTCGCCTATATTTGTATAATATAGTATTTGTATTGTAGATACTATCGCTTCGGGTTATCTGTTCGCCAGTATTTGTATAATATAGTATTTGTATTGTAGATACTAGTTAACGCTTCGGGTTATCTGTTCGCCTATATTTGTATAATGTAGTATTTGTTTTGTAGATACTATCGCTTCGGGTTATCTGTTCGCCTGTATTTGTATAATATAGTATTTGTATTGTAGATACTATAGCTTCGGGTTATCTGTTCGCCTGTATTTTTATAATATAGTATTTGTATTGTAGATACTATCGCTTCGGGTTATCTGTTTGCCTGTATTTGTATTGTAGATACTATCGCTTCAGGTTATCTGTTCGCCTGTATTTGTATAATATAGTATTTGTATTGTAGATACTATCACTTCGGGTTATCTGTTCGCCTGTATGTGTATAATATAGTATTTGTATTGTAGATCCTATCGCTTCGGGTTATCTGTTCGCCTGTATTTGTATAATATAGTATTTGTATTGTAGATGCTATCGCTTTGGGTTATCTGTTCGCCTATATTTGTATAATATATTATTTGTATTGTAGATACTAACGCTTCGGGTTATATGTTCGCCTGTATTTGTATAATATAGTATTTCTATTGTAGATACTATCGCTTCGGGTTATCTGTTCGCCTATATTTGTATAATATATAATTTGTATTGTAGATACTAACGCTTCGGGTTATCTGTTCGCCTGTATTTGTATAATATAGTATTTGTATTGTAGATAATATCGCTTCGGGTTATCTGTTCGCCTGTATTTGTATAATATAGTATTTGTATTGTAGATACTATCGCTTCGGGTTATCTGTTCGCCTATATTTGTATAATATATTATTTGTATTGTAGATACTAACGCTTCGGGTTATATGTTCGCCTGTATTTGTATAATATAGTATTTCTATTGTAGATACTATCGCTTCGGGTTATCTGTTCGCCTATATTTGTATAATATATAATTTGTATTGTAGATACTAACGCTTCGGGTTATCTGTTCGCCTGTATTTGTATAATATAATATTTGTATTGTAGATAATATCGCTTCGGGTTATCTGTTCGCCTATATTTGTATAATATAGTATTTGTATTGTAGATACTATCGCTTCGGGTTATCTGTTCGCCTGTCTTTGTATAATCTAGTATTTGTATTGTAGATAATATAGCTTCGGGTTATCTGTTCGCCTGTATTTGTATAATATAGTATTTGTATTGTAGATACTATCGCTTCGGGTTATCTGTTCGCCAGTATTTGTATAATATAGTATTTGTATTGTAGATACAATCGCTTCGGGTTATCTGTTTGCCTGTATTTGTATTGTAGATACTATCGCTTCAAGTTATCTGTTTGCCTGTATTTGTATAATATAGTATTTGTATTGTAGATACTATCGCTTCCGGTTATCTGTTCGCCTATATTTGTATGATATAGTATTTGTATTGCAGAAACTATCGCTTTGGGTTATCTGTTCGCCTGTATTTGTATAATATAGTATTTGTATTGTAGATACTATCGCTTTTGGTTATCTGATTGCCTGTATTTGTATAATATAGTATTTGTATTGTAGATACTATCGCTTCGGGTTATCTGTTCGCCTTTATTTGTATTGTAGATACTATCGCTTCGGGTTATCTGTTCGCCTTTATTTGTATTGTAGATACTATCGCTTCGGGTTATCTGTTCGCCTTTATTTGTATTGTAGATACTATCGCTTCGGGTTATCTGTTCGCCTGTATTTGTATAATATAGTATTTGTATTGTAGATACTATCGCTTCGGGTTATCTGTTCGCCTTTATTTGTATGGTAGATACTATCGCTTCGGGTTATCTGAACGCCTGTATTTGTATAATATAGTATTTGTATTGTAGATACTATCACTTCGGGTTATCTGTTCGCCTGTATTTTTATAATATAGTATTTGTATTGTAGATACTAACGCTTCGGGTTATCTGTTCGCCTATATTTGTATTTGTATTGTAGATACTATCGCTTTGGGTTTTCTGTTGGCCTGTATTTGTATATTATAGTATTTGTATTGTAGATACTATCGCTTTGGGTTATCAGTTCGCCTGTATTTGTATAATATAGTATTTGTATTGTAGATACTATCACTTCGGGTTATCTGTTTGCCTGTATTTGTATAATATAGTATTTGTCTTGTAGATACTATCGCTTCAGGTTTTCTGTTGGCCTGTATTTGTATAATATAGTATTTGTATTGTAGATACTATCGCTTCGGGTTATCTGTTCGCCTTTATTTGTATGGTAGATACTATCGCTTCGGGTTATCTGAACGCCTGTATTTGTATAATATAGTATTTGTATTGTAGATACTATCACTTCGGGTTATCTGTTCGCCTGTATTTTTATAATATAGTATTTGTATTGTAGATACTAACGCTTCGGGTTATCTGTTCGCCTATATTTGTATAATATAGTATTTGTATTGTAGATACTATCGCTTTGGGTTTTCTGTTGGCCTGTATTTGTATAATATAGTATTTGTATTGTAGATACTATCGCTTCGGGTTATCTGTTAGCCTGTATTTGTATTGTAGATACTATTGCTTCAGGTTTCTGTTTGCCTGTATTTGTATAATATAGTATTTGTATTGTAGATACTATCACTTCGGGTTATCTGTTCGCCTGTATTTGTATAATATAGTATTTGTATTGTAGATACTATCGCTTCCGGTTATCTGTTCGCCTGTATTTGTATAATATAGTATTTGTATTGTAGAAACTATCACTTCGGGTTATCTGTTCGCCTGTATTTGTATAATATAGTATTTGTATTGTAGATACTATCGCTTCGGGTTATCTGTTCGCCTGTATTTGTATAATATAGTATTTGTATTGTAGATACTATCGCTTCGGGTTATCTGTTCGCCTGTATTTGTATAATTTAGTATTTGTATTGTAGATACTATCGCTTCGGGTTATCTGTTCGCCTATATTTGTATAATATAGTATTTGTATTTTAGATACTATCGCTTCGGGTTATCTGTTCGCCTCTATTTTTATAATATAGTATTTGTATCGTAGATACTATCGCTTCGGGTTATCTGTTCGCCTCTATTTGTATAATATAGTATTTGTATTGTAGATACTATCGCTTCGGGTTATCTGATCGCCATTAGTTGTATAACATAGTATTTATATTGTAGATACTATCACTTCGGGTTATCTGTTCGCCTGTATTTGTATAATATAATATTTGTATTGTAGATGCTATCGCTTCGGGTTATCTGTTCGCCTGTATTTGTATGATATAGTATTTGTATTGTAGATACTATCCCTTTGTGTTATCTGTTCGCCTGTATTTGTATAATATAGTATTTGAATTGTAGATAATATCACTTCGGGTTATCTGTTCGACTGTATTTGTATAGTATAGTATTTGTATTTTATAAAATAAAAAGGTGTTTAAAAAAGTCAAAATAACCTTCAATTTGACATTATCAAAATAAGTCAGACAATTGTAATACTAATAAACCATTAATTCTATCGGGTGCAGAAACTATTCCGTCATTTCATAAATGTATGTCCTTTACTGCAACATTGTTTTGGAAAACATTTGTTGAACAGATATATCATGTTATGGATGGGTATTTGCGAAAATTACAAGTCGAGGGACTTAAATTTCCTGAGCCGCTAGGCAAGGGAAATTTTGTCCCAAGACTTGTATTTTTTGCTCCTTATCACTGGAGCATAGTATCATTGGCAGTCATACTTGATCTCCTTACTTTTATATTGATTTCTGTAATGCACTATAAAAGTATGTTGGATAAGAATGGTTCTCTCAGTTTTTTCATTTCGATATTGCCACGGTAATAACTTGACAGTTTGATTTAATGTGTCACTGAAAATCATGCATCGATAACCTGTTCATGTGTACCTTCTTGTGTCACCATGACTATTATGACAGCTCTGAACTTTTGATAGGCTCTGGTATGTAGAAAGAAGAGACAAAATTTGTAATTACAGTAAATATGCTGGAAAGTGTTCGGGACATCGTTCAGAAAGACGGCTGAGTTTGCAAAGGTGTTCGAGGGTCCACCGGACGTCGTCCAGAAGGAAGGCTTTATTTGCAAGGTGGTACAGTGTTCATTGAACATCGTTCAGAAGGAAAACCGATTTTGTAAAGGTGCTGCAGGGTTCATTGAACATCGTTCAGATAGAAGGCATGATATGCAAAGGTGCTACAGGGTTAATTGGATATCGAGTTTGCAAGGATGATACGGGGTTCACAGGACACCGTTCAGAATGACGGCATAGTTTGCAAAGGTGCTACAGGGTTCACTGGACATTCTTCAGAAGGACGGCAGAGTTTGCGAGGTGCTACAGGTTTCACTGGACTTGTTAATAAGTAAGGCAGAGTTTGCAAAGGTGCTACAGGGTTCACTGGACATTCTTCAGAAGGACGGCAGAGTTTGCGAGGTGCTACAGGTTTCACTGGACTTGTTAATAAGTAAGGCAGAGTTTGCAAAGGTACTACAGGGTTCACTGGATATTGTTCAGAAGGACGGCAGAGTTTGCAAAGGTACTACAGGGTTCTCAGAACATCGTCCATAAGTAAGGCAGAGTTTGCAAAGGTACTACAGGGTTCACTGGATATTGTTCAGAAGGACGGCAGAGTTTGCAAAGGTACTACAGGGTTCTCAGAACATCGTCCATAAGTAAGGCAGAGTTTGCAAAGGTACTACAGGGTTCACTGGATATTGTTCAGAAGGACGGCAGAGTTTGCAAAGGTACTACAGGGTTCTCAGAACATCGTCCATAAGGGCGGCAGAGTTTGTAAAGGTGCTACAGGGTTCTAAGAACATCGTCCATAAGTAAGGCAGAGTTTGCAAAGGTACTACAGGGTTCTCAGAACATCGTCCATAAGTAAGGCAGAGTTTGCAAAGGTACTACAGGGTTCTCAGAACATCGTCCATAAGTAAGGCAGAGTTTACAAAGGTACTACAGGGTTCTCAGAACATCGTCCATAAGTAAGGCAGAGTTTGCAAAGGTACTACAGGGTTCTCAGAACATCGTTCAGAAGGACGGCAGAGTTTGCAAAGGTACTACAGGGTTCTCAGAACATCGTTCAGAAGGACGGCAGAGTTTGCAAAGGTGCTACAGGGTTCTCAGAACATCGTCCATAAGGGCGGCAGAGTTTGTAAAGGTGCTACAGGGTTCTCAGAACATCGTTCATAAGGGCGGCAGAGTTTGTAAAGGTGCTACAGGGTTCTCAGAACATCGTCCATAAGTAAGGCAGAGTTTGCAAAGGTACTACAGGGTTCACTGGATATTGTTCAGAAGGACGGCAGAGTTTGCAAAGGTACTACAGGGTTCTCAGAACATCGTCCATAAGTAAGGCAGAGTTTGCAAAGGTACTACAGGGTTCTCAGAACATCGTCCATAAGTAAGGCAGAGTTTGCAAAGGTACTACAGGGTTCTCAGAACATCGTCCATAAGTAAGGCATAGTTTGCAAAGGTACTACAGGGTTCTCAGAACATCGTCCATAAGTAAGGCAGAGTTTGCAAAGGTACTACAGGGTTCTCAGAACATCGTCCATAAGTAAGGCATAGTTTGCAAAGGTACTACAGGGTTCTCAGAACATCGTCCATAAGTAAGGCAGAGTTTGCAAAGGTACTACAGGGTTCTCAGAACATCGTCCATCAGTAAGGCAGAGTTTGCAAAGGTACTACAGGGTTCTCAGAACATCGTCCATAAGTAAGGCAGAGTTTGCAAAGGTACTACAGGGTTCACTGGATATTGTTTAGAGGGATGACAGAGTTTACAGAGGAGCAGCAGGATGCACTTGACATTGTCTAGAAGGATGAACTAGTTTGAAAATATGTTTTATGGTTCACTTGGGGTCCTACTAAAATGCGCCTGGGAGCGCCGGGGTGAAGAAAAAGCGCCCGTGGAAAAGAAAAAGCGCCCGGGGAATATATAAAAAATATTTTATTGGCATGAGACAACTTTATTTCGATGAAATCGGTTAAGAACATTGATTTTTTTTTAATTTTAGACAAGTTATTTGCAAATTCAGATAATAAACATTTATTTGTAATACAGCACAAAAACAAGTATGAATATTTCAATTTTAACAATAATATATGAATACTGTTTGGAGAGACAAACACTTCTGGATCACAGTTAATGCGGAAGATTTATAAAATGTAAGACGTCAAAAGAAATGTTTTTAAAAAACGATATCAAAATGAAAAATGTAAAAAAACACTTAAATTCAAGTCACAGATAAATATTAATTTAATCAAAATTAAGAGTTACACATATACTAAATCAGCAAATAAAGCAGTACTATACATGTACCGTAGTTAAAACATGGGGATAAAGAGCAGGAGTTTGGTGTAAATTGAAAACTTTGCATTAAAACCCTGATAAGCATAGCCATTGGAGCAGTTTAAGCTTTATAAAAAGATATAAAAAATCTGTATCAGTATCTGAATAAGAAAGTGTTCATCATGCAGTTGCGAGAATATTACACCTCAGGCACTGATTATTTTTAAATATCAAAATATACATTTTGATCGAGGACAATATCGTTCCGCATGATTCTTCTGTATACTCTTATCTATATATTTAAAGAAAAAAAATATTGTTGTAAAATTTTATTCTTAATTATAATTTTCTCCTCCGGGCGCTAATTTCCCTTCTCCGGGCGCTTTTTCTTTTCCCCGGGCGCTCCCGGGCGCTTTTTAGTAGGACCGTTCACTTGATATATTTCAGAAGGAGGTGATAGTTTCAAAGGTCTGACATGGTTCACTGATCATTCGATTCACAATGAGGGTAGTGTTTTTTGTTTTGCTTCACTGAACATTGGTCAAAAAGGAAAAAAAAGGTATAATTAACAAATGTGCTGGATGATTAGACCCAGTAGACGATTTTAATGTAAAGGTCTTTACCAAACTACCGGTCAATTAGTTTGTAAAAGCAGGGTAAATTTCAACAGCATTATGTTCAAATGCTGCATAATTCCGTTAAGTACATCAAACCCTACCGGTCAATTAGTTTTTACAAGCAGGGTAAATTTCGACAGCATTATGTTCAGATGCTGCATAATCCTGTTAAGTACATCAAACCCACATGTAGCAAGTAACATCTTGAGCTGTTGGTTAAATTTCATGAGAACAAAGGTTCCTACATTTGTTTTCATAACAGACCACTGTTGCTTCTCATTTTCTTCCGGGTTCATTATTGTCGTAGATTTTGTTTTAACATGTTCTGAATTTATCCCAATTTTGATAATTACATGTAAGAAAAGTAAAAAAAAATCACGTTGGATCGTCAGGAAAATACAATCAGGATTTTTTAAATATTCTGAATGTGGTTTAGTTGTATGAACAGAAGTATAACAACCAATGTATTACTGATTGCGTATCTACATAAAATAAGAATATTATTTTTCTATACATTTATTTCTCAAGAGAGACTGCTAATGAAATTTCACAAATGATAACATATGATAGTTAAACCAATCACATAAGTCATTATACATATATAAAGTAAAATAACATTACAAAATATATTTTAAAGATATATAAATTGAAAACAGAAGCCTGAATGATTTTAAAATATTGATTGTCTCAATAATGTCAGTGCTAAAATATGTCAGTTATTATATGTACAATGATAGGGATAACATCTGTCAGTTATTATATGTACAATAAAACAAAATGCTAAATTCTGTCAGTTATGTGTACAATCATAGTGATAAAATATGTCAGTTATCTGTTCAATGATAGTACTTTAACATCTCAGTTATATGTACAATGACAGTGCTATATTCTGACTATTTTCTATACAATTATAGTCCTGAAATCTGTCAATCGACCATTTTCGAGTTCATGGATTCCCGTCAAAATTTTGGTTTTAGTTGACATCATTCGTATTGTCACTTCCTTCCAATGTTGAGAGGTTTAACAAATATGATCCTATATATAAATTGCACAAATTGTTCGGCAAATTAAATTCTTATAATTGGTTATCAGAACTGCTGTCATTATGGAATTGTGATTAAAAAACCTTTGGAACAAACATCTTTTTTTTAGTTTTAGCATAAAGACAATCCCAAAGATGCTTGGTGAACTTGATAGTGCAGGGATACAGGCGGTTTCCTCTATCTGGTAAATGACGTTATAAAGGCAAGCATAATTGAAGAACATTTGAAGTGAAGGACATAACTCGAAAGTAGTCTATTGTCTGTTTAATGATAAAAAATGTATACAAAAAGTTACAACAAAATGGGTGATTTTTCTTTCCCTATAAATAATTTTCCTTTTTTGGACGGTGATTTCCTTTGGCAACGTCTTACAGTGTTTATATCTCCCAACTCATTCGTTATGCCCATGCCTGTAGTGTCGTTTTGGATTTCAATGTATTACTAATAAATTATAATGTCAGAGTTTTCGTTACTAAAAACTACTTAAAACCTTTACTAAATTCTTCCATAGATACAAATATTTAGTTTGCACGTTTGGCTATACCTGTAGAATACTTATTTCAAACGGAATAGCAAATCGTAAATTTTACGGTGATGTTGTAAACCGAGCCAGGAAATTTAGAGACGGTCCATGTAAACTTATCAATCCTTTAAATAACTTATTCTGAAAGCTAGGTTACCAATTCCACATTGGAATTAAATCTTTGAATGTTGTTCTTATTGGTATAAATATTTTTTTTTATCAGACATTAAAACCTATATTTTGGCATTGCACAAGATCATATTTTAATTTTTTAAACCAGTAAAATTAAAACCAAACTTAATATTATTGTTATACACATGTTTATGTCACGGTACAATCTGTTGATACTTATATTTTGGCATTGCACAAGGTCATGTTTTTCTCTGACTCTTAATGTCATCTTTACACTAAATTCAGTGGACGTTGGGTGTGTACTGAATGACATTTCAATCTGAGATACATGATTTTTTTTTATTCGTTGCTATTGGCTTTGAACTTACTGTCAGTAACTGGGAAGACTATCAAATCTATAATTATAGAGTCTTTTTTCTCTGCTTGGTATCGATCTGATGACTTGAGACCTCTGATTTTATAGTTTGTTCGTAAGTTGTGATTTAACCCCATTGTCTCAGGTTAGGGGAGGGCTTAGTGCTGTTCAAACATGATTAACCGCGCCACATTCTTTATGTGCTTGTCCCAAATCAGGAGCCTGTAGTTCAGTGGTTGTCGCTGGTTCATTGTCTGTCATATTTGTTTTTCGTAAATTGTTCTGTTATGAATTAGGCTGTTAGTTTTCTCAATTGAAGAGTTTAATATTTTTTATGTCAGGGCCATTGTTGAAGGCCGTGCGGTTGGCTCAAATTGCTTACATCCACTTCATTTGAACTTTGGTGGATAGTTGGCAATTATACCACATCTATTTATTTTTATAGTGATATTGCTAATTTTATAAAATTATTTGTAAATCTGTAAATTCTTTGTACAATAATATATCTAAAATTTGTCAAATAAATGTACAATGACAGTGCTTTAAGTCTGTCAATAATATGTACAATACCATTGTTAAAATATGTCAATTATATGTACAATGAAAGTATTAAAATATGTCAATTATATGTACAATGAAAGTGATAAAATATGTCAATTATATGTACAATGATAGTGTTAAAATATGTCAATTCTATGCACAATAAAAGTGATAAAATATGTCAATTATATTTACAATGATAGTGCTAAATTCAGCCAATTATGTCTACCATGAAACTGCTAAAAAAGGTCAATGCTCTATATAATGATCATACGAAATTGTCAATTCTTTGAACAATGAAAGTGATAAAATCTGTAACCTATCTGAATAAAGATAGTGCTAAAATCTGTAAACTATCTAAACAATGATAGTGCTAAAATATATCAATTTCATGTACAATGATAGTGCTAAAATATCTTAATGTTATGTACAATGATAGTGCTAAAATATCTCAATGATATGTACAATGAGTGTGCTAAAATATTTCAATGATATGTACAATGATAGTGCTAAAATATCTCAATGATATGTACAATGATAGTGCTAAAATATCTCAATGATATGTACAATGATAGTGCTAAAATATCTCAATGATATGTACAATGATAGTGCTAAAATATCTCAATGATATGTACAATGATAGTGCTAAACTATCTCAATGATATGTACAATGATAGTGCTAAAATATCTCAATGATATGTACAATAAGTCTGGTGTGATCTGAACGTTTCATTCATTTGTTAATGAAAAATTCTATGCAAACCAAAAACATGTATCAACAATAATGATTTATTCTTTAATGATGAAAATACTGTATATAAAAAAGATTTCAAAACAAGAATGTGTCCATAGCACACGGATACCCCACTCGCACTATCATTTCCATGTTCAGTGGACTGTGAAATTGGGGTCAAAACTCTTATTTGGTATTAAAATTAAAAAGATCATATAATAGGGAACATATGTACTAAGTTTCAAGTTTATTGGACTTCAACTTCATCAATAACTACCTTGATTAAAAGCTTTAACCTGAAGCAGGACAGATGGACGAACGGACAGACGGACTAATAAAAGAACATTTGATTCAAAACAAAACAAATAAATGAACTATCACTCACAAAAGTTTGTTTTTTTCATAATAACACCACTAATGGCGAAAGGAAAGAAAATAAAACTGGACCTTATGAATAAATTTGAGACGCTATTTTCAATGTTTTATGAATAAACAAAAAGGTTTTATCTATTCATAAAAAAATGACGACTTTAAATCAGTTGCATAAATCCTTGAACTTGGAAAATATATACTTAATTTATGATACTGGTCATAAATGGTTTGATAACAATTTTCCTCCCAAATAAGTTTTATTGAACTGTCATTACAAGAAAAATTCCTTCATAGATGTAGTCTCTAACATTCCCATCTGACATTTTCCTGCCAAGCTTCCAGATTGTGGTGCATATTCTGGATTCATAGCTAATTCATGTCTCACTTTTCTTAATATCTTCTCGATATGTTCATCCTTGTATTTATTCTTGGCAACAGACAAGAAAGCTCTTATGAAAAGTGCTCCTTCATATATATTTCGAATTGATATATATCCTGTAATTTAAAAGAAAAACTGTAACTTTTATAATTAACTAGTTGTTCCAATATTTTGTTAGATGATGGAATTTTAATTTGTTATAGTGAAAAAAGATCTTTCTTACTGACTTAAAAGACTACATCAATCACATACTATGGAAGTGAACATGTATCACTTTACATAAATGAAGTATTTTCCACCGGAATAGAAATAAATGATGCATGCAAAATCTGCTTATTGAGTCAGTAATATCTACCGAAACAATTTGGAAAATTGTAACTCAGACAAGAGTGAACATGTTGAAATGTCTTGCCTTCTTTACTTACCATTGCTTATAATTATGTTTATAGTCCTTAATATAAAGCTCAACTACAACTATCACATAAAATTAACATGATCCAAGAAAATGAGGTCAAGGTCAGATAAACCAAACGAGAAATACATGTACACCTTAAAATCATTCACTACACTATATATTAGGGATGTCAACGAGTACTCCATTATCGCTTGGTAGTACCGAGTATCGAATACCAAAATGATACTCGACTAATCAATTTCTGTTAGAATGTTGTTGCCTGATTAATGAAGATATTTTCTATCAAGAGTGCCTCCTGTGAAATTAAATATTATTCAATATTAAAATTCGAAAGTTTGCGTTTAATTGTCATTTAAAATTCCCTCGAACAGAGGTAGCTAGCTATGAAGAAGAGGACATTTCCAATGCTTACACTTTTAGCTAATCGTGTCTTAGGAATTCCACCACCTCTGTATCGTCAGAACAAATATTTGTTATCAGCAATACTGTTAGTTACGTTACAAAGTCGAGAAATCGACTCGTCCCAGAAAAGTTGAAAAGATAATATTTCTAAATAAAACGTAAATAAAAAATAATTCTTTCAACACTGTGTCGACCCCCAGAGAATGGTTAAAGCCTTTAGTAAGTCATTATTATAACACCTTTGTTGATCACTTAATGTGTTTTTGTACAATTCACAAATACTGTTGTTTGAGTTTACAATTTTGTATAGATGTTTATTAATTAATTGATCAGATAACTGTCAGTTTATATAATTAGTGCATGTAGTAAATGAGCTAATTATGATATACAATTTCTGGGGCTGTTTAATCTGGTCCTTCGTTTATTTATCTAATAATGATATAGAGTTTTACGTCCATTAGACAACGAACAACCAACAATAGGTAACATGGGTATAGTTTTGTGTTTCCATTTTGTAAATATTTTACCGAGCGAATACTTGAGTATCACTCAGTAAATCAAACAAGTACTCGATTAATAAAACTTCACCGAGTTGACATCCCTACTATATCTAGTTGACCTATTGCTTATAGTTTCTAAGAAACAGACTTAACCAAGTAAACTTAACATTCATGATTGACCAATAAACCATGATAAAAGTTCAAAGTCAGATGAACCATGGAAGGCAGAAATGTACACCTTACAATTCTATACATGCATTAAATATAGTTGACCTATTGCGTATAGTATATACAAGAAACAAACGTAACCATGAAAACTTAACATTGAACAATGAACCCCACCAAAATAAGGTCAAGGTCAGATGATACCTGCCAGACAGATATTAACAGCTTACAATCCTTCCCTACACCAAATATACTAGACCTATTGCTTATAGTTTATCATTATTTATATTATTATATAGTTTAAGAAACCAGACCAAAACACAAAAGCTCAACAGTAAGTTGGGAAACGCGAAAATGAGGACAAGGTCGAATAAAACCTGTCAGACTGACATGTACATAATAAATAATGTCCATACACCAAATATAGTTGCCTCATGCATTGCATATAGTATTAGAAAAAAAGAACAAAACTCAACAAAAACTTAACTTTGAAAATTGAACCATGAAAATTAGGTCAAAGTCATATGACACCTGGTAGTTGGATATATATACTTTACAATCAATTCATACACCAAATACATTCTATAGTACACCTATTGCATACAGTATTAGAAAAACCTGACAAAAACCCCAAAACATAACTATAACCACTGAACCATGAAAATGGAGTCAAGGTCAGATGACACTTGCAGTTGGACATTTACACCTTACAACCCTTCCATACACCAACTATACTAGATCTACTGCATATAGTATCTGAGATACGGACTTGACCACTAAAACTTAACCTTGTTCACTGATCCATGAAATGAGGTCAAGGTCAAATGAAAACTGTCTGACGGAAGATGATGACCTTGTAATGTACGAACATACCAAATATAGTTATCCTATTACTCATAATAAAAGAGAAATTAACATTATAAGAAATCTTTTTTCCAAGTAGTCACTGAACTATGAAAATGTGGTCAAGGACAATATACATGTGACAGACGGTAACTTTGTAACATAAAAGAGGGACGAAAGATACCAAAGGGACAGTCAAACTCGTAAATCTAAAACAAACTGACAACGCCATGGCTAAAAATGAAAAAGACAAACAGAAAAACAGAAAAACAATAGTACACATGACACAACATAGAAAACTAAAGAATAAACAACACGAACCCCACCAAAAACTAGGGGTGATCTCAGGTGCTCCGGAAGGGTAAGCAAATCCTGCTCCACATGCGGCACCCGTCGTGTTGCTTATGTGATTACAAATCCGGTAAATAGTCTAATTCGGTAGGTCAAATTCATGAAAGGCAAGGGGATTGTAGTTACGACGTAAGGAACATATCCGATATCATTTGTGAAACGGTTATTCCATAACGGTCAACCAACTCGTGATGGCGTCCGTAAAATTTAAGAAGGGATGATTTCAACTTCACCATTTGGAACATAAGGCATTTATATACAAAGTATGCAGTATCCAGGTCTTCCACCTTCTAAAATATAAAGCTTTTAGAAGCTATTTAATGCCCTCGCCGCCGGATCACTATCCCTATTTCGAGCTTTCCGCGACAAAAGTCGCAGGGTCGACAAAAATCACATTAACTTTCAAAATATTTTGTATTTGTGTATTTAATTATTTAATTACACCTTTTAATGTCCTCTGTAAAATTTATAGTATATTTCACAAAACAAATATTTCCAATGTGGGTATTATATCTCAGATCTGATATAATTCCATTTGAGCGTTTGGCAATAACCTAAGGAATGTTTTGACATTATCATGATTATCCTAAAGCATGCACTGATCAACAAATATCTTGAAGAATAACAAAGACAAAGATCAGCATTGAAACACTGCACTTTTGAAAAAAAAATGTTTTTTTACTAAGTCTTACCTTCAATATTGCAAAATATGATAAAAAAAGTCCATATATCAATGAAAACATCATTGATGTTCATACTGTCCAGTAGTTAAAAAAGAGTCTATACCCAGCTAACGGGTAGAATGAACAAAAAATTACAAATTAGTTTTTACCCAGAATGCCCTAGACAACGATCATTTGCAAACTGTTTTTTTTATTTTTTATGAAATGATAAGACAAATTGTTAACTCCGCTAGAGCATCTTACATAATGTTAAAATTAAACACCATAAGTCTTATAGTCTAGAGGTTATCAGAGAGCAGATCACTGAATTAACAGAGTGTAGTCTAGAAGCTAATATTGGCAGATCACTGTAACAACAGATGGTAGCCTTGAAGCTAAAAGTGAGCAGACCACTCTATCAACAGATGGTAATCTTGAAGTTAAAAGTGGGCAGACCATTCTATCAACAGATGGTAACCTTGAAGCTAAAACTGGGCAGATCACTACATCAACAGATGGTAACATTGAAGTTAAAGTGGGCAGACCATTCTATTAACAGATGTTAGCCTTGAAGTTAAAAGTGAGCAGACAACTTTATAAACAGATGGTAACATCGAAGTTAAAAGCGAGCAGACAACTTTATCAACAGATGGTAGCCTGGAAGTAAAAACTGGGCAGATAACTCTATCAACAGATGGTAGCCTAGAAGTTAAAAGTAAGCAGATCACTCTTTCAACAGATGGTAGCCTAGAAGTGAAAAGTGGGCAGACCACTTTATCAACAGAGTGTAGCCTTGGAGCAAAAAGAGGGCATGACTGTATCAATAGATGGTAGCCTAGAAGTTAAAAATGAGCAGATCACTCTATCAACAGATGATAGCATTGAAGTTAAAATTTGGTAGATCACTCTATCAACAGAGGATTGCATTGAAGTTAAAATTTGGTAGATCACTCTATCAACAGAGGGTAGCCTTGAAGTTAAAGTGAGTAGATCACTCTATCAACAGATGGTAGCCTAGAAGTTAAAGTGGGCAGACCCCTCTATCAACAGATGGTAGCCTTGAAGCTAAAACTGGGCAGATCACTCTTTCAACAGATGGTAGCCTAGAAGTTAAAACTGGGCAGATCACTCTGTCAACAAGTGGTAGCATAGAAGTTAAATGTGAGCAGACCACTCTACCAACAGATGGGAAGTTTGAAGTTGAAAGTGAGCAGATCACTTTATCAACAGATAGTAGCCTTGAAGTTAAAAGTGAACAGGCTACTTTATCAACAAATGTACAGCTTATAGCCATGAGGTTAAAAGTAAGTAGACCACTTTATAAACAGATGGTTGCCTCGAATTTAAAATTAGGCATATCACTCTATCAACAGACGTAGCCTTGGAGTTAAAATTTACAACTTGTGTTAATATGTCTTTTGATTGAGTTAAGCCATTTCAAATGACATTTTATAATGTGTATATTTATGTTGTGATGTTACACTATTGTTTCAGATAAGGGAGATAATTTGGTACCATTAAAACGTTTAAACCCGCTGCAATTGTTTGCACCTGTCCCAAGTCAGGCATCTGATGTTCAATATTTGTCGTTTATTGATGTGGTAGATAAATGTATTTCGTTTTTTATATAGATTAGACCGTTGCCTTTCCCGTTTGAATGGTTTTACACTAGTAATTTTTGGGGCCCTTTATAGCTTGCTGTTCAGTGTGAGCCAAGGCTCCGTGTTAAAGACCATACTTTGACCTATAATGGTTTACTTTTATAAATTTTGACTGATGGAGAGTTGTCTCATTGGCACTGATACCACATGTTCGTATATCTACATCTCTGTTTACAGATGGTAGCCTGAAAGTTAAAACTGAGTAGGTCACTCTATCAACTGATGGGAGCCTTCAAGATAAAAAAAAAAGCAGACCACTCTATCAACAGGTGGTAGCTTGGTAGTTAAAAGTGAGCAAACCGCTCTATCAACAGATGGTATCTTTGAGGTTGAAATTGGCTAGATCACTCTATCAACAGATGCCTAGAAGTCAAATGTGAGCAGACCATTCTATCAACAGATTGTAGCCTTGAAATTAAAAGATGACAGACAACTGTATTAACAGGTGGTAGCCTAGAAATTCAAGTGAGGTGACCACTTTATCAAGAGATGAACAGATGTAGCCTTGGAGTTAAAACGGGGCAGATAACTCTACAAACAGAAGGTAGTATTGAAGTTGAAAGTGAGGAGATCACTTTATCAACAGATGGTAGCCTTGAATCTCAAAGGGAGTAGAGCATTTTATCAACAGATGTGTAGATGGTAGCCTTAAAGTTAAAATCGAGCAGACCACTATATAAACAGATGCTACCCTCGAGTTTAAAATAAGGCATATCACTCGATCAACATATGGTAGTTTTGAAGTTAGAAATGAGCATGTCTCTCTATCGTCAGGATGTACCATTATAAGTTGAAAATTGGCAGATCACTTTATCAACAGATGTAAGCCTTAAAGTTAAAATTTAGTAGACCAATTCATCAAAAGATGAACAGATGTAGCCTTGAAGTTAAAAGTAAGCACATTTCTGTCAACAGATGGTAGCCTGGAAGTTAAAACTGGGCAGATCACTTTATCACCATATGGCAGCCTTGAAAAAAAAAGTGAGCTGACCACTCTATCAACAGATGAACAGATGGTAGCCTAGAAGTTAAAAGTAGGCAGATGACTCTATCAAAAGATGGTAGCAGAGAAGTTTAAAGTGAGCAAATCACTCTATCAACATACAGTAACATAGAAGATAAAAGTGAACAGATCACGCTATTTACAGATAGTAGCATAGAAGTTAAAAGTGAGCAGATCACTCTATCAACAGGTTGTAGCCTTGAAGTTAAAAGTAGGCAGATGACTCTATCAAAAGATGGTAGCAGAGAAGTTTAAAGTGAGCAAATCACTCTATCAACATACAGTAACATAGAAGATAAAAGTGAACAGATCACGCTATTTACAGATAGTAGCATAGAAGTTAAAAGTGAGCAGATCACTCTATCAACAGGTTGTAGCCTTGAAGTTAAAAGTAGGCAGATGGCTCTTTCAAAAGATGGTAGCAGAGAAGTTTAAAGTGAGCAAATCACTCTATCAACATACAGTAACATAGAAGATAAAAGTGAACAGATCACGCTATTTACAGATAGTAGCATAGAAGTTAAAAGTGAGCAGATCACTCTATCAACAGGTTGTAGCCTTGAAGTTAAAAGTAGGCAGATGACTCTATCAAAAGATGGTAGCAGAGAAGTTTAAAGTGAGCAAATCACTCTATCAACATACAGTAACATAGAAGATAAAAGTGAACAGATCACGCTATTTACAGATAGTAGCATAGAAGTTAAAAGTTAGCAGATCACTCTATCAACAGATGGTAGCATAGAAGTTAAAATTTGGCAGATCACTGTATCAACAGATGTAATTCTAGAAGTTAAAACTTGGCAGATCACTCGATCAACAGATCGTAGCCTGAAAGATAAAAGTGAGCAGCCCACTTTATCACTAGATGAACAGATGATAGCCTTGAGGGTAACAGTGAGCAGACCACTATATAAACAGATGGTTGCATTGAATTTAAAATTGGTTAGATCACTCTATCAACAGATGGTAGCCTTGAAGTTAAAACTGGGCAGATCACTCTTTCAACAGATGGTATTCTAGAAGTTAAAACTTGGTAGACCACTCTATCAACAGATGGTAGCCTAGAAGTTAAAACTGGGCAGATCTCTCTGTCAACAAGTGGTAGCATAGAAGTTAAATGTGAGCAGATCACTCTATCAACAGATGGGAAGTTTGAAGTTGAAAGTGAGCAGATCACTTTATCAACAGATAGTAGCCTTAAAGTTAAAAGTGAACTGACTACTTTATCAACAAATGTACAGCTTATAGCCATGAGGTTAAAAGTAAGTAGACCACTTTATAAACAGATGGTTGCCTCAAATTTAAAATTAGGCATATCACTCTATCAACAGACGTAGCCTTGGAGTTAAAAATTAGCACTTGTGTTAATATGTCTTTTGATTGAGTTAAGCCATTTCAAATGACATTTTATAGTGTGTATTTCTATGATGTGATGTTACACTATTGTTTCAGATAAGGGAGATAATTTGGTACCATTAAAACGTTTAAACCCGCTGCAATTGTTTGCACCTGTCCCAAGTCAGGAATCTGATGTTCAATAGTTGTCGTTTGTTGATGTGGTAGATAAATGTATTTCGTTTTTTATATAGATTAGACCGTTGCTTTTCCCGTTTGAATGGTTTTACACTAGTAATTTTTTGGGGCCCTTTATAGCTTGCTGTTCAGTGTGAGCTAAGGATCCGTGTTGAAGACCGTACTTTGAACTATAATGGTTTTCTTTTATAAATTGTGACTGATGGAGAGTTGTCTCATTGGCACTGATACCACATGTTCGTATATCTACATCTCTGTTTACAGATGTTAGCCTGGAAGTTAAAAATGAGCATGCCTCTTTATCACTAGATGAACAGATGATAGCCTTGAGGATAACAGTGAGCAGACCACTATATAAACAGATGGTTGCATTGAATTTAAAATTGGTTAGATCACTCTATCAACAGATGGTAGCCTGGAAGTTTAAAGTGAGCAGACCATTCTATCAACGGATGTTAACATTGAAGCTGAAACTGGGCAGATCACTGTTTTAATAGATGGTAGCTTTGAAGTTAAAACTGGGCAGATCACTGTATCAACAGATGGTAGCCTTGAAGATAAAGTGGACAGATCACTCTTTCAACAGATGGTAACACTGTATCAAGAGATAGTAGCCTTGAAGCTAAAACTGGGCAGATAACTCTAGATCAAAATATAGAAAAGATTTTAAGTCAACTTAAAAATAAACAAAATATTAGTTTAAGATAAGATAGTTTACCTGGTGTTGATGCATATGCTACTATAATGTCAGCATCTGTTGGAACATTTTTTGAAGAAAAACTATGAGCATCAGTACAGAAAACTTCTGATGAGGCAGATGGCTGATCTAGAATTCCTGGTTTAATAACAGAGGTCTCAACAGAACTTCTTCTTTGTCTGTTTCCAGGAAATTCATCACACCTTCCAACATGACCAGTATGGATTTTAGTTCCAAAAAAATCAGACACCACAACCTTTTCCTGCTTTTCTCCTCCACGACAGGCTTGAATGAGAAATAGTTTTGGTTTACCTGAAATTAAATTTAAAAGTTAATAATACTTTACCACCTATGTCCAGAAGTAAATCTGAAGAACAGCAAACAAAAGCAAAAATTCAACAGACAGAAAGAAATTAAACTAGAGGCTCTAAAGAGCCTGTGTCGCTCACCTTGGTATATGTGAATTAAACAAAGGAAGCAGACAGTTCATGACAAAATTGTGTTTAGGTGATTGTGATGTGTTTGTACATCTTACTTTACTGAACATTCTTGCTGCTTACAATTATCTCTATCTATAATGAACTTGTCCGTGTAGTTTCAGTGGAAAATGTTAGTAAAAATTTACAAATTTTATGAAAATTGTTAAAAATTGATTATAAAGGACAATAATTTCTTAGGGGGTCAATTGACCATTTTGGTCATTTTGACTTATTTTTGAGTCTTAAATTGCTGTACATTATTGCTGTTTACAGTTTATCTCTATCTATAATAATATTCAAGATAATAACCAAAAACAGCAAAATTTCCTTTAAATTACCAATTTAGGGGCAGCAACCTAACAACGAGTTGTCCGATTCATCTAAAAATTTCAGGGCAGATAGATCTTGACCAGATAAACAATTTTACTCATTGTCAGATTTGCTCTAAATGCTTTGGTTTTTGAGTAATAACCAAAAACTGCATTTAACCTCCATGTTCTATTTTTAGCCGTGGCGGCCATCTTGGTTGGTTGGCTGGGTCAAAAAACACAATTTTTAAACTAGATACATCAATGATGATTTTGGCCAAGTTTGGATTAATTTGGCCCAGTAGTTTCAGAGGAGAAGATTTTTGTAAAAGATCATGGAGATTTATGAAAAAAGATTAAAAATTGACTATAAAGGGCAATAACACCTAAAGGGGTCAACTGACCATTTTGGTCATGTTGACTTATTTGTAAATCTTACTTTGCTGAACAATTTTGCTGTTTACAATTTATCTCTATCCATAATATATTCAAGATAATATCCAAAAACAGCAAAATTTCCTTAAAATTACCAATTCAGGGGCAGCAACCCAACAACGGGTTGTTCCATTCATCTTAAAATTACAGGGCAGATAGATCTTGACCAGATAAACAATTTTAACCATTGTCAGATTTGCTCTAAATGCTTTGGTTTTTGAGTAATAACCAAAAACTGCATTTAACCTCCATGTTCTATTTTTAGCCGTGGCGGCCATCTTGGTTGGTTGGCTGGGTCAAAAAACACAATTTTTAAACTAGATACATCAATGATGATTTTGGCCAAGTTTGGATTAATTTGGCCCAGTAGTTTCAGAGGAGAAGATTTTTGTAAAAGATCATGGAGATTTATGAAAAAAGATTAAAAATTGACTATAAAGGGCAATAACACCTAAAGGGGTCAACTGACCATTTTGGTTATGTTGACTTATTTGTAAATCTTACTTTGCTGAACATTATTGCTGTTTACAGTTTAACTCCACCTATAATAATATTCAAGATAATAACCAAAAACAGTAAAATTTCCTTAAAATTATCAATTTAGGGGCAGCAACCCTACAATGGGTTGTCTGATTCATCTAAAAATTTCAGGGCAGATAGATCTTGGCCAGATAAACAATTTTACCCCGTCAGATATGCTCTAAATGCTTTGGTTTTTGAGTTATAAGCCAAAAACTGCATTTTACCCCTATGTTCTATTTTTTGCCATGGCGGCCATCTTGGTTGGTTGGCCGGGTAAACAAACACAAATTTTAAACTAGATACATCAATGATGATTGTGGCCAAATTTGGTTTAATTTGGCCCAGTAGTTTCAGGAGAATATTTTTGTAAAAGTTAACGACGACGGATGCAGGACGACGATGACGGACGCTGGACGCCAAGTGATGAGAAAAGCTTACTTGGCCTTTTGGCCAGGTGAGCTAAAAAGAAGTATACACATAACAAGCACCTAAGACCAAAGCTTTTAAAATACCAAGTCCTAAACAGAAATCAAAACATAACTTGAGACATTAATTGTCAAAATGAGTTGTATGGAAGGTCGTTCACATTATCCCAACCAGTTTCACTAATCATAGATTGATTATTCATTATACAATACTTCAATGAAACTTGTCACTAGTAGTAATATTCCAACCAGTTTTACTCCTCATACATGTAACCATTCGTGATACAATACTTTAATGAAACTTGTCACTAGTAATAATATTCCAACCAGTTTTACTCCACATACATGTAACCATTCGTGATACATTTTGTACAACACTTTGATAAAGTTGTTACTTGTCATGTAACATGTGTAATGTGATGAACATAATTAGTATCTAAGGAAGTAACGTTGACAAAAAAATAAAATTAAATGTGTACCTAAAAAGGTCGTCTGAAAGGACGTAGGTTAAACCATAATTATCTGTTAAATTTTAATTGATTGTTTGAAAATAAAACGGCCTCTGTCAATGTTTTTCATTGTTCCTAAAGTATATTGACATAATCACATTATATGAAAATAATTGAATTAGTTTTTAAACGATACACGCTTGCACTTCTATCTTAATGTTCACTTTGATCGTATTTGTCTAATGTTTGGATCAAAATTGTTTGGGTGGACTTAACTGCCATTTGTTGTCTGAGTGTTTTTCTAGTTTATTCAATGTAATCTTTACCACATTCGAATACTTGCTCATGAATACCATTTGGAGAAGCACAGGTAAATAAGATTTTATTGTAAATTTTGACCTTGTTTACATTGACTTGACAGTTAGTGTTGCTATCCAGCAATTGCAACTCATTCACAATTTTGACCAAATTGCAATTTGTTTTCTTAAACCAAATTGTTCAACTGGTCAGAATATTGAACAAATTGTTCAGCACAAAATGTGAAAGTGCAAGGTGATTAAATAAAACATACTTACAATCCTATAAGACTTTTTTTTTTATCTTTATTATATCCTATAAGACTTTTTTTAATCTTTATTCTATATCCTATAAGACTTTTTTTAATCTTTATTCTATATCCTATAAGACTTTAACTCCACTTTAATGATGTTGTGACCAAATTAGTCCATCAGTTTGCTGAAGGTACTTTTATTTTTTTGAATTGCTATAAAAATGTCCAAACTAAGCTTTCGTAAAGTTTTTCATTCTAAAAGTATTCTATATTCATAAGAATCAAGATATCATTTCAAATAAAACATCATATATACGGTAAAAAATGTGTTAAATAACAATATGCTATTGATAAGTTTCCATGGGGAGATAACCTAAAATATTATTCTTTTGAATAAAGACTTTTTGAAAGAAAAAATGATTATCTCCCCATGGACACTTCCTACAAACATATTGCAATTTTACACATATTTTACTGAATATGAAATGTTTTAATTCACATAATGTCTGATTCTTATAAATATAGAATACTTTTAGAAAGAAAAACTATATGAAAGCTTAGTTTGGACATTTTTATAGCAATGCAAAATCACAACAGTTCCTTCAGCATGGAAATGACTATAATATACCTATACAAACTGATTTTGTCATAACATCATAAAAGTGGAGTTAAAGTCTTATAGAATTGTAAGTATGTTTTATTTTATCACCTTGCACTTCCTCTTCTTGACTGTGGTTTTCTACAGCAGTTAGTTTAAATTTCTGACCAGTTTAACAGTTTGATTTTATAAAACAAATTGCAATTTGGTCAGAATTTTGAATAAGTTGCAATTGGTGGATAGCAACACTAACAGTCAAGTCACTGTAATATTAATCGAAAAGCCACACAACTGCAATAAGGAAGGTAGAAAATTCACAAAATTTTGATGATGACCTTTATGGCAAACTCTGTTGTCAAAGTCAACTATGTAAGTACATGTTCATAATACAGATATCCTATCTAGAACACCGTCTAATGCATTTATAACTGCAGAACAGAAATTAAAATGAATAAACATGATGGAGACAAATCATTGGTTAGGACATAGAAACTTCCGCCAATGATATGAACGGTGTATATCAACCAATTGAGACATCACAACACCAGATATAATTGAGTTAACATAGGATAGATAACATTCAGTATCTCATAGACTGCAGACGGTTGAAGACATTTTCAAAAGTAAGCATCATATGACAAGCTTGTATCAACTGTGATATGATTTCAAAAATCAATTCCAGGATTAGGTGACACATTGATGTACAGGAATGATGGCAAATGACCATTTTCAATTACATTGTAAATAGAGGTTAAAACTTACCATTAAATTTGCCTCCAGTTTTGTTTTTGAATGGCTGTTTTATTTCTTCCACTGTGATTAATCCATTTGTTGTAAGAATTCCATCCTGAAATATTTTATTTTGAAAAATTGGAATATGTATCAATAAATATATATAAAGTAAAATTTCATTAAAAGAACAGTGAAAATGTAAATATCTCCTTGTATGAACTTTTGTTTACACTATCCCCGCTAGTTCTGCTTCTAACGGAAAATATTCATTGTCAACCGTAATAAAATAGTATATGCTTATGGTTGTGAACTGTTTATACTCTTATGGTTGTGGACCGTTATCTATTTCTTGCATGTAAAGATATTTCTCGTATTAAAATGTACGGGGGAGTGTGGTACGAAAACTGTGTTTACTAGACTGGCTAATCCTGCATCATGAAACAATATAACGACATTTCCATTTGCTATTCGTTAGGTCATCAGCTAGGGATTGGTGGCAAGAACTTATATTGTAAACAATTGATAATAAACAGCTGCGCCATGATACTGCTCAAAGCATTGTCCAAAAACTGGAAAATCCCCCCTTTTTATGAATAAAATCACATAATAACTTCTAAATGTCATATCAGAAATTCATGAAAAACTAAAGGGAGGTTATCTTAATAGATATAAACCAGTCACCAAAGTTTCATGATAACTGCTCAAAGCATTGTCCGAAAACTGGAAAATCCCCCCTTTTTTAAACGTAAAATCTAAAAAAAAAATGTAATTTTAATGAGAAAAAAAACTCAAAATTCGGAAACTTGAAATCTAAAATTTATAAAAAAAATGAAAGGGAGCTCACGTCAATAGATATTAACAATTCACCAAAGTTTCATGCGAATTGGTTCAAGCGTTTTTGAGTTATTGCACGACATGTTGACGACGAACAGATGAATGGACAGACGGACAACGGTAAACGTATAAAAATAGACCTATAAAACTTCTTGTTATTCACCATAGTATATAACAAAACATATAAATAAAAGTGCCGGTGGACCTACTTCGACACATGCAATGTATTGATGTACTCATGTAAGGTAACATGTGTATTAAATGTTGAAAAAATTAAAGTTATATTGACAGTTGCTGCACAGCAGATGGGCAATCTCACCATAACAAAAACATTCAAGGGATTGTGTTTTGACAAGTGCGACACAGATGTGACATAGCTTCTAATCAAATCATGTGTTTGTCAACCTATAAAAGTAATGACTTCAAATTTACAATTAGTAATCATTGGTTCAACAACATGTTCTTGGTATACAGAACACTTCATCAGGATAAACTCAAGCCCTAAACTATTACATCATCTGGGTGCATTTATATGCAGGTACTGGTGCAGCTGGAATAAGGTTACACTGTAATGGAAAGAATTACAGTTGGCAATTTGAAAATGGTGGAGAAAAGCTCATACCAGCACTACATTTCTTGTTTTAGGTTTGCTGTGACTATGGATAACTGTCTTATATTGGCGTATATCCATTATTCCTATTGATTGATCAATAAGATTTGGAAAAAAAACAACATCTGTTTTGTCGTTGAATGGATCATGTCTGTATCGAAAAGACAAAACAGTACACAGAGAGCAATGGAGATAATTATTTAGCATTTAAATTCAATACCTTATTTCCATGACTCATAATTACACAGATAAAGGAATGATAATCCTTTGACTTCTCTGTTAAGTATGTTCTGACAATTTCTTGGAAATACTTCATTAACTCCAACTTTGTCATATCTCTTGTTGTACATTCCACCTGATACTTTAGTTCTTCTTTAAAGAAATTTGTGAGATTCTTGCAATCCACATCAGAACCTTGAAAAAAAATTACAAATCATGTTCAACATTAATAATGCAAAAAGACCATGATATCAATGGATAAACATGATAAAGAAATTTAATCAAAATGTATAATAACTTCTTTGGGCGTGCTAGAGAAGTGTGGGAAAAATAAAACGAAATGCATTGAAACCATTTGGGTTACACAGCTACACATGGTACAACCAAAATCACAATATATCATGGATATTTATATTGATTATTAAACAAAAATTTGAGGTCAAGATCAGTTGAATCCCATAAGACAGACATGCACATCATACATACAATCATTATAATAAAATACACCACTGGGAGCAGCTTGATACGACCGCAGATGACGAACCCATAACAGTTGGGGCATGTATGGACACAACATTTAAGGTTAAAATAGCTCTGAATTTGGATTGTAATTGAACATTTGACACAGCATAGGTTTGTGCAAAATAAATTTGGTCAAAGGAGTAAAACATTTGAAACTGGACATTTATGGTCCAATATCCAAAATCTAAAAACATGGTTATGATCAGCATATCAAAGAACCACAAGAGTTCAATTTATTATTAAATCTAATAAAAGTTTATTTTAAGACCCTTGGGACATCATTGTGGACCAATTTGATCACGGAGCCCAAAATACAAAATATGAAAACACGGTTAGAGTCAGCACTTCAAAGAACCCTATATTCAATTTTTGTTGAAATCAAACAAAGTTTAATTTTGGATCCCTATTTGGACCAACTTTAAAACTGGGCCCAAAATCAAAAATATAGATACATGTTTATTAATAGACAATATAAGCTAGTTTTAAAGTAGTTTTATTCATCTAAAAAATAATATTTATGTATAGCATTAAGAAAATTAGTTTATACAGAATATTAAACAAACCTACCACAAAATTCTTCAAGAAAAAGAGAGAACAGAGTTCCAATATTCCCTGTGTGCCACATTTTATCTATTCAAGCTAAGGTACAAAATGCAATAACTTTTTGTTTGTTTTTTTTAAACTTTTGATAATATCTTACAGAAATGAAGACTTCAGAACATTTAATAAATGCAATGTGATTTCCATTATGATTATAAAAATCTGGTCAGATTTTTACACGTGAGAGAGAGCTTATAAGACCTGATGGAAAAACAGACGGACTCCTGGTATTTCTATGTCCTCCAAACACCTTCCAATTTCAAAAATATCATTTGTCATTAATATAATGTTCAATAAATTGGTAATGTGTTCATTAGACACAGATGATTGCATATAGCATTATAAAGAAACATAACTCAAGAAAGGTATAGGTGACTTAGCCCAAATTCTTACTAGATCTGAGTTTTATGGTAATTAGCATTGTGTATAATTTTCATAACATTTGTTGAGGCAAAATTAAGTAAGAGAACGGAAACAAAAAATTCATCAATTTTTTCCATTTGTAAAGGGGCATAACTCTAGAAAAGTAAAGGTGATGCCACCCAAACTTAAACCTGATCTGTGTTTTGAAGTAATATTAAAGCGTTGTGTATAACATTCGGATGCGGCAAACTAAAGTTTGACAACAGATACCAATTTTGGGACGTAAGGACGTACAAACGGACAAGGGGAAAACTTAATGCTACGGCGGGGGCATAAATATCTATAAAATTTATCTGTAATTACATTTAAACTATCTAATAATGATTGGAATTCATTATAAACTTTCCTTCATTCTTTTTAATATGCAATTTCTATCATACGGTTATTAAGATGTTAAATATTAATCAAAATATCTCATAATGGAGAGTAAATTTCAAACTACATGTACATGTATATCTATACATAATTTCTTCCCTAAAATTAGATGTGATGCTGTTTTATTTTCATCTATGACTCAACTAAAAATTTCGAGTAATTGCACAGTACATTTCTAAATTTAGATTCTGATTAAATATTTGATATAGCATAGTATCTAAGTACTTAGATAATTTAACAAGAGTGGACATGCTGAAATGTTTCGCCTTCTTTACTAACCATTGATATTATGTTGATAGTCCTAAATATAAAGCTTTACTACAACTGTCACATAAACTTAACATGATCCACGAAAATGAGGTCAAGGTCAGATAAACCAAACAAGAAATACATGTCCACTTTACAATCATTCAATACACTAAATATAGTTGACCTATTGCTTATAGTTTCTAAGAAACAGACTTAATTAATTCAGTGGTTGTCGTTTGTTTATGTGTTACATATGGACCATAATTTGCTATTGGGCTCGTTTCCTATAACTATAGAAAAGTGATAAAATTGTGAATTACTGTAAGAAAAGTTGTAACTACATCTAAAGATGCCATTATTTTTATCAACATACAAGTATATGCTACTTTTCCCTAGAAAAAAAATTTGAAATTTACAAATTTCAAAGATTATACAACCGTATTTTTGTGTCGTTTCTCGCGTTACTTTTCGCTTCCTAAGTGCATAACGCTGACTGTTTTATAGATCATCGTCACCGGCAAATTTGTAACTTTTGCTTTCAAATAATAAAGAACATCGACCAATAAGAATAGTGAGAAGAAAATGCCGAGAACTATAAGTATTTCTGTAGCAGGTGTAAGAACACTGTCGTTATTTTGGTTTACCATTTCGTAACGCACATTTTAGATGGTTTAATCTGCTTTGTTGTAAAAGAATTCTTTGCAACAATATGCAAATATGAACTCTCACGAGATGTTCAAACAGGTAAATCAGAGATGATTTACATTCTTGTTTTGTTCTTCGTAATAATTAAGTTAGACATTATCGTTATGCGTTACATTTCACACGAAACAGAAGTCCATTTATTTACTGAAATTGTTTTTGTCGTTAAGTTCTAATCATTTCCGGTCATACGTGAAACATGTGACTTACATGTGATCACGCCCTTACAGCCGGATATACGAAATACTAGGTCTAAACATTGTATTTGTTTCCAACGGGATGTAAGCAAACATAATCTGTAGGCTTGTTTCGTCTTGTTTAAAAAAGGAAAATACAATTTTCAAAGAGATTGCGCCGGGGGTCTATTATTTTTCCTATGTGCATAATGTTACATACGATCTTGTGTGAAAATAAATGCTCAATGACTTGACAAAATCGATTTCAGATTTGACCGACGTTTTAACACACTTCGTTTCCCAATAACGATGTAAAGGGTCCTTGGAAAATTCAATAGAAATTACGTCTCCTATCATGGTGCCGATGTTCGTTGGATTGATTTAGCTTCAGCAGTAAATATTACTGGATATTTTAGGTGAATAAAGATAATTTAATAAAAAATACATGTTAATGTACCGTTACACTTGGAATGTACAAAGTTGGTATCTTTGTCACAATTTTTAATTATTTTTTTTTATTCATGTTCTGCAAACACTTATCAGAAACGCAATAAACTTGTCAAAGGAAAAGTAAACTTTTACCATGCATGACTTGAAAGGAAGTACTTTATTGATTTTAGCCCGGCCACCATAGTAGGTTAAAATGTGGAAACCATGTAGATGGTCACGATGTACAGGTCACAAATATCACATGGTGCCTATTTTAAAGATTCTAATTCCAAGTTAAAAGTTGTTTTCTTTACTGGATTTAAAGAATTTTACATTACTAATGATTTGGAATAAATTGTATATAACTGGAATTTCAAAACCAAATATAAATACATTTTTTTGGCTAAAACATCAAGATACAACGATTATGGTATCCTGTATCAATGAAGAAAATACGGAAATTCCTGAATAAATTGTACTAATTGTTTTCAAAACAAGCACATATTTAGGAGTTTTATAATACTGTTACATTTAAGATGGATTTTAAGAAAAGGTATACTGTTCAGATCATTTTAAGCAGATTTTGCAATAAAATAAAACTAAAAAAATGCTTTCGGTTTCTTATGGTTTCCTGGCGCGTTTAAAAAAACCTTTAATTTAACATTGAAAATAGATTTTAAATATTAACATGAAGCAAGTAACACTAGTAATGGTGTTCATTTATGTCTTTTGAAATATATTGTGCAAAATAAAGAAAATAAAGATTGGTTTCCTGTTTTGTTTCCTGTCACGTAAACAGTGAATCAAAATGTATTAATTTTTTCTCGAAAAACTCAATTGTTCCATTAATACTATTCTAACATCAACACAACCCACAGAATAAAAGTTAAAGTTTTAGAACTTATAAAAAAGGATACAAAAAGAAACCAAAGGCACAGCAGTCAATGTATATATAGGTTCCCCATTTCCATTCTCAATTTTATTTTTATATATAGGTAAAACTTGATACATTTTCCGTTTTTACAGGAAAAAAGTGTTAATTCATCATATATTTTATGCCGGAAAAAAATTCCCAATTGCATGAAAATTCCCAATTTTGATATTCAAGGGACCCATTTGAAAACACCCGGAATCATCCCTGTAATAATATCTCTTTTTACAATATCTTACTTAAGGTCAAGTTACAGTAAATGGGCTATGTCACAGATTTCTGTAAAATTTGGCATACATCTCTGGCTCGATGATAATGTATTTATCTCAATTATCATTTGAAATATTACTGTTTGAATTCTTACAAAGGGGTGAACATTTGTATAGAAAGAACATAAAATCGGCGAAAACCCTTCTTAAATTTGTCTTTAAATCGCCAAATCTCTAATTCTACTCCATAGATTTTTCTTAAAAAACTATATGTTGTTGATACATAAATTTCAGTTAAAATGATGCAAAATAAAGATAGGGTCACCGACTTCGTTTTTACGGTATACATCATTCAAAGTTTTGACCCCCCTGCGGTATATTGAACCCCCTACCATAGACCTTCAATTTCAAACATTCTTGCAATTCTAACTCCTAATCATAGTTATAATACTCCAATAAGTAGTTTGTTTGTATTCAAAATGCTGGAAAAAATGTTTTGAAAAAAAAAATATTCCATGGTATTTTGACCCCCCTGCGGTATATTGAACCCCTACTATAGACCTTAAATTAAAAAAATTCTAGCTATTCAAACTCCTTAACATAGTTATAATATTCCTACAAGTAGTTTGTATGTATTTAACATACTGGAAAAGATATTTTTAAAAATTTTACTTAGCCATGGTATTTTGACCCCCCTGCGGTATATTGAACCCCCTACCATAGACCTTCAATTTCAAAAAATCTTTCAATTCTAACTCCTTAACATAGTTATAATACTCCAATAAGTAGCTTGTATGTATTCAAAATGCTGGAAAAAATGTTTTGAAAAAAAATAATTTCCATGGTATTTGGACTCCCCCTGCGGTATATTGAACCCCTACTATAGACCTTAAATTTCAAAAATTCTAGCTATTCAAACTCCTTAAAATAGGTATAATATTCCTACAAGTAGTTTGTATGTATTTTACATACTGGAAAAGATATTTTGAAAATTTTACTTAGCCATGGTATTTTGACCCCCCTGCGGTATATTGAACCCCCTACCATAGACCTTAAATTTCAAAACTTCTTGCAATTCTTACTCCTTAACATAGTTATAATACTCCAATAAGTAGTTTGTATGTATTAAAAATGCTGGAAAAGATTTAAGAAAAAAAATTAATTTCCATGGTATTTTGACCACCCCCCCCCCCCCCCCCCCCGCCTGCGGTATATTGAACCTTAATATTCAAAAATTCGAGCTATTCTAACTCCTTTACTTAGTAATAATAATTCAATAAGTAGTTTGTATGCATTTAACATCCTGGGAAAGATATTTTGAAAATTTTACTTAGCCATGGTATTTTGACCCCCCTGCGGTATATTGAACCCCCTACCATAGACCTTAAATTTCAAAAATCCAAGCTATTCTAACTCCTTAACATAGTTATAATACTCCAATAAGTAGTTTGTATGTATTTAGCATACTGGAAAAGATATTTTGCAAAATTTTATATAGCCATGGTTTTTGACCCCCCTGCGGTATACTGAACCCCCTACTCAAACCCTCTAATTAAAAAAATATAATAGCCAATAAATTGTCAATTAGATTATCTGCAATACTATTTCTCAAAAACAGGGGGGTTCAATATACCGCAGGGGGGTACAAAATACCATGTGAAAAATGACCCCGGGGTCAAAATACCATGCGGTATAATGACCCCAGGGTCATTTTACCGCATGGTATTTTGACCCGGGTTCAATTTTTAGGGGGTTCAAAATACCATATGACACCGGAAAAAAATTCCCAATTGCATGAAAATTCCCAATTTTGATAGTCAAGGGACCCATTTGAAAACACCTGGAATCATCCCTGTATCGACAAAATATTTTCACAAAATGTGTGTTAAGACATCGCGTAACACGTAAATTTTAGTTAAAAGGGTGCGTTAACATTTGATGCAACTTTTCCCCCTTTTATAACTTATATTAGTTGTATGGTAATATAACTCATTATCAATACAAAGTAAAGGCTTAGGTTCTTTTGATTTGACGTCTTTGGTCCAAAAAAATGAAAATTAGGTCAAGGTCAAAGGTCAAGGTCAAATACTAAATTTTGATTTTGGCTTATTTTCACTCTTTTTCATTAACTTTATAAGATTTCGACAAATTTTAATTATTTTTACTAAATTGTTAGTTGCAACATGTCGTAACTTATAAATTTTGATTGGAAGGGTGCAAAGAGAATAAATGGGAGTTTTTGCCCCTGTTATATTTAGAATTATGCGTAAAGTGATATTACTCATGAACCATACATAATACAGACCTAGGGTCTTTTGATTTGGGATCCTTGGTTTTTGACCTTGAAATTGAGGTCAAGGTCATAGGTTAATTGGACGTTCTAGATTTTGACCTTTGCTTGAAATTCATGTTTATACATCATTGAGCCATAGGAACTGACATGTTCAACTGAATTTTAATCAATGATCGGGAAGGACATGCGCCCTGCGCCTATTGCGCATATCGACGAGAAATGGCGCATAGAGTGACAAATATAAGCGCCTACGTGGCGCACAATTTTTTCACTTCATTTCGAAACGTTTTAAAATCGTCCTATGGATTTCCGATCGTGTTCCGTGCCGCCATGTGTGTGTACACAACTGTGTAATATTCTTCCAATGATAGGAGCACTTATATATTTTTGGGACGTCTCGGGTGTTTTCCTATGGTAATAATAGAATCATGCGGTTTAACTGATTACCCAAAAAAACGTAGTTAACCATCGTTCATGATATAATTTTTTATAAACAACTTTAAATTTGTAAAATTTGGCTAGTACAGACGAGATTTTTTCTCATATCATAATCTTTTAAGTTAGCTTAGTTTACTATTATTTCGATTGAAAAATCTCAAGGCCTTTTTATGAATATAGTTTATGTCTCCATTTATAAAAGGCCCTAAACTGTCCTTGTCATTTTTTGGTCTTTGGCTCGTTTTGACATTTTGAAATCATGACTTCACCGAATTGTTGTTTTGTTCTTTCAATTAATTAATACTCTCTACTGTTATTCTTGTCATCGTGATGAAGTTATAATAATACAAGAAGTGCAGAGGAAATGCCAGACACGTCCTCTAATACGGAACGTCTGGAATAAGTATGGTATTGACGAAGACCCAAATTAAATGTAAAATAAAAAATGAACATGAACAAGACCAAGACAACAGTACCAGTTTTAAAATTGTAAATAAAGGTTTTCTTAAATATTGTCCGGTTAGGAAGAAGTATTGTATATTCATTGAAATTGAAATTAATAAAATCACAGGAACAATATCCATGATATTAGTAAGAATCATAGAGGTAAGTAACACCACCTCTTTGCTGATATACTTTTTTATTTTTGTTTTACTTCAAATGGCCCACTCATTCAGTCATTGGACAACATGGCCCATTATTTTTTTAAATGGCTCATTGAATTTGTTTTTGGGGGGCCCTGGGCCTATTGAGAAAAAATCCTTCCAGATCACTGTTTAATATGTTAATATCAAAATATACTGAGCCAAAAAAGTTTAGCAACACTTTTTTTTTATAAATTTTTTTTTGTTGTTTTTTGAAAAAAATATTTAAACATCATTGATATTATCCTTAGTTTTACCTGTAATTTAAAACAGTCGTACTTTTTTCCTGCTTATTGATTTCGCGCCATTTCAGCTTAGCACGTGTAAATGATGTTTTACCTTCTGTACCTGTACTTTTAAAACGATATAAAAAATTTCTTTTTCACTAACGTTCAGAAACACACATGTTTGGTAAGAAAAACACAAACACCTTTGAAAAAATTGCATGGGGCGTCAATCAGGCCTCCCTGAAAATGACAGTCAGAAAGGTCTTGAAATGGTTGATGCCGGAATGAGGGTTGCTGACATCATGGCTCGATTTAATGTGCAAAAGGCAACAGTTTAGAGACTAACAAACAGATATCGACAAATTACAACTGCACAGGATAGGTCGATATCTCGTAGACAAAAAAAAACCATCGTCAAGGGAGGAGCGCTTCCTTTGCTTTAATCAACACGTGACAAGTTTTTTTCCGGCTAAATAAGTAGTGCATTGACTGAGGGAAGCTACTGATGTGCCTGCCAATCCTTCATTGGGGCACTTAGGGCATGGCTGAGAAATTGATTTTGAGAAACACTATGCTCATTTATGCATTTTGACCCTCCCGTGCTTCATACAAAGAAAATCCTAATGAATGTGCGTGATTAACATTCATGTTGCTTCTGACATATCATATTCCATTTTTTTATTATTAAAATTATATGTTGTTATGATTTTGCAATAAAATAAAATTTCCCATTTTTGTTGCTAAACTTTTTTGGCTCAGTAGATATTGATCCTTATTGGTGGAAAGACCTTCAATTGTTCTTTGAACAATTGGTTTTAATTAATACAGCTATTATAACCTTGTTTTGCAAAGCATACACATTTCGTAAATTCAGGGACCAAATAATGTCTTATTCCTCCTTTGTATATATGTGGTATCAACATGTTGTTGGTTTATCTTTTTTTTGTTTCAAAATAATTAACAAACAAACATTTTAGTGATTTTCCTACCTTTTTCAGGCAATTGGGAAAAGTATGTCGTAAAACGTGTGAATTGGGAAAAAATAAATCATTATTTCAATCATTTGGGAAAAAAATAGTTTTTTTTTTAAATTGGGAACAGGGCCTATTTTCGATCCCAAAATAAAGGCAGCAAAATCACTGTATTTTCATGCTTTCCATGAAAAAATTTAAATCAAATGTATAAATGCTATATATATAAACACTTACAGACGGCGCTTTACTGTCTATCTCTGACCATTCGCCATCGAATGTGTGGGGTGTTTTTCATGTCCCGCAGAGATATTCTGTAATCTGCTCCTCACTAAATTCATTGGATCCGGTCACTAATTCAGGTTTGGTATGTCCACATTCAAACTTTTTCTCGAACTCTACATTGGACATCTTGAATCGTGTATGTATTATTTTCTCTAACTCCTCTGTCACGAAGTCACCAATGTCTTTGTACAAACCTCTTTTGATGAATAAATCTTTCCCGAATTCCAAAGCCTGAACCTGAATAACATTTGGAAATGTCATTACAAGCAATTTTCTTAAATGTGTTTTCTTCTGTAACTCAAAGACTGCAATACCTCCGAAAAGTGCTACTGACTTTTTTTATTTTATTTGGAACAACCACTTCTGCAATTTCATACTTCCGGCTCAGTGAAGCAATCAAATGGTTCATTAGATGTGGTGGCTTGAATCTAAATTTGAAACATAACCAAGTTGATTTTTTACAGGTATTGTCTGTCACATTAAATGTTTCATAAATGTCACAGTGTAATTCTTTTTTAATCAGGCAAGGTACATAGTAGCAAGGCTTTTCTTCAGCAGACTCTGACATGTTCGGACGTATGATGATATCAAATCTCTCCATTACGTTCAGAATATGGTCCTTGTGTTTGGAAAACATATTATCCCTTTTTTTGAATATATCTTCTAGAACCTCACTATGTAATTTGCCTCTACTGTACAATTCATCCCATTTTTTTCTATTTTTGATACTAATGGCTCTAAATTTCTTGGCAGTAACTATATATCTAAAAGCGTCAGACAACCACTTTGTATCTAAAATAATGTAAGAAGGAAGATCTTTGAAATAAACTAAAGCTCTGATCTCATGGTGAAATTCCAGGAACAATCTGAGTTCTTCATCATTTAGTGGATTAGGTGTATCCGTAGAGATGTGCTGAATGTTTTCATTTTTCTGGCTAAGTGTAGGATGTTTTCTCGTATTTGCTGGAATACATTGGGATCATCTTCTGTGTTGGAAATGAAGTATTCTTGCCTTATATGTCCTAGTTCATCTTCTGACATATTCTCTGTATACTTTAAAATACTTTTTCTGCATGCATGATCAATCTAAAAAAAAAAATATATGTTTGTTTGCTTTCTCTTTACAAAACAAAACATTGAAAATTCTAACGCTTTATCAATTTATATGATATTCAGAATTTTGGGTCGTCAATGGTCTTCCACTTCGTACATTATTTGGCCTTTTGAACTTTTTTTATTTGAAAGTCACTGATGACTTTTGTAGTTGAAACGCCGTCTGGCATACAAAATTTCAATCCTGGTATCTATGATGAGTTTATTGTACTATATCATATTTAAAAAATTGTTGAAAGATCTCATTTTTTGTAAACTTTTAGAAAGGATTTCTTTTCCTATATTAACACTTTAAACCTTAAAATCTGATACAGGTATTTTTATTTAGATATTGTCAATATGTTGGTCTGGTTATACAGTAAAACATGGTTCTGTACAAATAAACACAAACATCTGACAAAATTTGTAATTTTCAATACCTTTTCTACATTAGAGATCAAGGCATCTTTCCAAGTGCCAACAATAACTACAGGTGGATCACGATCATCTGATGTTCTCTTGTTGACATCAGATTTATTTCTGTCCTCTTCCAGTCTACTGTAACAATGTATTGAATCCATCCATAATTGGAATAAATCTTTAAAAAAATGTGTATAAAGAATTCTTATCAACATTCATTAAAGTCTAATGTGGTATGATGAATAATGAGACAAGAATTCACCAAAGACCAACAGACCAGAAGACTAGTCATCCTTTTCATGTTTTAACAGATAATAAGAATGTAGAAAAGATATACAATTCACAAAATAATATTTATTACAAAATATCAAGCTGTCTGGCTACACAAACTTTTCTCAACTTTTAAAATGAACAGTGTCAATCATTTCCAACTATCAATTGATTATTGACCTTTTTATTTAAGTATAACTTAATTTTGGATGTAACACGTCTTCTGATTGGCTGACGTCGTTTAGTTTATCAGTTCATAGACATAATTTTGTCATGTGACCGTGACGTCATCAACAGTTTTTCATGATATACTCCAGTTTAAAATGGGATTTAGAATTAAATTATAAGAAATGACAGTAATATTTTGTCTGCCTATTCGAAATCACATAAAAATATGTGGTGCACACTTTAAAATAACCTGCTACGCGGGTTATTCAGTGTGCATGCACTACATTTTTTATGTTGTTTCTGCATAGACAGAAAAAATATTACAGTCATTCCTTAAATGAACAAAAGACCCCTTCAATCAGATCGTCCGATGAGTCAATAAACAATATAAAACTGAACTCTCACTAACAGTGATTAGCAAGATTATTTTGGATAGTAGAAACCTTCTGTGAACAACTGACCTTTAAATTATCCGCCTTTAACGAAATACAGACATTTTTATGTTACTGTATCATCAAAATCATCGTCAAAGAAATTATTTCAGATGTAATTTAAGTGTATTGTTCCATAATGGAAAACAAGTTATGTATTCTGTCTCTATTTGTCTGAAAATGTCTTACCAGTAATTCTTTTTGAGTTTGTCTTACTCATTTTGTGTGTCTGATGCGCTTTTGTAGATACACATGATTAATCTCAACAGGAATGCTCAAATTCAAAGATTTGAATGCCAAAGATGTATAAAACCTAAACATGTGTTAGAACTATGTTCCAGAATTCATGTAAGACAGATTAAGAATTTACTCACTAACACAATAAAGTCTTAAGTATCTGAACAATTTAGAAAAATTGCTAAAATACATCAATTCAATAAAAAGAAGATTTCTAAAACATTTGATTTGCGTTATAAGCAAAAAGATTTACAAAACTTTAAATATCACAATTGACATGATTGAAAAAGGAAATTTCAAAAAAGATTTCAAATTTTGTAACACAATTAAGTTAGAAAATTCCCTGTCAGCCCTTAAATTCAGTTCAATGGTTTTTAACACTCAACATCATCTAATTTATAAACAAACCATGATGTGGACGTGTAATCACACATTACAATCCATAAATACCTTACTCTGAAAAAACTTGATAAGACAATTAATGTGAGTACAAGTTTGTCAATGCCATCATTTATAACTTACGACTTATTAGTATGAAAGTCCTTTTTGTATCTTTTGCCTCTCTTTTATAACTTAGTAAATAAAAAAAAAATATAGAAATTATATATCGCAGCAAACAAAAGTTTGTTCTGTAAATCCAAAACATGATTCGACATATGTTTTAACAACTCTATAAATATATTCAGGATTTCGATTTAGTCACAGTAAAAGTTGAGAAAAATATAAACAGCATGCAACTTGAAAGTGAACTTGACATCTTTTACAGAATTTACAGAGTAGAAATGTTAGAATTAGCTGTATCAATATATTAACATAAGCCTGCCGACTGTACCAGCTAAGATTGGCGGAAGTATGGAAAAGCATATATACAAAGGATCTAACTGACCAGGGTTATATATATTTACGAGACAAGAATGAATAAATGTTAAGTCGTCCGTTGGAAACATATATCATGTCGAAAAGATGTTTTTAGGCAAAACTTCCTTTTGAACCCATTTTCATGTATATCTCTGCCTATTTCCTCAAAAGAAAGGAGTTCAAAAAGTAGTCTTTCTCATATTATGCAAATAAGTCTCTGATTGAATTAATAATATGTAATAATATTAGATACTATAATAATATTTAACATCTTTAAGACACCAATTATTAAATACTAAGTAACCAAAAACTGCAAAATTTACTTAAAATTAATAATTCAGGGGCAGCAAACAACAAAATGTCTGATTCGTCTAAAAATTTCAGGGCATATATATCTAAACCTGATGAACATTTTTACCTGATGTCAGATTTGCTCTTAATGCTTTAGTTTCAGAAATTTTAACCCAAAACTGCATGTTACCCCTATATTCTAGTTTTAACCATGTCTGCCATGTTGCTTGGCAGGCAGGGTCAACAGACTCATTTTTAAAACTAGATACCTTAATGATGATTATGGCCAAGTTTAGTAAAATTTGTCTCAGTAGTTTCAAAAGGGAAGATTTTTGTAAAAGTTAATGACGACGGACGCCAAATGATGAGAAAAGCTTAATTGGCCCTTCGGGCCGGTTGAGCTAAAAAGTAGTATCTCAAAATTTCAAAAACATCTTCCAAGAATTAGTATTCAAACACTAGTACTACAATATCTAGGAGAAGAACACCGGAAGTAAGTTAGTCTGGCTATTTCCAGTTTGAGGCTGATGCCTTAGGAAAGTATATTGCTATAGCTTGATATAGCAACCTAAAACAAACTTACTAATCAAAGCCTTAAAGGCTGTAAAAGCTATTGCTGCCTAGTTAATGTGTTTGTGACTTATATTTCTCATCCACATGTAAAAGAGTGAAACCGGAAAGGAGTCTTATTTACTGAGAAGTAATGATGTTATAACTTAATATCAATAAAAGACTTATATAGCAGAAAGTCGTTTTTACAATGTTATAGAAATACATTTCCAAGGGTGACAACCTGTTTCCCCGGCATCTGTGGGGAGGCACATATATTTGTGGAAATAAATTATCCCCTTGAGGAGTGTTTATTACTGAACAATTATTAACACTTCAATCCATGATCTCTAGATCTATTGCTTCTATTTTAATTAACCATTGAATTGATGATTTCAACTTTCCGACACTTGATCGATCTGATGTCATAAAAATGGCTATGCGCCATGGCATGAAAACAATTGCTTTAAAAACTGACCACCACAAAATAGCTAATAGTGTTCAAAGTGGTGTTTTAACACCAATCAATCAATTAATTATAGTGTAGAATTTGTATGAATGATCTTGTTTTACTCTTAACAGTTTAATCTTTTGGAAGATTATCTGCAAAATTATGAAAATTTGTAAAAAAATATCATTTATGTGCAAGAAATCCAATAAGGAATCTGCTAAATTTCACACATTTTTACTTTCGTGCTGAACTAAGAGGAGTTGCGTTCATAAGGTGTTATTGTCACATAACTACAAAAAAGTCAATATCCAATAACTTCTATTATAAATTGCTTCGCCGAGTGCAACTGCATACGATCGCAGAGGTCCAACCCTAAACAGTTTGGGCAAAAATGGACACAATATTCGCACTTGAAACAGGTCTGAATTTGGATTGTAATTAGATATTTGACACATAATAGGTTTCTGACACATAATAACTGTAGTCAAAGAACTTTAATTGGTGCTGTGATTTGATTTTTAGTGCAATATATGATACTGTTGCAAATTGACCCTCCTCCCCCAAAAAAATGTTGCCAAAAAATATTTGAAGAAATTTTCCTTTTAATTTTTTGTCCCCATCCCCCCATTTTTTTTAATCTCCCTCCCCAGCCCCCTCCCCCCGACTTTTCGAAAACAAAATATTTCCCTACAGATATGGTTTGCAACCATAATTACCCATTAAAATATATTCAAAATGTTGTGTTTGAATTACTTCCCTTACACTGCTTTTAAATTATATCTTGTACTGAGGTATTGTCCATTAATCAGGACACCCTTGTTTTCCTAATTGCTCCTAATTCTTAAACGGTTTGAGCCATAACCCAACAAAGCCTATTTTTACCATCCCTTTGTGGTATGGAAACTTGTAGTATAATTTCAGAGAGATCCATACACCATTCCGCAAGTGATTGTCTGGAAACTTGAAAAATGTTTTTATTTGGGCCCCTTTTTGGCCCCTAATTCCTAAACTGTTGGGACCATAACCCCCAAAATCAATCCCAACCTTCCTTTTGTGGTCATTAACCTTGTGTTTAAATTTCATAGATTTCTATTAACTTATACTTAAGTTATTGTGCGAAGACCAAACGTCTTTGGACAACGATGACGTGATACCAATGTACGGCCGAAAATGATTTTGCGGTCGTATAAAAATGATTGAATCAAAATTGCTCTACAATATGGTATAGTAAACACAAAGGCAAAAAATGTGTATAACGAGGTCCAGTTGTAGAGGGTCTCCCAATCATATATTTCATAAAGTTTCAAAACATGTATCCCTGTAGTTTGAAAGGAGACATGTTTTTGTCATTTAAACTAAATGAATTATACCTGCCAATTTCATGAAATGAGCTAGGTGAGCTAACAAGAGACCCCTTAGAAGCTTAATCACACATAAAGCAAAACTATGCCATTTACTCTTTTACTGCAATGGCTTAGGTTTGCTTATTAGTTAATCTTTTCTTTCTGATCATTTCGTTATTTTTTCTTAACTATAAGAGTTTTCAGGAAAATATCTAAAAACGAATACAAATTGTCATGTGACAGTAATTATTCCTACAAGGATTGATTGTTTGGTAGTTGATATTTTAACACCACTTTTAAACGCCACTTTTTGGGCTATTTCGTGGTGGCCAGTTTTTATGGGTTGAGGAAGCCTGAGTGCCCGGAGAAAACCACAACCCTCAATAGGAATACTGACAATCCTAGTCAATTAAGATTGGAGTCGAGTGCTCCCGCACGAGCGTGGTTCGAACTCATAACCTACAACCCCCCCCCCAAATCCAACCCAACCCATGAGTTACGAATTGTCATGGGACAGTAATTTTTCCTACAGGTAGTCATGTGACAATTTCCATCAAGTTTATCTAAATTTTTTTTTATCTCATCTTGCTGCCTGCACTTAAACCCTTTTTGTGTTCTAAGTTTGAAGTCAATTTAAAAAAAAATCACAAGATTAGGTCGAAATCGTAATTAAGAACAAAATCTTTTAAAAAGAGTTGATTGCCAATTTCCATTACTTTATTTATGACATTTTCTATCTTATTTCAGATTTAAAAAAAAAATCCAAAATCCTAATAACGGACAGTTTGGGGGTCATGACTTCAAAATTAACAAATTGTCCATTTTCCCAAAAATTTTCAGAGAAAGAAGACCTTGATTTTTTTATCAGTTTTGCTCTAACTGCTTTATATTTAAGATCCAAACCATATATACTTTTCAGTATTTGGTTTTCTATGTTGTATTCTGTATACATTTGTTCGTCTTTTGGTCGTTTCTAGTTTTTTTTATTTATCTTTGATAATTTCTCTTTTTTTGACATACAGTTAAAAAATAACATTCGAGAACAAAAAAATTCCAAAAAATAGCTGCAAGATGCCCTCGACCTTTAACTAACAGAACCAAAGAAAACAAAAATGTGTCTTTTCAATCACATCTGGCATTCTAAACCAGGTTTGGTTAAAGTTATGCGTAATGTTCAAAAGATAACATCTGGAAGGATAAATTTTTTCAAAACTTCAGACTATCAATCTTCTGTGGACTTTTTAACCCAATTTTGGCATTTACGAACCGAGTTTGGTAACAGGTAGACTTGCGGCTTAGCCACAATCAGATGTGCATTTAATATTAGGTGTTTTTTATAGGCTTCTAAAGAAGATACACTTAAAATTACACTGTTTTTATCAATTGATAGTTAATAAGTGCACTTAATTTCACCTCCATTATTGGTTCACTGTTATAGACAATTTATTCACATTTCTTTTGTTGGTTGTTGCAACGAAAAATCTTCAGTGGTTACAAAGTTGTGATAAAAAGAGGAATACTATGCATGTGTTATGCAATTTTGTTCTTTTGTTTTTACCTTGCTCAGTGAAGTGATAAAAAGAGCAAAATAAATCAAATTTATGCTATTATGTGTTTTTTTTCTCTTCTAGTATATAAGTTATCGAAAAACTACCTCATGTATCAATATTGCAGTACCCTAGGTGGAAATATATGCCATCAAAGTTGGATATACAAATAAAGTTAAAAAATGTCTTGTCCGTAGACATACATTTCCTTGTAAACTGAACGTTTAATAACATTGATGTTGCATTGCTAAGTTCCTACACTTTTGTAGATATGAAAACACTCCTAACATTTTTTTCTGCCATCTTTTAATAGAGGAAAAATTTGAAAAATGTCAGAATGCCTTGTCCGTAGACACATGTCTTGTCCGTATACATGGCTTGATATCAATATTGCTTGTCTTTATGGGTCTAAATTGTTCCTATGTGTTGTTTAAACTTATAAATATCTTATTCTTAATTAATAACTGGTAATTTAAGTGTTCATTTTTTTTGTAAAATTACTTTACAGGAGTGGATTTTAAAAAGTGGCAAATTATAATCAGTTTTAACAAGTGAAACTGCGAGCTACAGCTCACTGATGATACCCCCGCCGCAAGTGGATAATATCAATAGTGTAAAAATATGCAAGTGTTCGGTAAACAGGAAGTTGTCGAGTGATGAATCTGAAAACGCATCACACGGTATAGCTGACTTATATAAATCCTGAAACCAAATTTCAGAAATTCTTGTATTGTAGTTCCTGAGAAAAATGTGACGAACATTTTCAACTTGGCTATCATGTGTAAAATCATACAAGTGTTCGGTAAACAGGAAGTTGTCAAGTGATCAATATGAAAACGCATCACACGGTACAGCTGACTTAGACAAACCCTGAAACCAAATTTCAGAAATCCTTGTATTGTAGTTCCTGAGAAAAATGCGACGAAAAATATTCATGGGACGGACGGACTGACTGACGGAAGGACAGACAAAAGTAAAACAGTATACCCCCCTTTTTAAAGCGGGAGTATAAAAAACATAACTTATTTTACTTCAATATGTTTATTCCAGTTGTTGCATACCTTAAAAGATTAACTAAATCAAATGAAGAAAAAGTATTTCTTTCCCTTTGACTTTATCTCTTGCATTTCAGTATTACCAGCAGATGAGGAACTGTCTACGGACAAGACACTTGCACATAACAAGTATTACATTCAATTATTTGTTTGCTTTTGAACTTAGATCTTATTTATATGTGATGAAAGTTATGTGTACACATTAAAGCTCATTATTTTCAACATAAATATAGTCACAATTAATTCTAACAAATTGTTTTTTCAACTGAAATTGTCTTGTCCGTAATGTATTTGTTTCCAATTTCCTCGAGTTCAGTCTGATTTAATAGATAAAATCTTTGTCATTTTTTCAAGAGAACACATTCAACTATGTCAAAATTGAGTTATAATAATAGTTTAATTGTTTTAACAGTCAGATTTATGGATTTCAGATAAAAGAATGTGTCTTCAAGTTCACCTAATCAATAAATTATTGAGATATGTTAAGAATTATGTGTACATTTTTATATTTTCCAAAATTCGCAGACATAAACACAATGTATTTGTTCCATTTTTCTAGAACAATGTAGAAGTTCAGCATCATTTGATAGATAAAAAAGATAAAATGAGAAAACATTTCAACTAGGTCAAAATTATGTTTTGATAATGAATTTAATCAAATATCAATACAATGCCTTGTCCATAGACAACACATATAAATTGTATTGCTAAGTTTAATTGTTTATTGTACGAATATGCATTAACAAGTAATTTTATTGTTCTATACACCAAAAGAAAGGAATTCTTTGGAAGTTTTGTTATTTATAGATTGGTTTAGATATAGTTTGATCAGATAAGATTAATGATCAAAGAAAGCTACTGTTGTTTGAAATAACTGTGAGTTAAACATGTTCTTGTCATTTTTTTTCCAATTGAAATATTCGATGTTCAATAATTCTAAACATATTTTGTTGTCTTTGTCAATGACCAAAATTCTGAAACTGGTGACCATGTCTTGAAGGAAACCATTAAAGAAAATTAGACAGCTTTTAAACACAATTTATTTAACAAAAAAAAAATGTCTTCCAAAAACTGCATGTTATTACATAAATGCTTTCATTTTTAGCCTAATGATGGCTATTTTTCATAATTTAAACCGTTTTTGCACCAAAATATTAAAAGAGTTTTTTTCCTGAGGTGACACTCATTTTTTACCACATGTGAAACACACAATAAACATATGATTGTGGCTAGGCCGTTCAAGGTTCAAAAGATGACATCCCAAAACCAAAATGTTCCTTAATTTCTGTCTTTTCATATGTAACAACTGTTATGACCTTGACCTATGACAAATCAGAACTCAGTTTAGAATATGTTTAATATTTAGTTATTGAAATATCTGCAAATTTTATTGTGAATTAATCAATTCAGATAATCTGCGTGGGATAATGTTTACCTGGGTTGTTCATATTCCAAAAATAAACAAGAATGCTGAGAGTATTGTATGGCAGTACATAGTCCTCTACCTGTTAAATTTTATTATATTGGAACAAAATGCTATACTTGATCTATAACTTGTCATGGTGTAAACTATATTACAAATATCAAGTTAATATCTTCAGGCATGATGAAAAAAGATATGGAAACTGATCAATTTGGTGAATTTTCCAAGTCTAAGGACAATAACTCTGCACAAAATCATGAGACCGGAACAAAATTAGTACTTGATGATTGGTAACTTGTCATTATGAAACTACATAGCAATTATCAAATCGATATCTTCAAGCATGACCCAAAAAAAAGGGTTAAAATTGATTGTTGGGTGAATTTTGTAAGTCCAAGGACCATAACTCTGCACAAAAAAATCAGATCGGAACAAAATTCACAGTTGACCTGATCATGATAACACTATATACCAATTATCAACTTAATATTTTCAGTAAGAAAAAAAGAAGCGGAAAACTGAATATTTGAGTGAATGGACAAAATCATCAGAACGGAAAAACATTGAACTTGATCTGTAACTTGTCATGATAAAAATATATACCAAATATAAAATCAATATCTTCAAGCACGGTTGGTCGGCCAGACGAACGGACGGACGGAAAGACAGACAGACAGAGTGCAAACCTAAAGTCCCGTTCGACTTCGTCAGTATGGGACCAACAACTAGGCATTTAGGAGAACCATCAATGATAACAGATCTAGATAAGGCAAAACCTAATTTAGCTTAGGTAACCATTAAACCTGGCATTCTTGTCATGTCAGTAGTCATGCCAGACGAAAATTTAAACCATAAGTCATTTGTGTACAGGATTTGGATAGTCCAACTTGTCTATATATATAGCTACCTTATGGAAGATAAAGAATCACTGACCAGTATCATATAAATATGACAGATTTGCGACTGATACATTTGTTTTTCAAACAAAAGCTATAATTAGCTCTTTAATCATGTTAATGTTAGTATTAGGTTTTGGATTTTCAAATTTTGGTCATCAAGCATCACCCAAGATACATTCGTTGTTGAAGAAATGCATATTTGGAAATCTAATGAATTTTCTTCTGTACTCATGTTACTTGGAGAGAAAGTGAGTATATATAGTGCTTGACATCTATTTGCATCTTAAGCTAAGTAAAAATAAAATGAAATATTAAAGATTTCAATTCTCACTTATCTTATCTATATGAAATGTTACCTTGTGCTTCTTTGTCACCAGCCTCATTGAGTTTTGTAACAACAAGATAAATTGCATCTGGGGATAAAAAGGTTTGATGTGTGTGGTAAAATTCTTCATCTCCTGCGAAATCCCACAACAATAGTGTGGCGTACTCTTCTTTGTCATGTAAATCTACATTAGATTTAAGCATGGTTTCAATATCCTTTTTTGCCCGTTCAAATGATAGGTGTTGTTGCTGCGAGGTTACTGGAGGTCCAACTTGAGATTCATTGGTTACTAGAGGTGTCATTATTTTAGGCTGCCGATATACTGTCCCTAATTGTTTTGATTCATCAAAACTTGTTGCTGGTGTGTTGTCCTTAATGGCAATATGGGATGCTACTGGTTCTTTTATTGTTCCTTTTTCCTGAAGTTTTTCCTCGTATTTTTTTAATAGTCTTGCATAAATTTCAGTTTCTTCATAGTTTCCTATCAATAGAAAATAAAATATTTGGCTTTTTTTCGTTCTTTCTGATATTTTGTCTAAGGGTGTCTTCTGCTTAAGATCTTAAGATTGTAAAATAGTAGAAAACAATTGGTCTACATCTTAATTGAAATATGCAACTTTGAAATAGGATTGTAATTCATTTGTAAGATTTTTCACCTAAAAATGTGTTTTTATCTTATAATTAGATCTATTTCCACATATAAGAATTTATTGTTTGTATGATTCAATTTTATTCTAATTATACAAGGGGTGACTACTCAGATAAACCAACTATTAAATTAGAACGTGTTGTACATTTACATATTTTGTTTGGTAGCAAGAAAACAAGTTCTGCCAACCAAATTTTTCATTTTATTTTCTGAAAATTCTATCATTTAGTTTACTTTCTTTCATTCTATCATTCAAAATTAGTTTTCACTGTTTGTAAAATCTATAGAAAATCTGACAATTTTGTACAACCTGAAGCTTGAAAAACAGCCTGTGACCCATACTTCATACTTTCTATTAAAATTTAAAAAAAAACAAACTTTTTTTTCTTTTTTAATATAAAACATATTTGATTAACAATCGCCTGTTACATCAACCCTCAGTTGCCCAGGGGAGCAACTAAGGGGGCCCCAATTGTTACAGTCTCATTTGTCGGGGAAAAGCAAATGAGAACAAAAAACTCCCACTATAAATTATTAACATCAACCTTTAAAAATATTATCTGTCATTGTACAAATGTACATGTACCTGCAATCATTATCGATCTATATAAGCTTTACCTCTCACCATATATAATTTATTTAAAAAAAAATATGTTTTGTATCTTTATTTATTTCTTACAAAAGCTACCTGTATTTATTAAGCAGTTTCAAAGTTACCGTACATCAGGTCTTTTGTTATGTTAATTTCAATTACATTTAAATTCTGGTCATGTGATCAATTACCACATGCGATTTGTTAAGGGGATGTGTTACAGTAGTTCATTCATAAAAAAAATTGGATTATTTAATGATATTTGATTTCCAAAAAGGTTTTTTTTCAAAGATATGGTGAGTAAATATTTGTTTATAAAATGAACCTGTTGATACAACATGTCTTGTTACAATTAGATGATAAACCTGAATTACATACACAATAGAAATTACATGTAGGGAGTTGAGAGCAGTATACATATTATTATTCAATCAGTATCAAAGAGGTCATTGCACTGACCTGACCACACAAAATGTATATTTATATACAAAAAATGTCACACATAATAGAAAAGGCTTCGTTTTTCGTGTTCGGTTTAAAATAATTGAGCAAAAATTTCATTTCTTGTTTTATCATATTTAAAATCAACGCTTTACTTATACCTTTATTTTGATATTTTGCGATATTTCTAGTTTTCCAGATAACCCATTTCGTGATAAGAAGTACCGTATCTAAAATTTGGGTATAAGATGCATCTGCATTAATGACCCCAAATATTATACTTGTTTCCGATTTTTGTAATTTTTCAATATTTAATTGTGAACAAAATTCCCATATTTTCTCAAAAATTTCCCGCCAAACGTCTTCCACCAGTTTACAATAAATAAAAAGATGAAAAAGTGATTCTTTATCATTGCAAAAGTGACACTTCCCGTTTGAGCGATTCATTTTTTGTAATTTTTCTTCAGTGTAAATTATATTATGTAGTAACTTCCATTGAAGTTGTTTAGTTTTCCTGTTAGCTAAATTCTTATTCAAGGTTTCCCAAATGTATTCCCATGGTAGTTCATTCCCAAAATGTAAATTCCACTTAAACTGGCTTTTTGGAGCTGTTTTATTCTCATAGAAGTATCTAATATCTTTAAGGCATCATTTTTTGTGCATCAACGACAACTCCATTTTTTATAAATTGACAAGAAATTATTATTTTTATATGTCTATCAGAGTGACTTTGCATGCTAGAGACTGTTTTTAAAACGTCAATTTGTTGATGTGTTAACGAAGATTTAATGCGGCTATATTGTGCAATCCAATTCCTTTTATCTTTAAGACGGTTAAAAATATCAAAAGAAGTTTTTAAGGATTTATTGTTTAAGTCCCATATATCTTTTTTTTTTTTTATTCCACTGGAGGCAAAATTTGCATAATATAATGCATGTCCCTTGAACTTAAATTTAAAATTGCCGAATATATTTTCTTCTAAAAGGTCCTCTTTCGTGACCGATGTTTGGATTTTCTGTAAGTCAGACCAGGAAATTAAAAGTTCTTTATAATATTTGGACATTTGTATTTGCCTAAAACAAGTAGTGTCCGAACAAGAACATATAAAAAAATCTCTATCATATTTTTCGTCTAGTGACGTTAACCAGTATTTTCCTATTGCATTCCATTTTTGTGTTTTTGAGTTGACAATACTGTACATACTTTTCACCTGTTTTGATTTAATAAAGTCCCTTAAGTTTATCATTCCTATCCCCCCTTTTTCTTTCGGTAAACAGCACACTGTTCTAGCGATTTGGTTTGTTTTCCAATCCCATATAAAGGACCATATAATATTATTTATTTGTTTTTCGTATATCTCCGGGATACCTCTCATTTCAATTTCGTATCCAATGACGGACAGTACAAAGGATTTAATAATTAAAACTTTTCCCGTAAATGTGAGATCTCTTGATTTCCAAACTTCCATACATCTTTTTATCTTATTTATATTTTCTAACCAAATTTGATCTAAGTCTATCCCGTATCCATGTTGTACCCCTAATGCTTTCACAGGATGCTTAGACCATTTAATTTTGTTAAATTTTGGTTTTTTATTTCGCCACTTGCCAAAATACATGCCAACAGTCTTATCCATGTTCATTTTAACCCCAGAAGCATTTTCGTACAGTTTTAAAGTTTTAAATGTTTCTTCGATAGACTCCTCACTTTTATTAAAGAGTTGAGTATCGTCAGCAAACATATTTAGCTTTGTTTCAATATAGTCCCCCGTTCTAGTAGGAAGTTTCATTCCTTCTATATAAGGATTGTTTCTAATTGAAGCTGCAAGTGGTTCTGCTTGCAGGATATATAACATCGGGGCTATTGGGCATCCTTGACGAATTGAACGGGTTATGCCTACGAATCTAGAAGTAAACCCATTCGTATGAATACACGTCTTGGCGTTAATGAAAAGCATTTTTACCCAACTCCGGAATTTTTCCCCAAACCCAAATTTTAATAAGCAAAAATCGATCCATTCCCATTCCGCCCTATCAAATGCTTTTTGTTGATCTAAAAATAATATTGCACCCTCCTCATCTTCTAATTCACAAAAATCTATAACATCTTGTAGTAATCTATTGCCTTGAAAAATGTTGCGCCCTTTGACAAACCCTTTTTGATCGAAATCAATTATTTGCGGTAATACATTTTTTAATCTTTCCGCGAGAACTTTGGAAATAATTTTATAGTCCGTGTTCAAGAGCGTTATAGGACGCCAATTTTGTATGTCTTCTCTCCCCCCAGATTTAAACATAAGCGTAATCATACCTCTATATTGAGATTCACAGAGCAAATTGTTGTCAAAGATATCCTTAATAACCGCCACGAAGTCTTCCTTTATCAAATACCAATATATTTTGTAAAATTCATTTACAATTCCGTCTTCCCCAGGGGATTTATCAGGTTTCAAGATTGTAATGGCCTTACTTATTTCATCCAAAGTTATTTCCATTTCACACATTTTTTTATTTTCTTCGGTTAGTTTATGATCTATATTATGTAAGATATATTCTGCCGCCTCCCCATCCCACCCCTCGGACGTAAATATTTTTTTGTAGACAGATACTTGTTCTTCTAAAATAGATTCTATATCATCTTTATACTTTCCGTCTGCACCTTTTATTCTAGACCATAATTTTTCCGCGCCCCTCTTTTTTTCTAGATTAAAGAAGTACCCGGTAGATTTTTCGCCTTTCTCGTACCAATTAACCTTCGACCTAATTCTGACTGCCTCAGCGTTTTTGTCATAATGGTCTTTTATTCTAACTTTTAAATCATTTAATTCGTTTTCATTATTTGTAAGATCGGATCCCGTAATTTTATCCAATTTTTTTCCCCACTCCCGTATTTGTTTTTCTGTAACGTTTAATTGCTTTGCCACTTCTATAGTAAGACTTTTGATTTTTATCTTAGTTTCCTTCCACCATTCAAGACTATTTGCGAACTTTTTTTTTTTTAATTTCCAGTTTTCCCAAAAGCTTTCGAAAGTATTTCTAAATAAGTACGATTGAATAACTGATGAGTTCATTTTCCACGTTCCGGGACCACGTTCTGGTTCATTTGTTTTTAATTTCATAAATACACCGTCGTGGTCACTGAACGGAAAATAAACTATTTTTGCCTGTTGCGATTTATATTGAAGCTCACTACTTATAAAGATGTAATCAATTCGTGACCTTGAGTTACCTCGACAAAAAGTATATTTTTTGTCTTTAGGAAATCGTTTTCTCCACACGTCTATTAATTCGTTATGCTCGACAAATGTTTTTAATTCCAGCGATCCAATGTCTTCTCGAAAAGGCACTGGTTTTCGATCTAAGTTTTTTATAAGAGCACAGTTAAAATCCCCAAGAACAATATTTCTATTACCGTTATCAATGAGAATTTGTTTTTCAAAAAACAATTTTCTGTCACCAGCCAAATGGGGAGCATAAATATTGTAAATAAAAACCCCGTTATTCCCTGGTGTTTAAACATGTACAGAAATTGTTCTACCATTATTATCTTGGCCGTTTTTAGAAATTTCAAATTTAAATTTTTCTGAAAAAAGAATTGCTACCCCTTTCGAATTACTTGATCCATGATTCCAAAAACTGTCCCCCTTCCATTCCTTTTTCCATTTCGTTTCGACCTCACTAGAGCTATGTGTTTCTTGCAAGCATATTACGTCAATATTTTTCTTTTTACACCAGTAAAAACGGCATTTCGTTTTTTGTTATCTACCATACCATTGACATTTAAACTAGCAATTGAAATTGACATAATACAAAGTTATGGTAAAATAAGGCTTTGTTTTGTTCATAATCATAAGTGCTACAGATATGTAACAAGAATTTACACACAATATATAGAAAGTTTCACACAATAACAAACGTATCATTTTGCTCGTGCATACTTATGACATCGTCACAGTTCGCTGGGATGAGCATACACCCGTAACTGCCTTTTAAATTTTATTAAATAAACACCTTCATTCATTTTATGAATTTGTGATCTAGGCCGAAACTCACATTGGTAACTACAAATAATCAGAGAAACTTGTTTTCGTTGGTCAACATAATAATTAAACATATTGTATATTTTACTATCTGATAATGTATTGGTAATTTCATAGTGTACGTTGGTGAACACACTTAAGTTACACCAGTAAAAACGGCATTTCGTTTTTTGTTATCTACCATACCATTGACATTTAAACTAGCAATTGAAATTGACATAATACAAAGTTATGGTAAAATAAGGCTTTGTTTTGTTCATAATCATAAGTGCTACAGATATGTAACAAGAATTTACACACAATATATAGAAAGTTTCACACAATAACAAACGTATCATTTTGCTCGTGCATACTTATGACATCGTCACAGTTCGCTGGGATGAGCATACACCCGTAACTGCCTTTTAAATTTTATTAAATAAACACCTTCATTCATTTTATGAATTTGTGATCTAGGCCGAAACTCACATTGGTAACTACAAATAATCAGAGAAACTTGTTTTCGTTGGTCAACATAATAATTAAACATATTGTATATTTTACTATCTGATAATGTATTGGTAATTTCATAGTGTATGTTGGTGAACACACTTAAGTTACAACAACTCTTTAAAATATTTGTCAATTCTGCAATGCTTATAGGGTCACAATTCAGGACATAGTCCACGTGTTTATGTGTCAATAAAAATAAACAAAGAATTTTTACAAGCTGTTTAAAAAAAGCATTGCTTTTAAATATTGTTGACAAAGTTGAATTAAACAGATGCATTATAGCAATTTAGATTTCGACTACAATAAAAAAAATCATGTACTATATATATTGTAAATAATTAGTTAGTATGGTTTGGGCATCTTGGTTACTTGTTTCTCGCTTGAGCAAGGAGTGGAACTTGAACTTCGATTACGTTTTTTACTCGGGGTTTGATATTCACCTTCACACTCTGAATTGATAAAGTCCTCGAATATATTTTCTACCAAAAAAAAACAACTTGATAAATCTACATTTTGGCAAATTAGGCCATAAAAAAGAATAGGTTTGTTTGCCAAACCCTATATACCCAGAAAAAAGCTGCCTACTCAAATTCTTTTATTGTCCTGATTTGAAGAAGTTTTTTTTTAATCAGATAGGCATGAAGACTAATAAACATGCGATACGTAATTTTTTTTAAAATTAAAAAAAAAATGCCTACCTACCTACCCACTGTCTATACCTTGGGTAGGGTTTGGGCAAACCAAAATATTTTTAATTGTGGCCTGAAGAAAAACTGTTTATTTAGTTAAAGTATAAAATAAGCAATATACAGTTATAGAATAAAATTTTGGTAAGTTATTCCACCCAAACATCTGTTCTTATAAATTAGGTAATAATTTCCAAAAAATGAAGATCCACCAAATTTCTTGAAGGATCAGCAAAAGTTTTCTTATTGTCAGGCCTGTGTCTGACAGAAACTATGTATAGTGGTCTAGGTTAGGGACAGAACAACTTAAAAGATTGCATATACTGAAATGTCTAGCCTGTGTTTGACAGAAAAATGGAAGTTTCACAAACTGACATGATTTAATTTTATGTTGAATGTCTTAAACTGATTGATTGTTGTTTGCTTAACATTCAGTGGTAAATATGTCATGCATGTTCAGGACGACAATAAATAACAAGACATTTTACCTTCCAAGTTAATGTGCAGAGGGCTTTGAATTCTCTCTACAAGAAACATCGGAATTAATGTCACCATTCTGACTGGTCAGGCTATAAATGTATTTATCCCACATAGCCAAATGAACACCCCACTTTGGCACGGGTTTCAATGCCAGTCAGATGTAGATAAATTTTAGAGATGACCTTATTGATATATGTCATGGGTGCATTTTCCGTCCAAGTGCATTAAACATAATTTATAGTATTTTTCAGTATTTCATATCTATTTTTCTGTATGTAAGATAATTTTAGAATTATTTGTTTATTATCAAAAGTTTGCTTTATTAAGGAATTAAGTTTATTTTTCATGTCTTTGAGTATTTCTCTTTTCCATAGTAATTGTAAAACTTGTAAATAATGCAGACAGATGTCGTGTGATAATTAGAGTTTAATCCTTTAATTGCATTTGATCTTAATTTAACTGGTCATGTTTTTCATTTGGCACTTTGTATATAAAATCATTATTACTCGGATTAATTTGAAATATACGTCTCACCTTGAGTTCTTTTCAGTTTTTATTATAAATAGTTCGCAGAAATTTTGAAAGAGCAGTAGGGTAAAAGTCAATAGAGAGTCACCAGAGAATCAGGAGAGAATCAGCAGAGAATCAGCATGTAGGGACAGAAACATCATAGTCACTTAGATGACCATCAGGAAACGACAGTAAGTGAGTTACATGCACAGAGTACCTACAAACCAAGTAGGAGAAAAGACGTCAGCTTCACAAATGTAACCAAACAGTTCGCTCTGCAGTATCCAACCGGCACGGCAACTCAGGATATTCATTAGCTAACGAGGATGTGGTTTCAGACCCAACAGCTGGAACAGACTCAAACTTCATTATACAACAACTAAGTCACAGTCACAGTTAAGGTAGGGAACTGTTATAACAGTTAGAAGCTTGAAGGAGTTGGAGTGATCCTGCAGAGTACCGTCTGTTCCAGTTTTGGTGATTTTAACTATCAGACACTAAAGATTGCCTACCAATCATCTGACACATTGAAATGCCAACAACCCGACAAGAAAAGAGAGACTAACAACTCGTCGGATCAAGACCTGTAACCCTAGATCCAGTTTTATCTTAGGAATATTACTATTTGGACAATTTCTTCTAAAAGTGCATTTCGAACAATTCAAGCTGACAATTCATCAAAGTGATTAGACAATTCATAAGAGCAGTGACTTTAAATTCTATAGTGCATTTGTTTTAATTATTTGGATTTATCTTTGGCATATATTGTTATTTATTAAATTGTTAAACGTTTTAGAGTATTAACTTTACCACTTGTCAGACTTGGGGTAATTGTAATTGTAATCATTTATCAGCTGTAATTGATTACAATTCTTCAAGTAATCATTGTAATCGTTAATCAGCCAAACATCTGATTACATGTAATTTAATATAATCAGTTACTTTTCAAAATACCTTGTAATCCTGTTTACTTTTTGATTACATTCTGATTACAATGGGAAAAAATCTAACATTGTGTTAATGGTCAATATGTCATGTCTTAAATGAACCTTTTTGTTCATATTCATTAGATATTTAACTTGTTAAAATAGTTTGGTTTACTTTAAGCATGTTATAACTTCAGCTTAATTGATTCATTTACTTCAGTAAAAATAAACTGTTACAGTATTGAAAGTCATCATTAGCCTAATTAAAAGGTATTGTACATATATTCACAATTTAAAGATGTATATATATGATATTGACTTATATTTAAGTTATACTTTTCTTTAACTTATGAATTATATTAATCCTTTGTTAATATTGTGATTATTGTCACCTTGAAATTGCAGGTAGGAAACCAATTAAGGTCTATTTTTATTGCAATTACCAATTGTGTATACAGGTTGCATCTCTGTAAATATTGACGTTGCAATTTCCCATAGGAACTCCCTTTACGGCTAAAACTGTACTACTTTTACTATGAAGTTTTTAAAACTAGAGGCTCTCAAGAGCCTGTGTCGCTCACCTGTTACTGTATTTACTGATGTCGGCCTCTTGAATGGTAGGTTGGGTCATTTGACAATTTTTTCAAATAGATACCCTAGTAATGATTTTGGTCAAGTTTGGTAAAATTTGGCCCATAGCTTTAGAAAAGAAGACGTTTGTACAAGTTACAAAAATTACGCAAAGTTGTTCAATATTGACTATAAAGGACAATAACTCCTTAAGGGGTTCTCTGACAATTTTGGTTATGTTGACCTATTTGTAGATCTTACTTTGCTGAACATTATTGCAGTTTACAGTTTTCTCTATCTTTAAATATTAGTATTCAAGATAATAACCAAAAACTTCAGAATTTACTTAAAATAACCAATTTTAGGGCAGCAACCCAACAACGGGTGGTAGGATTCATCTGAAAATTTGTGAGGGGATAGATCTTATTTTCTTGAAAGATTTGCTCTAAATGTCTAAGTTTCAAAGATATAAAACAAAAACTGCATTTTACCACTATGTTCTAATTTTAGCCATGTCGGCCATTTTGTTTGGTAGGTGGGGTCATCGGACACATTTTTTAAACTATATACCACAATTATGATTGTGGCCAAGTTTCAGAGTGTTCAGTAGTTTCAGAGAAGAAGATTATTGTACAAGTTACAAAAAATGATGAAAAATTGTTAAAATTGACTATAAAGGGCAATAACTCCTTAAGGGGCTGACTAACAATTTTGATCATGTTGACTTCTTAGTAGGTCTTTTTTTGATGAACATTATTGCTGTTTACAGTTTATCTCTATCTATAATAGTATTCAAGATAATAACCAAAAACTGCAAAATTTCCTTAAAATTACCAATTCAGGGGCAGCAACCCAACAACAGGTTGTCGGAGACGTCTGAAAATTTCAGGGCAGATAGATCTTAACCTGATCAACAATTCTGCCACATGTCAGATTTGCTGTAAATGCTTTGGTTTTAAAGATATAAGCCAAAATATACATTTTACACCTGTGTTCTAATTTTAGCCATGGCGATTTTTTTTAAAGTTTACGAACGACGGACGCCGGACGCCAAGTGATGAGAAAAGCTCACTTGACCTTTCAGGTCAGGTGAGCTAAAAAAACATATCCTAGAATGGAAAGTTCATATGCACTACTATTGTTTTCAAAGGTCAAAATATAGGGCTGTGTGGCATATTTTCAACGTTTAATATTTTAAATGCCCCGAACTTCTAAGAGTTTAAATTTCTTAACTGTCCCTACCTGTCGACTGTAAGGTTACCATAGATTTCAATATAAACAATATTCACATGTATATTTTCTCGTAACTTTCCAAAGTTATGTCTCTATTAGATGCAACATACAGATCAGAACTGGAAACCAGTATGTAAACAAAATTAATTTTCTATGAATATTCTAAATCTCCCCAAAAGAGGCGTGGTTTGAGAAACTGCTATATTTACAAAGTGCAACCTGAAGGGCAATTTATATGATAAAAGATAAGATGTTTAAAAATGTATCAATGGAAGAGGTGTGGTCACGTTTCTCCAACATTTGATAATTAAACTAAAACAACATTAGGGATTCGGGGGTCCTCTTAAAGACTGGCATCTTGATATTTACCTATAATTCATCTGTTTTTAACTAAAATATTGTTTAAAAGCGGTATTTTCTAAAAGATATAATATATTAAAACATACACAAAATAAAATTCTTTTTTTTACAATGATTGATTTTTCATATTTTTTTCAAGTAGCCACCCAAGATTTAAACGTCGATATAATCTAGCATAGTGATGTACATTTTTTATTTTACTTTGTTTTCATATTTTGTATCTCTATTTTCCATTGTAATGTATTATTGATAACAATGTTGCGGTCTTGAATAATAAACCATTTTATACACTGAGAGCTATTAAGAATTTATAATAACTTGAATTATTAAGCTAATATAAAAGTATCAAGATTTCAAGATTCAAGATTTTATTCATAACCTCAGACACATACAGGTATACTAGAGGATAATTCTTTTTTATAATTTCAAACATAAGATCATAATTAGCGAGACAGGACAGACTTAACACAAATACATTTGATACAATTAGTTAAAGTATTTCATAATTTTCAAGAGTTTACAAAAGTTTAATGTAACACCTCTATAGTTTGCAGGGTCTGCTTTGAAACCTTTATTCTTATGAAAATAGGAATCACTATACCAAGAGACATACTCTGGAACTATACCCGGGTCAACTTGCATTAATTGTCCAAAGCTTAAGTGATAAATCGAGAATACTTGTAGCTCACAATTCACCAATATGAAAATAAGGAGATGTGGTGTGATTGCCAATAAAAAACTATCCCACAGTTAAACACATTATAGTTCACGACGTGATGTACCCAATTTGTATTCTCCCTTTTTCGTGAAAAGTGGACGGATATGATATACTACTGACTCTTCTATCTGCTTAGGTAGATATATCATGGTTCTTCGCACTAGAAGACAACAGCTTTCGGGACTTTCTACGTAAATACAACTTTGTTGTTGCACATCGTTTTAGATTTGAACATCTACAAAATTTCATCAGAATTTATCAAGAAATACATGTCTAAAATGAGGTACTGTCAGTGATTATTTCGATTGTTCATGTTATTTTCAATAAAATTCATTAAAGAATAATTTTGAGATTACTTCTTGATATTTTTTTATGGAATTTTCAGTTTGATTTGATTTTTCCTTGTTTATTCATTGAAATGTTTTGTTCAATAACTTGATATATTTGTAATTGTAGTCTCAGTTCAATACGGATACAAATAATTACGTAACAGTCGACCAAAAAGATATGAAAAACCAATTATGTAAAAAAAAAATATTGTTTGTTCATGTTTTAATCAAACCTTCTAATAATATCTCTTTTTACAATATCTTACTTAAGAGCTGATATCGGTAAATTACAGGTAAATATCAAGATGCCAGTCCTTACGAGGACCCCCTAATTACTTATGTTGTTTTAGTCTAATTATCAAATGTTGGAGAAACGTGACTAAACCAATTTAACAATTAACACCCAAAAAAAAGTGTAACAAATATCTTTTGTTTAAAATAAACAAATTTTGATATATATATATGACACGTAAAATGCAATGATTTTTAATACTTATATTACGTTTAGGATTTTTTAAACAATTCTATTACAATTTTACATATATGTTTTTAACTGGTTACTTTATTTCATGCATATGTTAATTTCCGGAGACTGTACCCTGAAATACAAATAAAGTCTGGAACATGTCAGAAGAAAATTTACCAAACCTCTATATAAACCTTTATTCAATTGAAGTCAAAATAATTCAGAGATAAATGAATGTATGTGAAGTTAGCAGCCGGTTCGTTATTCGATATTCGATATTCAATATCCAACCGGCTGCAAGCTGCAAATCTTAGAAAAAAAGAAATACTTGATAACATTAAAAACATGATTGTCATAGTTAAGATGACTGATAAGATACGTAGGAAATCGTAAAATGACCTCTTCAAGCTGTTGTAAGTTCTCGTTGTCCTCGAATATAAACCCTTTTCTATGTTGCATATTTGTCTTTATATAATATAGATTGTTGTCATTAAAACAACTTCAAAGATTTACCTTTATTCATGATATTTCTTTAAACAAAAAGAAAAACCACTAACTCTAGAAAAACATTATGAAATATAAATAGAAAAATTTATGGAATGCCCAAAAGAGAAATATATAGTGAAAACCTACCTGAGACCGCTTAAATGAGTGTGAGACCCCCTGGTCTTTCAATGTCCATAAAATTTAATTAAATCATAGACTCTGTATATATAAAGGTTGTACTAGAAGGATTCACCAGAATATTGTCATATTCGATATCTATGGAAGGCTGATATTGTCACTTTTCAGTTAAAAATTATCAACATTTTAGGACAAAGGGCACAGGGCAATGGTGATAGCCCCCTGATCCTTCAATCTGCTTATATTAAGCAGTCATTTAGCCAATATGTAGGTACAAACGTGACTAAAAGGAATGTAGGTACACTTCCTGTCTTTCATGTTTACGAAGCGCCCAAAGTGCCAGTTGGATATTCAAAATATACAGTGAAAACCTACCTGAGACCGCTTATATGAGTGTGAGACCCCCTGGTCTTTCAATGTCCATAAAATTTAATTAAATCATAGACTCTGTATATATAAAGGTTGTATTAGAAGGATTTCCCAGAAAATTGTCATATTCGATATATATGGAGGGCTTATATTGTCACATTTTAGTTAAAAGCTACCATAATTTTAGGACAATGGGCACAGGGCAATGGTGAAACCCCCCTAATCTCTCAGTCTTTCTAATATTAAGCAAAGATTAAGTTAATAGGTAGACAAAAATTACAACCCCATGTTGGAAGGGGCAATTATACCCACTTGAGGTTGTGAGAGATTAAACAAGCAGCTGACCACAGTCTTGGCAAAGAGAGAGACCAATTGAGCTCTGCAAATTATGAGCTATTGGATGAAAAAACCAAGCGCACCGGGTATGATTACCACGAATTTTATTGTTTTTTATATGGACGATAGGATAGAAGGATCAAAAACCGGGTCATAAAACCATTGAATTGTGGATAGTGGTTTTGGGTGACCTAAATTGATTTTAATTTGGATTGTTAGGATAAAGACATGGATCCAATAGCTAAAACTAGCTGGAATTACTGTAAACCACTTTATTTTCGCGAGCGATTTTTTTCGATTTTTTCGGGACTTTCGGGAGTAGAAAATAACGCGAATATAAATCGTCGCGATTATGTCAATCTTTGATCTTTCCTTAATAAACTGTATCTAGTTAATCAGATAATCGCGAAATTAAATAGCCGCGAAGTGTTCAAGAAAGGGTAAAACGCAAAAATAAAGTATCCGCGAAAATAAGTTGGTTTACAGAGTCTGTAGTTGTTGAAAACGTCAAAGCCCTGAGCGGCATTATTACAATGAACTACCTCCGATAGTACTCCCAGATGAGGAAAGATCAGTTGGTTTAGTTAATCGGAACGAAGACCAACATTATTTGAGCGTTGTCCCAACCCTATACGAGGAAGGATATTATCACCCACGCCAAACAGCATGAGTTGAGAGGGGTTAAAATGATGTCGAGAAATCGACTACTGGAGATGTTACAGGAAAAGATGAGAGAAGATAGGAAAGCCATTGAGGATAAAATTGAGGTACATCCACTGAAGAAAGTCTTTAAAGATGTATTTACTAACTGAAAGATGACCCCCATTATTGACATAGAGGTGCAGACCTTCCTTGAGGTCTCTCGAATATCAAGGATGGAAATTATAGACGATTGTGCATTGAAAGGATAGAAACTCAATGTGATGCTGCACTGTGAAGATTAACCCAACAGGTAAGATGAATGATGAGAACGTGGGATTTTTAAACTAGGGAAACTAGGTTTTGACTTCAACCACGTGCACGGACTTGGTTGAAACACTCAAGGAGATGGATGAAAAGATCGGAGACTAGACATCGTTGGCAATTGTAAAACATCAAGTCAATATTAACAAACACCGACCGATGGATATATTAATTAGTCGGCGTTGATCAAAGCCAAGAAGGCTGTAATCAATGTTAAAAATAACGACGAGGAGTGTTTCAAGTGGGCCATACCTTTGACCTTGCAACATAACGAGGTTGACCAAAAACAAACAGACAGGGTTACACAGAGCTCAATCTGGTTAGCCTTAAGGATATTGATAAATTTGAGAAAGCCAATTCCATCCTGGCGCTTAATCTATTTAGAAAGATGATAGTGAAGTATACCCGCTGCGCATTTCAAACGTTAGTGAACAACGGAAGAGAGAACTCAACTTACTGCTGATCGAAGGCTACAGGTGCTTGACCCATTTTTATAGCAGAAGTCCTGGACAGCAACAAAGAGTGTTGCGTCATCCACAAGACAGTCAAGATCGAGCTGCCCAAAAAAGGGACATACCAGATGACCTTTGTCAACAACACCCAATCGATGAGAGTACCTTTGGTGGTGTAAGCGGACTTTGAGTGTTTTGATCCACAGATAAGGTTGACACCAACAACTATAAGGTAGAAATACACAGTTAGAAGCTTAGTTTCGCATTATGGTCATGGTGATTTTTTGAAATATAAAAGTTTGTGTACAATAAAATAGATTTTTAGATAATTAAAGAATAACATAGCCTTCTTAATGGGATTATATGAACATTTTGATTGTTTTTAGCATGTTTCATATGGCATTTATCTGTTTGACAGTCCGTATTTTCCTATCCGTAACACCCATAGGTCGATAAATTATTGTAGTGTTTATCAACAAAGATGTATTGATCGATCTTTCCAATTCAATTTTATGGAAAAAACGAGCAGAAATGCATGTGGTTTCCCCCCCCCCCCCCCCCCCCGTTTGATAGATATATATAAACAAGATTGATTGATTGATTGTTGGTTGCTTAACGTCCAGTGGCAAATATTTCATGCATATTCAGGACAAGAACAAGTTCACAATAAATACAATAGGTAGGTTGATACAATAGAAGCCATCTGGGATGATGGTCGGGGAAATTTGGACTGCCACTGGACAATGAGGGTATATTGGATAGGGACATAACTTTTGCCTTGCAACAAGCCACCTACGGACCTCTCAAAGAGTTGTTGCATGGGTTCTTAACGTGCAAAGAGTGTGGCATCGGAGATAACGTCTCCCTTCTGACCGGACGTGACTGCGAAATTGATACATCCCGCACAGCCAAACGGACGCCCCACTTCGGCAAGCGTTTTACTGTCGGTCGGGAGAAGACCAAGTTACCATATTTCTATACCCCAGTCTCCCTTGGGCTGTATATAAACAAGAAGATGGGGTTTGATTACCAATGAGACAACTATCCACAAAAGACCAAAATGACACGAACATTAGCAACTATAGGTCAAGGTACGGCATTCAACAATGAGCAAAGTCAATACCGCATAGTCAGCTATAAAAAGCCCCAATAAGACAATGTAAAACTATTCAAACGAGAAAACTAACGGCCTTATTTGTGTAAAAAAAATGAACGAAAAACAAATATGTAACGCATAAACAAACGACAACCACTGAATAACAGGCTCCTGACTTGGGACAGGCACATACATAAATAATGTGGCGGGGTTAAACATGTTAGCGGGATCCCAACCATCCCCGTAACCTGGGACAGTGGTATAACAGTACAACATAAGAATGAACTATCATCATCAGTCGAAAAAGGCTTAACTCATCAGATGGACAAAATACAAGTGGGCGTGGCCGTGTAATGTCTATGGTTTCAGGAAAGGTACCACTGTTCAAACCAACGCCTATGAGCGTTCAAACAAACGCTTAGAGGTCTTCAAACCATCGCTTAGGGGAGTTCGCGACAACGCTATAAATAAATGACGTTTATAAAGATTACAGACCCTAAACAGTGTGAGTCGCTCGCAAGGGAGTTGCAAGAGATCAAGCGGAAGATTCAAGCCAGTAACATGCAGCATCGCCTCCCGAAGATTGGACACAACCGGGACCTTTCCAATGTGTTAAGCCTGTGGTTGAGGCTCAGCGAGAGGCAGCTTCACCGATCACCAAAAAGATCTAATAACTTCCTGCAGCAGTGACAGCCCTCCCTCCTCCACCGTTTGACTACCCACTACCCATTGCTTGCACCACATACAGACACCATCCTCGGACCTCGAGCACAGCAGTGTTTGCAGCTCAGTAACAATTCTTCCGCATACCACACCTTTGGATCGCGAACTGAAAACGATGGTATCTTCATCGGAAGCTAACCAGTTACTTCTGACGGCGATGATATTTTCGTGGAAGGTACAAAGGAACCCTTGACCTCTGGGAACTCATGGTGAAAAAGAAACCATAATCGTTCGAGCCCGATGTTTTTAAGACCTTGTCGACTATGCAGAGATCCTGAACAGTTCCGGTGCTATGTATCAAGTTTACTAACCCTCTCGAAAACCCGAAGGCAATAAAGAGTTACAAGTAGACGAATATTGTTTCGCACATTTGAAGCAATATAAGCATTGTAGCGGACTTCAAACCGTATCTCTACCCTCCGACTTTGACCAGCTCCTCTATTGCTGCAACGCTGCCTACTGTGCTGGTAACAATGGTGTGCGCAATGAGACTGTGGCGATCCTCGATGCCATGAAGAAAGGTGAACACATCAGCATCAAAGAATATAAGCAACTCCATCGTAATATTCTGTAAATAAATGTTAAGTATTAAGACAGGTTTTGCTGGTAGAAGTTTGTTTGACACTATCCAAGACCTTGGAAAGTAAGGCTATGAGCGCTGTCACCTATGCAGCCATGAGATGAGTTGAAAAGGTTGTAGCCAAAGTCGTCAACCATGACGTTGACAAAGTAAACCGACCTCGAAAACCAAGTGTCCAACGCAGCAAGCCCAATCGACAGCTCAATGTTAAACGCAGTAAGCCCTACAACCAAACCCAGTTAAACAATATCATCTCTGGTCGAGGAATCGCTACCATTCACGACTACCTCCAAAGCTAAAAATAAATACATAATGTCTAACATCCTTACAATCACAGAAGGGTTGACCTTCGATGAAAGTCTTCAAAAATATTAATACCAGGTTCACGAATTCGAACCTTAAACCGGCGCCCAACTTACCATCTCTGGAGCGGAGATCCGAATCAACATTGCAGGACCTGTTCCTTTACCCAACCGAGCGTTATCTCTTGGTATCATGTATCTCTTCAAAACTATCTGTGATCGACTTTCCGGCCAGCAGATTGAACACATTAACGACCCCGGCATCGCCACTACTATGCTGGGAATGGTAACCTACCCCGACGACTTCTCTAAATCGTAGGGTCTCAACCAACTGTGGCATAAGGATTCGTCCACCAATGCCGAGGCTGAGAACACTGGATTTGCAACCTGCCATGGATACATTATCACCAAGCCCACCAACAAAAGATCGTACTCGTTTGCCATCCCCCTGAAACGTATTTTGGGATTACAACAAAATAGTGTACGGGTTCAGGCACAAACGCTCACTCGTTCGCAATTCAGATGCAAATACCATTCTTAGTGCAGCTGCCGTCAATAACGTGGCAACATAATCGCTTGGTTCCTCCCTCACGTCACTCTTGCAGACGAAAACAAGATGCAACTGTACAAAACTATCCAGAATAAATCCAAGAGACAGTGCGATTTCATAGCCATTCCCCAAGCTTCACAGTTTAACTGCCGCCTAGCTGCCAATAGTGGTCACGAAAAGCCTAGATATATCATCGTTACCTTCCAAATTAAACCGACATAGATAATGATAAAACCCACAATGCTGCCGTGTTCAATCACTGTCGATTGCAAAATATCCATGTCACCCTCAAAGCTGAACACTACTCAGCCGTCGACTTGAATGCCACTTTTTTCACAAAACAAGGTTTCAAGGAAGCTGTAGACTTCAGAAAGAAATTCTACAATATTGACACCCTCCTCAGTAACCGAGGTGTCAACCCCTATAATTTTATTGACATATAGCCGCTGTTCGTCATCGATGTAAGTCATCAGTTCGAGTGGACATCCAAATTCGAGCGGAGTTCAAGCGTAATGTTGCCGCCAACACCGAAGCATTTACACTTGCAATCTCCGTAGGAGTCCTCCAGTTCGAATCGGACGGTCATAAGTTGAACGTCCTGTTTTAATAAATAAATGGACACCACACTGTTGCAGCAAATTATCGACAACAAAGACCCAAAAAGATGGTTTTCATCCTTGTCTCTGGAAACGATAGTCGCATTCTTACCCGGTTCACCCCCTCCCCCAACTACAATTTATGGAATAGAACACCATATTGGGATTTAAGCAACAGCTCAACACAGTTGATCGGGCAACACACGGTTACAAAGAGGGTTAATGCATTGTTAGCATCAGAAGCAGCAACAGCATCCTGGTGAACAGTGGCATCACCAATGGAAGCTACGTAAACGGTGCCCAGCAGTCCACTATCTACAGCTTTTCCCTCGCAATCGATCCCGGGATATTAAAGATCATTCAAACACAACAAAAACATGGCGTACTTACCCGTGACCTTGACAACCATCAATCGCATGCAGATATACCTCACCGATCAAGACGGCGATCATATCAATCTCCGCAGTGAACATCTCACCATCCGCTCCCATCTTCGTGAGGTATGAATGAATAGTCTATCAAAATACGGTTTGAACTTGATAAAAGTTCAAGCTAATAAATTACAGAGAGCAGCCCTGTCACCATTCGTTTATCCCACACAAACCTGCAAGGTGAACACGCGACAGATTGAAAAGATCACCGAGCTCCTACAAAAAGTTTCTAGTGGTGTGTCTCTGATAATAACCTTACCCCTTTATATATACAGAGTTTATGATTTAATTAAATTTTATAGACATTGAAAGACCAGGAGGGTCTCAACCCCGTTTAAGCGGTTTCGGGTAGGTTTTCGCTATATATTTTGAATATCCAACTGGCACTTTAGGCGCTTCGTAAACATGGAGAACAGAAAGTGTACCCAAATTCACTTTTTGTCACGTTTGTATCTACATATTGACTAAATATCTGCATAATATCAGAAAGATTGAAGGAACCGGGGGCTCTCACCATTTCCCTGTTCCCTATGTCCTAACATTTTGACATTTTTTAGCTTAAAAGTGACAATCTTAGCCCTCCGTAGATATTGAAGATGACGTTTTTTTGAGAAACCCTTCTACTACAACCTTTATATATATACAGTCAATGAATTGGTTGAAGTTTACGGACATTGAAAGACCATGGGGGTCTCAACCTTATTTAAGCGGTCTCGGGTAGGTTTTCGCTATATATTTTGAATATCCAACTGGCACTTTGGGCGCTCCGTAAACATAGAAGACAGGAAGTGTACCCAAATTCATATTTGTCACGTTTGTATCTACCTATTGACTAAATATCTGCATAATATTAGAAAGATTGAGAGATCCGGGGGCTCTCATCAATACCCTGTGCCCTTTGTCCTAACATTTTGACATTTTTTAGCTGAAAAGTGACAATCTAAGCCCTCCGTAGATATTGAAGATGACGTTTTTTTTCTTAAAAAATCCCTCTTTTACAACCTTTATATATACACAGTCAATGATTTGGTTGAATTTTGTGGACATTGAAAGACCAGGGGGGTCTCAACCTCATTTAAGCGGTCTCCTGTAGGTTTTCGCTAGATATTTTGAATATCCAACTGGCACTTTGGGCGCTCCGTAAACATGGAAGACAAGAAGTGTTCCCGAATTCATTTTGTCACGTTTGTTTTTACCTATTGACTAAATATCTGCATAATATTAGAAAGATTGAGAGATCAGGGGGCTCTCACCATTACAATGTGCCCTTTGTCCCAACATTTTGACATTTTTTAGCTAAAAAGTGACAATCTAAGCCCTCCGTAGATATTGAAGATGACGTTGTTTTTTTTTTTTAAATACTTCCATTACAACCTTTATATATACAGAGTCAATGATTTGGTTGAATTTTATGGACATTGAAAGACCAGGGGGGTCTGCACCTCATTTAAGCGGTCTCGTGTAGGTTTTCGCTATATATTTTGAACATCCAACTGGCACTTTGGGCGCTCCGTAAACATGGAAGACAAGAAGTGTACCCGAATTCATTTTGTCACGTTTGTTTTTAGCTATTGACTAAATATCTGCATAATATTAGAAAGATTGAGAGATCAGGGGGCTCGCACCAATACCCTGTGCTCTTTGTCCTAACATTTTGATTTTTTTTTAGCTGAAAAGTGACAATCTAAGCCCTCCGTAGATATTGAAGGTGACATTTTTTTTTTAAATCCTTCTATTACAACCAATATATATACAGAGTCAATGATTTGGTTGAATTTTATGGACATTGGAAGACCAGGGGGGTCTCAATCTCATTGAAGCGGTCTCGTGTAGGTTTTTGCTTTATATTTTTTAATATCAAACCTGCACTTTGGGCGCTCCGTAAACAAGGAAGACAGGAGGTGTACCCAAATTCATTTTTGTCACGTTTGTATCTACCTATTGACTAAATATCTACATAATATAAGAAAGATTGAGAGATCAGGGGGCTCTCACCCTAACCCTATGCCCTTTGTCCCAACATTTTGACATTTTAAGCTGAAAAGTGACAATCTTAGCCCTCCGTAGATATTGAAGATGACGTGTTTTTTTTTTTAAATCCTTCCATTACAACCTTTATATATACAGAGTCAATGATTTGGTTGAATTTTATGGACATTGAAAGACCAGGGGGGTCTCAACCTCATTTAAGCGGTCTCGTGTAGGTTTTCGCTATATATTTTAAATATCCAACTGGCACTTTGGGCGCTCCGTAAACATGGAAGACAGGAAGTGTACCCGAATTCATTTGTTCACGTTTGTGTTTACCTATTGACTAAATATCTGCATAAGATAAGAAAGATTAAGAGATCAGAAGGCTCTCACCATTACCCTGTTCCCTATGTCCTAACATTTTGACATTTTTTAGCTGAAAAGTGACAATCTAAGCCCTCCGTAGATATTGAAGATGACGTTTTTTTTCTGAAAAACCCTTCTACTACAACAATAATATATACACAGTCAACGACTTGGTTGAATTTTACTGACATTGAAATACCATTGGGGTCTCAACCTTATTTAAGCGGTCTCGGGTAGGTTTTCGCTATCTATTTTTAATATCCAACTGGCACTTTGGGCGCTCCGTAAACATGGAAGACAGGAAGTGTTCCCAAATTTATTTTTGCTAAGTTCGATACTACCTATTGACTAAATATCTGCATAATATTAGACAGATTGAGAGAGCAGGGGGCTCTCACCAATACCCTGTGCCCTTGTCCTAAGATTTTGACATTTTATAGCTGAAAAGTGGCATTCTAAGCCCTCCGTAGATATTGAAGGTGACATTCTTTTTTAAAATCCTTCTATTACAACCTTTATATATACAGAGTCAATGATTTGGTTGAATTTTATGGACATTGAAATACCATGGGGGTCTCAACCTTATTTAAGCGGTCTCGGGTAGGTTTTCGCTATATATTTTGAATATTCAACTGACACTTTGGGCGCTCCGTAAACATGGAAGACAGGAAGTGTACCCAAATTCATTTTTGTCACGTTTGAATCTACCAATTTCCTAAATATCTGCACAATATTAGAAAAATTGAGAGATCAGAGGGCTCTCACCATTACCCTGTTCCCTATATGTCCTAACAATTTGACATTTTTTAGCTGAAAAGTGACAATCTAAGCCCTCCGTAGATATTGAAGATGACGCTTTTTTCTGAAAAATCCCTCTATTACAACCTTTATATATACAAAGTGAATGATTTGATTGAATGTTATGGACATTGGAAGACCAGAGGGCCTCAATCTCATTGAAGCGGTCTTTGGTAGGTTTTTGCTATATATTTTTAATATCCAACTGGCACTTTGGGCGCTCCGTAAACATGGAAGACGGAACGTGTACCCACTTTCATTTTTGTAACGTTTTTATCTACCTATTGAATAAATATCTACATAATATAAGAAAGATTGAGAGATCAATGGGTTCTCACTATTACCCTGTGCCCTTTGTCCTAACATTTTGACATTTGTTAGCTAAAAAAGTGACAATCTAAGCCCTCCGTAGATATTGAAGACGACGTTTTTTTTAGAAAATATTTCTATTGCAACCTGTATTTATACAGAGTCAATGATTTGGTTAAATTTTATGGACATTGAAAGACCAGGGGGGTCTCAACCTCATTTTAGCGGTCTCGGGTGGTTTACACTATATATTTTGAATATCCAACTGCCACTTTGGGCGCGCCGTAAACATTGGAGACAGGAAGTGTACCCAAATTAATTTTTGTCACGTTTGTATCTACCTTTTGACTAAATATCTACATAATATTAGAAAGATCGAGAGATCAGGGGGCTCTCACCATCACCCTGTGCCCTTTGTCCCAACATTTTGACATTTTTTAGCTGAACAGTAACAATCTAAGTCCTCCGTAGATATTGAAGATGATGGGTTTTTTTGAAAAACCCTTCTACTACAACAATAATATATACACAGTCAACGACTTGGTTGAATTTTACTGACATTGAAATACCATTGGGGTCTCAACCTTATTTAAGCGGTCTCGGGTAGGTTTTCGCTATCTATTTTTAATATCCAACTGGCACTTTGGGCGCTCCGTAAACATGGAAGACAGGAAGTGTTCCCAAATTTATTTTTGCTAAGTTCGATACTACCTATTGACTAAATATCTGCATAATATTAGACAGATTGAGAGAGCAGTTGGCTCTCACCAATACCCTGTGCCATTGTCCTAAGATTTTGACATTTTATAGCTGAAAAGTGGCATTCTAAGCCCTCCGTAGATATTGAAGGTGACATTCTTTTTTAAAATCCTTCTATTACAACCTTTATATATACAGAGTCAATGATTTGGTTGAATTTTATGGACATTGAAATACCATGGGGGTCTCAACCTTATTTAAGCGGTCTCGGGTAGGTTTTCGCTATATATTTTGAATATTCAACTGACACTTTGGGCGCTCCGTAAACATGGAAGACAGGAAGTGTACCCAAATTCATTTTTGTCACGTTTGAATCTACCAATTTCCTAAATATCTGCACAATATTAGAAAAATTGAGAGATCAGAGGGCTCTCACCATTACCCTGTTCCCTATATGTCCTAACAATTTGACATTTTTTAGCTGAAAAGTGACAATCTAAGCCCTCCGTAGATATTGAAGATGACGCTTTTTTCTGAAAAATCCCTCTATTACAACCTTTATATATACAAAGTGAATGATTTGATTGAATGTTATGGACATTGGAAGACCAGGGGGTCTCAATCTCATTGAAGCGGTCTCTGGTAGGTTTTTGCTATATATTTTTAATATCCAACTGGCACTTTGGGCGCTCCGTAAACATGGAAGACGGAAAGTGTACCCACTTTCATTTTTGTAACGTTTGTATCTACCTATTGAATAAATATCTACATAATATAAGAAAGATTGAGAGATCAATGGGTTCTCACTATTACCCTGTGCCCTTTGTCCTAACATTTTGACATTTTTTAGCTAAAAAAGTGACAATCTAAGCCCTCCGTAGATATTGAAGACGACGTTTTTTTTAGAAAATATTTCTACTGCAACCTGTATTTATACAGAGTCAATGATTTGGTTAAATTTTATGGACATTGAAAGACCAGGGGGGTCTCAACCTCATTTTGGCGGTCTCGGGTGGTTTACACTATATATTTTGAATATCCAACTGACACTTTGGGCGCGCCGTAAACATTGGAGACAGGAAGTGTACCCAAATTAATTTTTGTCACGTTTGTATCTACCTTTTGACTAAATATCTACATAATATTAGAAAGATCGAGAGATCAGGGGGCTCTCACCATCACCCTGTGCCCTTTGTCCCAACATTTTGACATTTTTTAGCTGAACAGTAACAATCTAAGTCCTCCGTAGATATTGAAGATGATGGGTTTTTTTAGAAAATCCTTCCATTACAACCTTTATATATACAGAGTCAATGATTTGTTTGAATTTTATGGACATTGAAAGACCAGGGGGGTCTCAACCTCATTTTAGCGGTCTCGGGTAGGTTTTCGCTATATATTTTGAATATCCAACTGTCCCTTTGGGCGCTCCGTAAACATGGAAGACAGGAAGTGTACCTTAATTCATTTTTGTCACGTTGGTATTAACCTATTGACTAAATATCTACATAATATTAGAAAGATTGAGAGATCAGGGGGCTCTCACCATTACCCTGTGCCCTTTGTCCTAACATTTTGACATTTTTAGCTGAAAATTGACAATCTAAGCCCTCCGTAGATAATGAAGATGACGTGTTTTTTTTTAAATCCGTCTATTAAAACCTTTATTTATACAGAGTCAATGATTTGGTTGATTTTTATGGACATTGACAGACCAGGGGGGTCTTAACCTCATTTAAGCGGTCTCGGGTGGTTTACACTATATATTTTGAATATCCAACTGACACTTTGGGCGCTCCGTAAACATTGGAGACAGGAAGTGTACCCAAATTAATTTTTGTCACGTTTGTATCTACCTTTTGACTAAATATCTACATAATATTAGAAAGATCGAGAGATCAGGGGGCTCTCACCATCACCCTGTGCCCTTTGTCCCAACATTTTGACATTTTTTAGCTGAACAGTAACAATCTAAGCCCTCCGTAGATATTGAAGATGACATTTTTTAGAAAATCCTTCTATTGCAACCTTTATATATACGGAGTCAATGATTGGGTGAATGTTATGGACATTGAAAGACCAGGGGTTCTCAACCTCATTTAAGCGGTCTCGTGTAGGTTTTCGCTATATATTTTGAATATCCAACTAGCACTTTGGGCGCTCCGTAAACATGGAAGACAGGAAGTGTACCCGAATTTTTTTTTGTCACGTTTGTATCTACCTATTGACTAAATATCGTCATAATATTAGAAAGATTGAGAGATCAGGGGGCTCTCATCATTACCCTGTCCCCTTTGTCCTAACATTTTGAGATGTTTTAGTTGAAAGAAAAGTGACAATCTAAGCCCTCCGTAGATATTGAAGATGACGTTTTTTTCTGAAAACCCTTATATTACAACCTTTATATATACAGAGTCAATGATTTGGTTGAATTTTATGGAAATTTAAAGACCAGAGGGTCTCAAACTCATTTAATGTCCATATTGATAGTAACATGTTGTCAATACAAATCTGATCGTACAATGAAGTATGTTGGAATTGATTGATTCATAGTTTTAAAACTTTTGTTATATTTGCTTTTAACTTTAAACATCATACCATCTAATTTATTCCATATTCCATCATCAGACATTGCTTTGCATCTTATTTTATGAATTTCTATTCCATTTGTACTGGTAACATCTGTAATATCTTCACCAAACAATCTTTTAATCAATGAAGTCTTTCCCGCCCCTTTCTTTCCAACTACTACTAAACGTATGACTCTCTTTTTCTCTGAGCCTGACTCAAGTAATTTAAGGTACAATTCGACAGATTTTTTGTCAGTCATTAATGTTGTTTCAGTTGGGACTTCATCTACAAAGTCAAAGATATAAAGTTATTTTAATGAACATGATGGAGAAACATACTATTTTACACAATTTATTATAATCAAGTATTTTCAATTATGCACCTTTTGCATTGTTTGTAAATATTAAATATTTAGTTTAAGCAAAATTAGATGATTAAACAATAATTAGCAATGATAATTCATGTCAACATAGAAGCGCTGACTACTGGGCTGGTGATTGAGATTCTGCTCCAAGTAGTTATAGTATCCATCTAGAAATCGCAGTGAGATAAGGCTTTTGGTTAAATATTGTAGGCCTCAGTGTGAAATGAAGAACAGCAATACAAGTGGTGTGCCTTTGCTTAAAGTTTTATCAGGTGCAGTGCTGATTTTGTGTCATTTGATATACCACATATACTTTCTTTTCCAGTATAATATGAATACAAGCATAAAGCATTTATATAAAGTAAAACAGTTGCAACAGTAGCGAAAGATACAACATTTGTATATATATATATAAGAAGATGTGGTATGAGTGCCAATGAGACAACTCTCCATCCACGTCACAATTTACAAAAGTAAACCATTATAATATTGTGTTCATTATCACTGAACTAGTATATATTTGTTTAGGGGCCAGCTATGGTCGGGTTATTGTCTCTTTGATACATTCCCCATTTCCATTCTCAATTTCATTATAGTTCTTCAACATAGAGCCTTTGCTCACACCGCACAGTAAGGTATAAAGGACCCCAAAAATGACTAGAGTAAAACCATTAAAACGGAAAACCAAAGGTCTAATCTATATAAAAAAAACGAAAAATGAGAAACACTTATGAACCACATCAACAAACGACAACTACTGAACATCAGATCCCAGACTTATAACAGGTGTAAACAATTATATGCATATTAAAAAAAAATGGTTGCAAGAATAAAATGAAAAACTATAGAATAAGAATCAGTTAGAATAAAAGTGCATGTAGTTTCCCTATTTCCAACAACCATGTAAATGTAAACACTTTACACATTTTCTTGTCCAAAGTGCTTTCATGAATTTAACTTCCTTAATAAAGTATAAACAGTTAATTGATCCTAGCATAGTGAGTGAATTCACAACATATAACATATTTCGTTAATCTAGTCAATTCCAATAACTCTAGTATGAACAAGAGTGCACACAATGAAATGTGTCGCCTTCTTTACTAACCATTGAGTTTATGTTGATAGTCCTAAATATAAAGCTTTACTACAAGTATCACATACACTTAACATGATCCAAGAAAATGAGGTCAAGGTCAGATAAAACCAAACGAGAAATACACCTTACAATTCAATACACCAAATATAGTTGACCTATTGCTTATAGTTTCTAAGTAACTATACTTAACCAAGAAAACTAAACATTGACCAATGAACCATGAAAATGAGGTCAACGACAGATGAACCATGCCAGACAGACATGTACACTTTACAATCAATCAAATATATGCATTAAATATAGTTGACCTATTGCTTATAGTATCTTAGAAACTTGACCACAGAAACTACACATTGACCAATGAACCTAGAAAATGAGGTCAAGGTCAGATGGTACCTGCCAGAAGGTCAGATTGCACCTGCCAGACAGACATATTGACCTTACAATCCTTTCATACAATAAATCTAAATGGACCTATTGCTTATATACAGTTTAAGAAAAACAGACCAAAACACAAAAAACTTAACATTAAGCAATGAACCATGAAAATGAGGTCAAGGTCAAATAAAACCTGCTAGACTGACGTGTACATCATAAAATATGTCCATACACCATATATAGTTGACCGATTGCATAAAGTATTAGAAAAAAAGACCAATACTCAAAAACATAACTTTGACCACTGAAACATGAAAATGAGGTCAAGGTCAAATTACACCTGCCAGTTGGACATGCACACCTTACAATCAAAATATACCAAATATAGTAGACCTATTGCTCATTGTAGCAGATATATGGATATGATCCTGAAAACTTAACCTTGTTCACTGATCAATGAAAAAATAAGGTCAAGGTCAAATGAAAAATGTCTGGCGGGCATGAGGACCTTGCAAGGTACGCATATACAAAACATAGGTATCCTATTACTCATAATAAGAAAGAAATTAACATTACAACAAATCTTAATTTTTTTTTTCAAGAAGTCACTGAACCATGAAAATGAGGTCAAGGACAATAAACATATGACAGACGGATACTTCCTAACATAAGGCATCCATATACAAAGTACAGTAACTATGGAAGATTTATTCCAACGAGTCAAATATTGCATAAATATTTCATTAAATTTTATTAAAGCATTCTCCAGACAGACAGGGAGGCATATGGGCGAGCAGAAAGACGGACAAGGGTGTACCATATAACATATCGACTATGACAGGCAAACAAATTAGAACAAGCATTCAGAGAGTATTGCATGGCAATACATAGTCCCCTATCGGTTAACAAAATCATTGTACTGGAACATAATGCTAACTGAATTGGTAATTTATGATATTTTCTATCTTAAATAAATGCTCCATAGGACGCAGCTTGATACAACTGCTAAGGTCAAACCCTGAACAGTGGAGTCAAGATTGATACAGCTCTGAATTTGGAGTGTGATTAACCATTTGACACAGGGTGCAATCAACAGTTTTTTTCTTTGACGTCATATTTTTAGGGACCATGCATAAGTGATCCTTAATGGTGGAATGTTCATTAACGTTACTTGTATAAAACTATATATCACTGGAATCAGAAATAAAGTGTACTTTTAATATAATACAAAAGTTCTTTTCAGAGAACATGGGGAAAAAAAATGCCTTATCTGAACCTAAAAAACCTGCAATCAGATCGAATGTATTGATAGCAGATTTTACACTTCATCATTGTTCATGTACCCATCTGATAATAAAGAATTGTTATTTTTTTCGCATTGATTTGTAAATAAATTATTGTGCCTTCGTTTAATTAGTTATATTAAGTTCAGTCTGTATTGATTTTACATCAATAGGTTCACATTAATTGAAATTATGTCCAGTTGTCAATTTAAAATTGATGTCGTAAATACTTATGGTGATTGACATGTAGATACAATGTACAATAACCAACGTGACACTGAATGTTTGTCAACAGAGTGTAAAGACAGTAGAAATCAAACCAATGAAATAACATGTTCTGATTATAGGCGTTTCTTGTCATGTGCTTAAACGTCTTAAGTTGGTCACTGCATCCGTTAAGTCATGATTTTGGCAGCGTAATATAATGTTAATTGAACGACTTCGTACACCTTACCAGCATCCTGTACACAACATATAGTTGACCTATTGATTACAGGAACCGAGAACCGACTAAAAGAAAACTTCAACATTGACCAATGAACCATGTAGATAAGATCAATTTCAGATGAAAGCTGCCAGACAGACATGTTCATTTTACAATAATTCTATACATCAAATATAGTTGACCTACTGTTTATAGTATATATATGAGAAACTGACTTGACAAGGAAAACATAACCTTGATCACTGATCCATGACATGATTGGATTGTGATCCTTATATCTCACATCCTATGACTTTTGTCACAGGCGAGATATAAATTTTTGGTTTCTAACAGCTGTTATGTCAGTATGTCATCTATACAATCGCTACCTTTTTCTTGGCAAAATAATTCTTGCAAAATAGAAGATTGCTTGTGAATGCAGATACACATACAAGTATTGGTTTACTTTTATAAATTGTTATTTGGATTGAGAGTTGTCTCATTGGCACTCACACCACAGCTTTCTATTTCTATGTACTATAGCATCCTATAGAAGACCATTTCTTTGATGGTACTTGCTATGTTGAGTATTTTATATATTATATTGGAAAGCTACTAGCTCAGAGCTCCAGATAAGCTGGGTATTTGAGTAATTACGCAATTAAAACAATAGAAAACCCAATTCAATTGTCCTGCTTAGCGTTAAAAAGCCCAATTCATTCAAAGTGGAACCCAACTATTTATTAAAACTATGCATTCCCAACACTATTAGTTGCTGTCAAGTGCATCATTTACTTTATTTAATGAATTAGTTTTGCGAAATTTATAAATATATTTTTGTAAATTAAAGAAATCTACTGTCGTTCTTAAAATAAAGTACCAATCAAAAAGCAATCTTAACTACTCGGGCTTTCTCGCCCACTTACGTTAACATAATTTGTTAGTGAAGCGATAAGGGTTGAGAGATCACAACTGGCAGAACTGGTTCCTTGTCGGAATCTTTAAATCGTTTTTTCCTTACTTAAATTTTGTATCCCGATAAACAATCTACACCAGCTAATAAAATGTCTTTTTATAACAAGGAAAAGAAAAGGTAGAAAAAGCACATCTTGTGCCAAAGACTTAGTTTATTAAATTATCTCAAAAGTGACACATATTCTGAGGATTATAGAAAAATGTCACCCGTATTATCAATTCACTCGTGGAGAAAGCAATAACTCTGTGTGCAATGACATTGATCATATATGTATAGTAATTGTTATGCTGTTTACATGGACAATATTTTGGTTTATGTCACTAAATTGGGTAAAAATAAAACTGTCCATGAATCGATGTTAAATTGTTTTCATACATTCACAGAACTATAATCATGATAATATTGATGCATCATAAACATGACAATAAATCAATTTTACCCAAACAGTAAATTAATGTCTCAATTTTAAAACTATGAAGAAAAAAACCCAATACAATCAGGAATATTGGAGTGAAAAGAAAACAATTCAAATTTGCCTGATGGGTGAACTTGAACTGGTGATGCAAAAGAAAAAAAAACATGTTTCACTCAATTAAATACAAAATGAGGAGTAAAAACCCTAATTAGTAAATTCTTATCTTGAGCTCTGTATCTATGATAGTGATTTATCTCATCAATACATTGCAGTTAATGAAGTCGTACAGAAAACAAATTGCTATTCTGCAATTCCTAGAGTGGGGAATAACATATAATGTGTTAAAACTAATGAATAGTTTGGATAATATATATATGAAATAATGAAATAAGTTAAAGAAAGTTACCTTCTATCCCTTGACCAGCAGTCATTCCTGTAGATTTCTCTGACATGACAGTCTAAAAAAGTACGAGTATGCACTGTGAATATATCTTCACTCACTCGCTTGAAGAACTATTAAAATTTAAAAATATATACCCCCCAAAAAATAATATATAATACCAATGTTCCACATTACATAAAATATATCCAACACATTTTCATATTTTTCAGGATAATGTGTGGCTCAGAGAAAAAGAGAAATATAGTTTTAAGGGAACAGGTTTTTCATTTAATTTGGAAAATCCCCTTGCAGGTATATAAAAATTAAAATACCAAAATAACCGAACTCTGAGGACAAAAATCCCTAAGTAAATGGCAAAATCAAAAGCTCAAACACATTGAACGAATGGATAACAACTGTCATATTCCTGACTTGGTACAGGCATTTTCTTACATATGAAAATGGTGGATTACACCTGGCTAATCTGTCCCCCAAAAAAATATACAATGCAGCAAGAATATTTGTGTTTAATGGAAATTATGGACCAAAACCTGTCTTACTGATTTTTTTGCCTTGACCAAGTTTTATGGTTTTGAAGATAAAAAGCAGAAATAAAAAAAAAACAAGAGGTTCACACAAACTTGTATCGCTCACTTTGGCATTTTTGCTAACACTAAATTGGATTGATTACTTAATTGCTATTTCAGTATTATTGGCTATATTGTGAAAATCAGTTTTTATTGGTGGAGGAAGCCTGAGTACCCTAAGCAAACCATGACCTTCGGCAGGTCAATTAAGATTGGAGTCAAACGCACCTCACAAGCTCAGTGTTGGATGCTATGCAACAACATTATTTGGTGAAAATAGGAGGTAGGTAGATCTTGGCCATTAGCATTTTGCCCCCCACAGATTTTCTCCACCTATTGTGGTTTCAAGGATTAAGACAAATAATGCATTTTACCCTCATGTTCTATTTCTAACTATATATATATATATATATATATGGCAGCCATGTTTTGTCGTTTAAGGCTATTATTCCCTTAGAAGTCATCCAGTTGTTTATGTTGTAATGGCAATTTTATAGATCTTGCATTTCTGATTATTTTTGCTGTTTACAGTTGATACTTTTCTATTATAGTTTTCAAGGTAATGAGCAAAAGCACTAAGATCAGTAAATAATTGTCATTTAAGGTCAATAACTCCTATGGTCTTTTGTTTATGGTCATATTGACAATTTGTAGATCATGTATTGCGGATCCCTTTTGCTTCAAACAGTTTTTACCTATCTCAAAACGTTTTTCAGGTAAGAGACAAAAAATGAAAACTAGCATTTTGAGAGTATTGAATGACAATACATACCGGTTGAAAATTCATTGTACTGGAACAAAGTTTTAACTTTATTTCTAACTTGTCATTTTGTAAACTATATAACAACTATCAAAATAATAAAATGTTTCGCTGAGCGCAGTTAGAGACAACCGTGGAGGTCGAACCCTAAACAGTTCGGGCAATTTTGGAAACAATATTCAAGCTTGATACTGTCTGAATTTGGATTGTGAACAAGTTTTTGACATAATATAAGTTTCTGACACCAAACAATGTGGTCAAAGATCTTAAAAGTTCGAAATTGGACATTTAATTTATCTAGAATGGTCTGATATCATATGGTTAGATTCCAATTTTAGTTGAAATCAAACTCAGTTTAATTTTGGACCCTGCAAACCTTGATATGGACTAATTTGAAAACAGGGCCCAAAAAACAAAATCTAAATGCACAATAAGGTTCAACATATCATAATGCCGGATTAACTCAGTTTTTAATGAAATCAAGCAAATTTTAATTTTGGACCCTTTTGACCTCATTGTAGAATAGAATTGTAAAAATAGGGCCCAATATCCAAAATAGAAATACAAGGTTAGAACCACAAAAATTAAAGATTTTAAGTTAATCCCATTGAAATTGGTTAAACGATTAACAAAAAATACTGTGCAATTGAAGATTTCTTGCTATTGCGCAATACTGTGCTATTTTGTAATTAATTAATCCCATTGAAATTGGTTAAAAGATTTGTCTTTATTTCGATTGAAGATTTCCTGCTATTGCGCAATACTGTTCAATTGAAGATTTCTTGCTATTGCGCAATTCTGTGCTATTGTGCAATGCTATGCTATTGTGCAATGCTATGCTATTGTGCAATACTGTGCAATTGAAGATTTTTTTGCTATTGCGCAATAAAGGGATATAGCGCAATACTGTGCATTTTTGTAATACTGTGCTGTTGCGCAATACTGTGCAATTGAAGATTTATTGCTATTGCGCAATACTGTGATATTGCTCAATACTGTGCTATTGTGATTGATTGTGACGTCACGAAGGTCTAATGGCTGCCTAAAAAATTCACGATCATTCAATGCAGGATTATTATCTATTTCCGTTGATCACAGGACTTTTAAAGTGTTGAAATTATTTTCTAAAGCATCGTTTAACATTATTCGAAGTTATTTGTTATTACTGAACACTCCTATAGTGTATACTACATTTGAGACGAGTTGCAGTGGTCCGTTGTGAATGTTGTTTTTTTAGGAAAACTCGATTCGTGATTTATGATGGATTTTACTGTTTGATAGACTTCAAAATGTATAACGGTATGGTAAATTTTACTATTTGTTATCAATATTAACATTTTTATCGTAACAAAAGACAAATGAAGCAACATTTATAAATCAAAACCATGTTCATCACGTCATATCAGAAAGCCCGCGAAAACAACGTTAACGTTTTCCTGAACTGTTCGGACATTTTTAAATAATGGAAGTATACATTGATGGAGCATGCAAGAATAACGGCAAGCCATTGGCAAAGGCCAGTTATGGTATATTTTGGGAACCAAATAACATCAAAAATATAAATGGTCCAGTTCCTTAATCTTACAAGCAAACAAACAATACGGGGGAATTGTATGCTGCCGTAAAATGCCTTCAACAAATACACGAAAATCAATTATCAAACATTATCATTAAAACCGACAGTGAATATTTAGTTAGAGGTATAACAAATGACATTGTTTATTGGAAAAGTAACAACTGGAAACTTAAATCTTCCGGAAATGATGTGAAAAACAAAAAACTCTGGTCAGAGATAGATCATTTGTTATCAAATATAAAAGTAACGTGGGCGCACGTTGCTCGTGATTCTGAAATCGGTCAGATTGAAGCCGATAAACTCACAAAACTTGCTTTAAATATAAAAACATCTGGAAACACCGTTCAAGCAAATAATCTTAGTATCGTGAATGTGTGTAACAACATTGAATGGACCGACGATGAAGAGGAAACTATACCGATGAAGGTTACAACCCCGCGTCGAAGCATCTCCACCAATAAATTTCGCAAAAATAATAATAAGGCAAACTCTCCGACTTTCTGTACCATGTCAACACTCAGGAGAATTGAAAGTCTTTTATTGTCAACTTCTGAGGAAGTTTTAAATTTAAATGATGCCCTTAACTGTCATATTGACTCGTCAAACAATCAATTTCAAGAGATGAAAGACAAGTTTGCATCACTAACAAATACGGTTAAAGTTCAACCCAATTCAGCTTTAACCTCCGTCCAAGAAGTTTTTACACAAACACAGCTCATTAAATCAGATATCGATGTAAACAATAAGGCATTTATAAATAAATCCAACAGTTTGTGGGACAAATTAAATGCCGTTTCAAATGAGATTAAATCTGTAAATTTAAAATCATCCCACGTCAACGATTTAACAAAAACTGTGACAGAAACACCAAATCGCAAAAGAGAGGAAAGAATTTCAACTTCAAATAAACCAACACCTGGAACATACAGCAACGCTGTAAGAAGTGGTTTACCAAGCAGCTCTTATAAGCCAGTTTCTTTAAATAGAACAAATCTAGGTAACAAGCATAATGCTCAAAGTCCTACTTATGCGGAAAAACAAAGGTCACCAATAAATACAAAATACACGGACCGTGAAGTCAACTCTACTTATCCACATTTTCATCGGTCTTTTGACAAGAAAAACTTATTTCTTATTGGGAGTTCAACTCTTAAAAAGATGTCTCCTAGGAAAATGTCAACTCAACAAATCAATACCAAAGTAAAGACTCTCCGGGAAGGACGGATCAGAGACATTGAAGATTGCCTAATTCAGTACATATCAGAAGGCAGAAATTGATTGTGTTGATGTTATTGTTATTCATGTGGGCACTAACAATGTATCAGATGGAGACTCTGTTCATGCTATTATGGACGACTTCAAAAATGTGATTTGTACAGTCAGGTAAAGCTTACCAAGAACTAAGCTGGTAATTTCCTCAATTCTACCAAGGCCAACCAATTCTCAAGCTAATCGTACAATTTACAATGTCAATAATCATCTGTTCTCTCTAGAGGAACAACATGTGGAAATTTTGGACAATACTTTAGACTTTCTATATGGAGACCAGCCCAATCTTACTTTATTTGCAGACCATGTTCACACAAATGTTGCTGGTGCCAAAGTTTTAAGCCACAATATTATCTCCTGCGTCAACAATTTGTTTCAATTCTCAAATTGTACATCAGAAACTGAATCAAATTTTCAATCGGTGAGGTCAACAGGGAGGAGATTTATACCATTCAACAACACAACAACTCAAGAACAAAGTGTGTCCAGTCAAACGTACTGGAGGTAAATTTAACCAATAATTTTTCTACTACCAGAACATGTAATTCTATTTTAGGAAATATTGTCAGTATTGTTATTCTGTATTTATGTACTGCAACACATATTATATCATCTAATTCCAAATCATCTCCATTTACAAACCCTTTTATATTTCCACACAAGTCACTTAATATATGTCACTTAAACATAAATCATATATTGCCAAAATTTTCTGAAATTAAATATTTGCTATCAAGTTCTAACACAGATGTGATGTGTTTAAGTGAAACATTTTTGTCAGATTCTGTCCAAAACAAAGAAATAGATATTAAGGGTTATGATACAAACAGAAAAGACAGAATTGGAAAATCTGGCGGTGGGTTTTTAATTTATATTTCTAACATGTTAACCACAATAAGACGATATGATTTGGAAAATGATGATATAGAATCAATGTGGATCGAAATTATTTTTGTTCATCAAAAACCTATATTAATTGGTAACATTTATAGACCACCAAAAAGTAATGCAGAGTGGGTTACAAAATTTGAATTAATGTTAACAAATGTCGATATTGAAGATAAGGAAATGATTATTTTGGGTGACTTTAATATTAATTTGTCGTCGAGAAAGATTCCAGCTAAATGGTCACATTTAGCAAACATTTTTAACTTGTCTCAAATAGTCTCAGTTCCTACACGAGTCACACAAACATCTTCCTCCTTGGTAGACCATATTTATAGCAATGAACCACATAATATTCATTTTATATCTGTTCCGAAGTATTCTATCAGTGACCATTATCCAGTATGCATTTCTCACAAAAGAGGGTTAAAATCGAAAAAGAAAATTCATGAATATATTACGTTCAGATCTACTAAACATTTTAATGAAAATGATTTTGTCAATCACATATCACAGTGTTCATTTAATTGTGTATTAGAAATTGATGACCCCGAAGAAGCACTGTTGTCTTTTTTGAATATTTTTACTAAAGTATTAAATCATCAGGCTCCACTCATTAAAAAGAGAGTAAAACGTTTGTATCAAAATGAGTGGATGAATGATGAAATTCTAGATAGCATGAGAAAACGTGATTTTTATCATAAGAAAAAAGATATGTATAGTTATAGACTTTTGAGAAATAAAGTCAAATATCTCATCGAAAACCCTAAACAAAATTATTATACCAATATCATAGAACAAAAAAAGAGCAACAGCAGTAAATTATGGAAGCACCTACATACTGTCAGCGGTACCGACAATCATACCAGTATAACAATTATAAGTGATTGTAACAAAAAGGAAATTTTAGAACCAAAAGGCATTGCTGATGTTTTTAATGCTTATTTCACAAATATCACAGATAATCTTAATATAGATCAAAACATCAACAATTCTAGTAGTTGTTTTAACAAACTTGGTGATTTTATATCGGGTCATGTACCAGATGACGTGTATTTTTCTATACCACTAACGAGTTATAATTTTGTGTGTTTACAACTAAAAGCACTAGATGAATCAAAAGCAATAGGCCTTGATACCATAATTGCAAAATTTTTAAAGATGCCTTCTCATGCTATTTCACTACCACTTTGTCATATTTTTAATTTGAGTATCAAAAATGTATTTTTCCATCCTCATTTAAACTGGCAAAAGTCATACCAGTTTTTAGAACAAAGGCTCAAAACAGGATGTTTTTAATTATAGACCAATTGCAATTTTACCACTCATTTCTAAAATCCTTGAAAAACATGTGAAAACACATTTAGTAAAATATCTTAATAAATACAAGTTATTGTATAGAATGCAGTCAGGCTTTCGTGCAAACCATTCTTGTCAAACTGCTTATACAGCTTTAATAGATAAATGGCTTAAAGCCATTGATGATGGCGATCTTGTTGGAGCAGTATTTCTAGATCTAGCAAAAGCCTTTGATCTTCTCAATCATGAACTGCTTATTCAAAAATTAAACAAATACAAATTAGCTTATACTTCATTACGTTGGTTTACATCATATTTGGCTGACAGATATCAGAAAGTATCTATTTCAAATACATTATCAGACGTACAAAAACAAAAAACGGGTGTACCTCAAGGATCCGTATTAGGACCGGTGTTGTTTTTAATTTTTATTAATGATCTTCCTTTGTCTAATCCTAACTATAACACTGATTTATTTGCTGATGATACAGATGGGTGCGGTCCTAACCATGACAAAAGTTAACTTAGAGTTAACTTGTTGACTGCTTTCTAAGTTAACTTGAGAATTTTTAAGCAGTCAAGCAAGTTAACTTCGTCGTCGGTGGACCAGACCTACGGTCTGCTTTTTTAGGACTGCTGCAGACCTATCGGCAAGTCTGCTCCAGACCAGACCTGTGGACAAGTCTGCTTTTGACCAGTCCTGAGGACAGGTCTGCCCCAGACCAGACCTGTGGACAAGTCTGCTTTTGACCAGTCCTGAGGACAGGTCTGCCTCAGACCAGACCTGTGGACAGGTCTGCTCCTGACCAGACCTGATGACAGGTCTGCTTTTGACCAGACCTGTGGACAAGTCTGCTATTGACCAGACCTGAGGACAGGTCTGCTTATTGCAGATTATCGTTATAAGAATTTTCTTATCAGACTTGAGCTTTCATTAAAATATGTAAACAACATTCGCATGGTTTATCCACAGATATCATTTATTATTTACTCGCTAGACTCTACTAGATATTATACAAATGCTCTCTTTTATTTGATATACATGTATTCTTATATAAATAAAAAATGGCTATACGATCACACAGAGTTTTTTTTATTAGAAGGCGGATAGAAAGGTTATCCAACGCATCGGAACAATATTCTTATATCACGGGATATCGGCAACATTGTCTACGTTACTTCGTTCCCCGTTGTTTACCTGTCCCTTCCTAAATTTTACTTTATGCATACATTTATACTTGCATGGATATTTCATTGATATTCAACTTGTTTGCATTGGATTTACTATTCTATTTCCCGCAGAATATTCTAACAGAAATTGTACAGTGTCCGTAAGCATACGGTATGGTAAAACTATCAACAATCTCGTCAAATTCGTCAGATTTGTCATTGCCGATATTTATATGGGACGTACTAAAATTATACTCAATGCGCATTTTAATGAAATAGTTTCCACTTGTCGTTTAACTATAAACAAAATCAATCAACCGACATAATAGATTCCAAGAAGAGAACCTCGTATACTTTTTACTACGTTGATGGAGTATCCAGGTCGACAACGACCCGTTCAGCGTAAATAGTACAAATGAATTCAGACATGTCAGTGTTGGTACGGATTCGTTGGTACTTTGATGATGTGGCATAATAGTTTTGTTTTACACGTACACCATCATGAACTCCTATATATATAAAGTGACTGTTATTATGAATAAAGAGATGAAATTCTGACATTCTCAATTCATTCAGAATATTTTTTGCATTAATAGTTTTCCAATATTATTGATTACGTGTACATTTACGGTCCTACTAAAATGTGAACAGGAGCACCAGGAGAAGACATTAAGGCGCTCGGTACAATACTATGCGGGTATATAGATTTGCAAATAAAAGTGCACATATGATCAGTTTTGGTCAAATAGTTTTGTTTTCCAAGTCAGCATGAGGTATTATAACTACTGACAAAAATGACAAAAATTTGTTGTTATCAAATTGCAATATTGCTGTCCATTGTCATGATTATATTATACATTGATTCCTGACATAAAAAATATGGCTGATTAATACTATGCGGGTACGTCATGGTGTATATAGATTTACAAATTAATTGCACAAATGGTCAGTTTTGGTAATGCGGTCAACATGGTCAAATAATTTGGTTGTAAAAGTCAACTGGAGGTATCAAAACTACTGAAATTTTGTTATGTATCAATATTTTGAATAAAATGAGGACATGCTGGTATCCTAAATTTATGCGAACAAAAATTTGTTGTTATTATATTGCAATATTGCTGTCCATTGTCATGATTGTATTATACATTGAATCCTGACATAAAAAATATGGCTGATTTACTATGCTGGTATATAGATTTACAAATTAAAGTGTATATATGGTCAGTTTTGGTGGATGCGGTCAAATAATTTTGTTGTACAAGTCAACTGGAGGCATCAAAACTACTGAAATTTTGTTACGTATCAGTATTTTAAGTAAAAAGAAGACATGCTGGCACCCTTAATTTAGGCGAACAAAAATTTGTTGTGATTATATTGCAATATTGCTGTCCATTGTCATGATTGTATTATACATTAAATCCTGATATAAAATAATGACTGATTTACTGTCTTGGTATATAGATTTTCAAATTAAAGTGCACATATGGTCAGTTTTGGTAATGCGGTCAAATAATGTTGTTGTACAAGTCAACTGGAGGTATCAAAACTACTGAAATTTTGTTACGTATCAATATTTTGAATAAAATGAGGACATGCTGGTATCCTAAATTTATGCGAACAAAAATTTGTTGTTATTATATTGCAATATTGCTGTCCATTGTCATGATTGTATTATACATTGAATCCTGACATAAAAATATGGCTGATTTACTATGCGGGTATATAGATTTACAAATTAAAGTGCATATATGGTCAGTTTTGGTGGATGCGGTCAAATAATTTTGCTGTACAAGTCAACTGGAGGCACCAAAACTACTGAAATTTTGTTACATATTAATATTTTGAATAAAATGAGGACATGCTGGTATCCTAAATTTATGCAAACAAAAATTTGTTGTTATTATATTGCAATATTGCTGTCCATTGTCATGATTGTATAATACATTGAATCCTGACATAAAAAATATGGCTGATTTACTATGCGGGTATATAGATTTACAAATTAAAGTGCACATATGGTCAGTTTTGGTGGATGCGGTCAAATAATTTTGTTGTACAAGTCAACTGGAGGTATCAAAACTACTGAAATTTTGTTACGTATCAATGTTTTGATTAAAATGAGGACATGCTGGTATCCTAAATTTATGCGAACAAAAATTTGTTGTTATTATATTGCAATATTGCTGTCCATTGTCATGATTGTATTATACATTAAATCCTGACATAAAAAAATGACTGATTTACTGTCTGGGTATATAGATTTTCAAATTAAAGTGCACATATGGTCAGTTTTGGTAATGCGGTCAAATAATGTTGTTGTACAAGTCAACTGGAGGTATCAAAACTACTGAAATTTTGTTACGCATCAATATTTTGAATAAAATGAGGACATGCTGGTATCCTTAATTGATGTGAACAAAAATTTGTTGTTATTATATTGCAAATTGCTGTCCATTGTCATGATTGTATTATACATTGAATCCTGACATAAAAATATGGCTGATTTACTATGCGGGTATATATATTTACAAATTAAAGTGCATATATGGTCAGTTTTGGTGGATGCGGTCAAATAATTTTGTTGTACAAGTCAACTGGAGGCATCAAAACTACTGAAATTTTGTTACGTATCAGTATTTTAAGTAAAAAAAAGGACATGCTGGCACCCTTAATTTAGGCGAACAAATTTTTTTTGTTATTATATTGCAATATTGCTGTCCATTGTCATGATTGTATTATACATTGAATCCTGACATTAAAAATAAGACTGATTTACTATGCTGGTATATAGATTTACAATTTAAAGTAATATATGGTCAGTTTTGGTAATGTGGTCAAATAATTTTGTTGTACACGTCAGCTGGAGGTATTAAAACTACTGAAATTTTGTTACGTATCAGTATTTTATGTAAAAAGAGGACATGCTGGTATCCTAAATTTATGCGAACAAAACTTTTTTGTTATTTTATTGCAATATTGCTGTTCATTGTCATGATTGTATTATACATCGAATCCTGACATGAAAAATAAGGCTGACTTACTATGCTGGTATATAGATTTACAATTTAAAGTTCACATATGGTCAGTTTTTGTAATGCGGTCAAATAATTTTGTTGTACACGTCAGCTGGAGGTATTAAAACTACTGAAATTTTGTTACCTATCAATATTTTGAATAAAATGAGGACATGCTGGTATCCTAAATTTATGCGAACAAAACTTTTTTGTTATTATATTGCAATTTTGCTGTCCATTGTCATGATTGTATTATACATTGAATCCTGACATAAAAAATATGGCTGATTTACTATGCGGGTATATAGATTTACAAATTAAAGTGCATATATGGTCAGTTTTGGTGGATGCGGTCAAATAATTTTGTTGTACAGGTCAACTGGAGGCATCAAAACTACTGAAATTTTGTTAGTATCAGTATTTTGAATAAAATGAGGACATGCTGGCACCCTTAATTTAGGCGAGCAAAAGTTTGTAGTCATTATTTAAATGAATTAAACTATTGCTGATTGTGGCTGCATAGTTCAAGGATGTATAACTAACAAGGACGTATACACCTAACATCAAATATACTTCTTTTAAAAAATATACATAATATGATTGATTTTGATCTCGGAATATATATATATATATATATATATTCAGTGCCTGTTATCACAAACACATTTACATTAAATGGTTATGGCATACAAAATTAAGACAATAAACGTACAATAGTTAAATTGATTACAATTATATTAGAGTGACAGTGGTATTCACAACAAAGAAGAAAAAAGGCTATATTGTCAGATCACAGATATATTTGTGTTACGTTCTGTGCGTACTTATTTTCAAATATTTGTATTTAATCCTGTTCATAAAATGGAAGTATTAATTTTCAAATTACTTTATTTTCGATGTTTATACTACGAAAAAAAGATATTTTTTTTTTTAAATCAACGAAGAGCGGTCCTGGTTACAAGTTAACTTAGTGTAGAGCAGACCAGTCAAAAGTTAACTTGGGAACAGGTCTGGTTTTGATCGGATTTGTCCAAGCAGAAGTTAACTTTGTGGCAGGACCGGTTTCCAAGTTAACTTATGTTAACTTTATGACAGGACTGGTTCCGAAGTTAACTTATGTTAACTTATGACAGGACTGGTTCGAAGTTAACTTATATCAATAGCGGACCTGTTTCCAAGTTAACTTTTTGGCAGACATAAAAACAGTCCTAGGACCAAGTCCGCTTTTCAAGTTAACTAGATTTTGGTCCTAGGACTGGTCAGAGCAGTCCTATATTTGGTCACAGGTTAACTTTGACCAGTCCAAATGACTGGTTATCAAGTTAACTTGCTGTACAGGTTAGGAGTGCACCCATCTGTAGCACCATATCAGTCATTGGACAAAACAAAAGTTGCATCAGTCGAAAACTTAATACAGTTTTACAAGATATTAATCGCTGGTGTGATGACAATAAAATGGCTATAAATGTATCTAAAACGAAAGCTATATGCATTGGATCTAAACAAAAGCTTTCCGTTACATCAAATGAAAACATTAATCTTGCTTTAAATGGACAACAAATTATAGAAAGTACATGTGAAAAAGTTCTAGGTGTTTTTATTGATGCATCTCTATCTTGGTCTTCTCATATCGATTATATAATCAAAAAAGTTAACTCTTCTTTAGCTTTACTAAAAAGGATAAAGAAATATTTAAATCATAAAGCTAGACAAATGTACTATAACGCTTACGTTTTACCTCACTTAGATTATTGTTGTTCAATATGGGGAAACTGTAATAACTTTTTATTAGATAGTTTACTAAAACTGCAAAAAAGGGCAGCAAGAATAATTTTAGACGAACATGATTACACCAAACCTTCAAGAGAATTATTTCACGAATGTAACATTGGGCCAATCACACAAAGAATACTTTATCACAAATCATTACTAATGTATAAGGCAAAACATGGCTTAGCTCCAGAATATATGTCAAGTCTTATTGTATCAGCTTCTGCAAACCAAAAATATAATACGAGATTTTCATCCTCAGATAATTTTATTATTCCAAAACCAAATACAGAGTTGTATAAGTCTAGTTTCTCGTACAATGGACCAAGAGTGTGGAATGCTCTTCCTAATTCAATAAAAAAAATCAAATACAGTATCCGAATTTTAACATAAATACAAATCTATGTACTTTTAACATTACCATCATATTTTTACTGTAATGCCATATCATAATTGTTTATTGTATTTTAAATTGTACATAATCTTTATTTACCATTATTATTGATGCATTGTTTATTTGTAATGTAATTATTATTGTATTAAGAGAGCCTTATTGAAAATTGGTGTAATCCAAATGAGTTACTCTCTCTAAATAAAGATATTATTATTATTATTATTATTATTGCCCAATACTGTGCTATTGCCAAATACTGTGCTATTGCGCAATACTGTGCTATTTCGCAATACTGTGCAATTGAAGATTTTGTCTTGAAATTTTTCAAAAATTATGAAGAACAAATTTGAACCCCGAAAAATAGAAAAAATCCCCCCCAAACTGTTGAACCCCCAAAGAGTAATTACCCCCAAACTCAATCCCAGCCTTCCCTTAGTGATATGGAACCTTGTAGTACTTTTTAGAGAGAGATCAATATACTAAAACACAAGTTATTGTCCGGAAACTACAAAAATGCTTGTTTTTGGCGCCTAATTCTTAAACTGTTGGTACAATAACCCCCAAAAAATAATCCCAACCTTCCTTTTGTGGTATTGAAAATCTTCTGGTAAAATTTCATAGAAAGACATTCACTTAAACGAAAGTTATAGTCTGGAAACCAAATGTGTCTTTGGACGATGACGCTGCCGACGAGAACACCGCTGTAATCACAGCTTTATATGAACACAAAACTGTTTGCAGTCGTAAAAAAAATGCTGAAAACTGATTACTTTCCTCAATTGTCTAATTCAAACTACCATAATTGTGCACAAATCATCAGACAGGAACAAAATCCGAAATTGTTCTATAATTTGTCATGGTAAACCTAAAACTGTATAGCAAATATCAAATCAACATCTGTAAGCATGACGACAAACAGTGTGGAAAACTGATTACTTGCGTGAAATTAAGAAGTCAAAGTACCTGCCATGTGAGGGACTCAAACTCATAACCTGAGTGTAAAAAAGGCTAGTGATATAGTAGTTAGCTACGTAAAACGATATTTGCTCAAGTACGACCAAGTTAATTGTAGGCCAAGCTTAAAATAAAATACAGTTATCTTCATTTCTAAGCATTCTATACATAATAAAAAAATGAATATTTGACACAGCATAGGTTTATGACACAAAATAGATGAGTTCAAAGAACTGAAAATTTTTATATTGGACATTTACCTATTATGGTCCAATATCCAAAATCTAAGTACATTGTTAGAATCAGCATATTAAAGAACCCCAAGATTTCAATTTATGATGAGATACTTATTTTAACTTAAAACATTCCTGTTCAAAGGGAAATAACTAAAAAAAAACAAGAGACCAAATGACATAGAAACTAATTAATAATTATATCATTTCTGTTCAAAGGGAAATAACTCAAAATAAACAAGAGACCAAATGACAGAAATTAATTATTAATTATACCATTTTTGTTCAAAGGGAAATAACTCAAATGCAAATAGTAACCAGATGCTCCGCAGGGCGCAGTTTTTTACGACCGCAGAGTTCGAACCCTGAATATTGGGGCAAGTATGGACACAACATTCAAGCTTGATACAGTTTTGAATTTGGATTGTGATCAAAGAGTTGACACAACAAAGGTTTCTGACACATAAGAACTTAAACTTAAAAATTTTAAATTTTAAATTGGACATTACCTATTATGGTCCAATATCAGAAATCTAAATACATGGTTAGATTCAGCAAATATAGGACCCTAAGAATTCAATTTTTGATGAAATCAAATAAAGTTCAATTTTGGACCCTTTAGACCTCAATGTGGACCAACCTGATAACCGTTCTCAAACATCAAAAATCTAAATACATGGTTAGATTAAGCATATATAAAAAGAAACCATATATACATTTTTTGTTGAAATCAAACAAAGTTTAATTTTGGACCGCAATTTGGACCAACTTAAAAACTGGGCCTATAATCAAAAATCTAAATACAGGTTTAGATTCAGCATAAAAAAAACACAAGGATTCAATGTTTGTTGATATCAAACAAAGTTTAATTTTGGACCACGATTTGAACCAACTTGAAAACTGGGCCCATAATAAGAATTAAAAGTACATGTTTAGATTCAGCATATCAAAGAACCCCAAGGATTCAATTTTTGTTGGAATCAAACAAAGGTATATGTTGGACCACAAGTTGGACCAACTTAAAAACTGGGCCCATAATACAAAATCTAAGTACATGTTTGGATTCAGAATATCAAAAAAACCCAAAAATTCAATTTTTGTTGAAATCAAACAAAGTTTTAATTTTGGACCCTAATTTGGACCAACTTAAAAACTTGGCCAATAATTAAAAATCTAAAACCATGTTTAGATTCAGCATATCAAAGAACCCCAAGAATTGAATTTTTGTTAAAATCAAACTTAGTTTAATTTTGGACCCTTTGAACCTTAATGAAAAACAATTTGAAAATGGGACAAAAAATTAAGAATCTACATACACAGTTAGATTCGGCAATTCAAAGAACCCCAATGATTAAATTTTTGATGAATTCAAACAAAGTTTAATTTTGGACCCTTTGGGCCCGTTTTTCCTAAACTGTTGGGGCAAAAACTTCCAAAATCAATCCCAACCTTTCTTTTATGGTTATAAACCTTGTGTTTACATTTCATAGATTTCTATTTACTTACACTTAAGTTATGGTGGGAAAACAAAGAAAAATGCTTATTTGGGCCCTTTTTTGGTCCCTTATTCCTAAACTATTTGGACCAAAACTCTCAAAATCAATCCCAACCTTTCTTAAGTGGTCATAAACCTTGTGTCAAAATTTCATAGATTTCTATTTACTTAAACTAAAGTTATAGTGCGAAAACCAAAAAAATGCTTATTTGGGCCCTTTCTGGCCCCTTATTTCCAAACTATTGGGACCAAAACTTCCACAATCAATCCCAACCTTCTTTTTATGGTCATATACCTTGCGTTTAAATTTCATAGATTTCTATTCACTTATACTAAAGTTATAGTGCGCCGACGAAGATGACGACTACGGACCACGACGACACAAACGTGATACCAATATACGACCGACAAATTTTCAATTGTCGCGGTCATATACAAATCACTTTTGTCACTGAAAGGTCTACATCTCAACAACGAAAACATCTAAAATCATGAAAATTGAACTTGACCTTCATTTAGTCACAGGAAACAACATATCTTAATTTGAAAAGATTTTGTCAAAGCGTTTTCATGTTGATATCTTTTTTTTTTTTTTAACAATTAAATCATCTTTATTGCACTAAATGCTGTTTAACAATTTACCTAGCTTACAGCATTAGGCTAAGTATCCCTGTATATCAATTATTATACATCCAGGGAGAATATATAATAAAATATTATATTAATGTTAGTATTTTACAATTAAACATAATACATAATATAAATAAACATCAATACAAATAGATTCATTCATTTTTAATTTTTGTTTGTCTGTGTTTGTTTAAAAATCCGGAAAAGTTACGGTTCTACGCCGTACCGTTTTGTTATTATATTATGTGTGTTTACTTTCTTACAGGTTATCTGTGTATTAATAGTGTATTGGAGTTAGCCTAACTTATTCTTTTATATTGTGATATTAAGGATTTATTTTTTCTAGCTTACATTCTTGATCATGTTTATTTATGAAAATAAACATATAGGTAAGTGAATAATTATGTTAAACTCAAATCAAAAGGTGATTTGCGATGCGTTTTTTTTTGTGGCACCTCGTGGGATATTATTTAGACTAGGCCAAGAAAATTAGCATATGTTAATTTGTCAACCAGTAATACTTTTACTTACAGGTTACAATATGTTGACGTCTTTATTAACATTTTCCCGGTTTCAATGTTTCTTATCGCATTTAATTTTATTATGTCGTTTATTTCCTTTTTGAAAATTTTATAGATTTATCAAAAATTAAGAAAATTTGCTCTCGTCTTGTTCGCTCTAGAATATGAAATAAAAGATGTCTGCTAATTTTGTTGAATATTTAAGAAATCACATAAAAATCAATTACTGAAATGAAAAATGACAACTAAGCTTAGTTAAAAGCTTGTTAAGTGTGGATTTAGCGCCTTAAATATATGATGTCCAATCAAAATGGTGATAACAAATACATTGCATTATAATTTTAAAATGTTGGTTCAAAACTATTTTTTTAAGATTTCTCTCCTGATGTACCTTGGTTTTGTGGCAGTTGATTTCTGAGTTTTATATTTCTTTATATTTTGTAACTTATTTTCTATTCGATTCATTCTAAGCGTAAGCATTTGTAATTCAACACCATATCTACATTTTGTATCACTTACCTGTAAGTATTCCATCACTTCTTTTATACTGCCTTGATTTATGTTCTGCTGCTAGATCGTACGGAGTCTGACCCTGAAATACAGATACATCGTTATTTTGCTTTCACCTGTAACAAAGAAGGCTTCTGTAACGCATATCTTACAATTAGTAAGACCAGTAGCAGCTGAGTGGTGATTTATTTTATCTTAACAGATGCTAACACCCTCCTAGATCTGTATACCCCATCCACAACCACCGATATCTGTAAACCCAATCCACACCCTATTATATCTGTATACCCCATTCACAACCTTCTATATATGTATGCCCCATCCACACCCTCCTATATCTGTATATCCCTACCACACCCTCCTATATCTGTATACCCCCACCACATCCTCATATATATGAATACCCCATATACACCCTCATATATCTTAATACCCAATCCACACCCTCCTATATCTGTAAACTCCATCCATACCCTTCTATATCTGTATAACCCATACACACCCTCCTCTATATGTATACCCCATCCACTACCTCATATATCTGTATTACCCATCCACATCCTCCTATATATGTATACCCCATCCACACCCTCCTGTATTTGTATACCCAATCAACATCCTCCTATATATGTATACCCCATCCACACCCTCCTATATCTGTATACCCCATCCAAACACTCCTATATCTATATACCCCATCCTTAACCTCCTATATCTGTGTATCCGCTCCACAACCTCGTATATCTGTTTACCCGATCCACACCCTCCCATATATGTCTACCCCACCCACAACCTCCTATATCTGTATACCCGATCAACCCCCTCCTATCTCTCCTATATCTGTATACCCGACCCACACCCTCCTATATCTGCATACCACATCCAAACCTTCCTAAATCTGTATACCGCATCATTAACCACTTCTATCTGTTTATCCTTTCCACACCTTCCTATATCTGTATACCCCACACACAACCGACTATATCTGTATACCCGATCCACACACTCCTATATCTGTATATCCCATTCACACCCTCCTATAAAACTTTTTTTATACTTTTAGTTCAATTTAAATGATTATATGACTAAAGTCTTGAAAAAATTCATTCGACCAACAATACATAATTCATGTAATTTTAGTGATTCATTACTTAATAGTTGAACACTGGGTATATACTATAAAATATTACCTTATGTGATTTAATCAAGGGACTGGTACCTCCTTGTTCTACCAGACATCTTGTGATCTGCAGATCTCCAAACCTAGCAGCCCAATGTAAAGCTGTTTTTCTATTTTTCTATAATATAACCAAATAACCTTGTTATTAATATCAATAATATACAACATATCCTACAAATGACATAAAATCTTGTCTGATAAACTGGACAATGTCGTGTAATAAATATAAAAAAAAAATATATATCACATCAATCAGTGGTCAAAACTGAATAAAATGACCAGTCACACTTGTATTTATATTGTTCATACACAACGAATAAACAACTTGTTTTTTTGTGAGATGTCAGAACTTCCATCAGAACTGTCAGGTAAAAAAAAAATTTTGTGAGAATTCAATAAAATATTTACATCAATGGATTCATTACAATTCTCTGAGTAAAATGACATCTCACTTTATATAATTCTGACAAGTATTTGTTGATTTAATGATTAAATCTCTGAGTAAAATGACATCTCACGTTATATAATCCTAACAAGTATTTGTTGATATAACGATTAAATCTCTGAGTTAAATGACATCTCACTTTATATAATCCTAACAAGTATTTGTTGATATAACCATTAAATCTCTGAGTTAAATGACATCTCACTTTATATAATCCTAACAAGTATTTGTTGATATACCGATTAAATCTCTGAGTTAAATGACATCTCACTTTATATAATCCTAACAAGTATTTGTTGATATAACGATTAAATCTCTGAGTTAAATGACATCTCACTTTATATAATCCTAACAAGTATTTGTTGATATAACGATTAAATCTCTGAGTTAAATGACATCTCACTTTATATAATCCTAACAAGTATTTGTTGATATAACGATTAAATCTCTGAGTTAAATGACATCTCACTTTATATAATTCTAACAAGTATTTGTTGATATAATGATTAAATCTCTGAGTAAAAAATAATATCTCACTTTATATAATCATAACACGTATTTGTTGATATAACGATTAAATCTCTGAGTAAAATGACATCTCACTTTATATAATCATAACACGTATTTGTTGATATAACGATTAAATCTCTGTGTAAAATGACATCTCACTTTATATAATCCTAACAAGTATTTGTTGATATAATGATTAAATCTCTGAGTAAAATGACATCCCACTTAAAATAATCCTTACAAGTATTGTTGATATAATTATTAAATCTCTGAGTAAAAATGACATCTCACTTTATATAATCCTAACAAGTATTTGTTGATATAATGATTAAATCTCTGAGTAAAATGACATCTCACTTAAAATAATCCTTACAAGTATTGTTGATATAATTATTAAATCTCTGAGTAAAAATGACATCTCACTTTATATAATCCTAACAAGTATTTGTTGATATAATGATCAAATATCTGAGTAAAATGACATCTCACTTTTTATAATCCTTACAAGTATTTGTTGATGTAATGATTAAATCTCTCAGTAAAATGACATCTCACTTTATATAATCCTAACAAGTATTTGTTGATGTAATGATTAAATCTCTGCGTAAAATGACATCTCACTTTATATAATCCTAAGAAGAATTTGTTGATGTAATGATTAAATATCTGAGTAAAATGACATCTCACTTTAAATAATCCTAACAAGTATTTGTTGATATAATGATTAAATCTCTGAGTAAAATGACATCTCACTTTTCATAATCCTAACAAGTATTTGTTTGTATAATGATTAAATCTCTCAGTAAAATTACATTCCACTTTAAATAATTCTAACAAGTATTTGTTGACATAATGAGTAAATTTCTCAGTACAATGACATCTCACTTTATATAATCATAACTAGTATTTCTTGATATAATGATTAAATCTCTGAGTAAAATGACATCTCACTTTACATTATCCTAACAAGTATTTGTTTGTATAATGATTAAATCTCTCAGTAAAATTACATTCCACTTTATATAATTCTAACAAGTATTTGTTGATATAATCTGATAATGATTAATTCTCTAAGTAACGTGACATCCCATCATATAGAATCCTTACAAGTATTGTTGATATAATTATTAAATCTCTGAGTAAAAATGACATCTCACTTTATATAATCCTAACAAGTATTTGTTGATATAATGATTAAATCTCTGAGAAAAAATATCTCACTTTATATAATCCTAACGAGAATTTGTTGATATAATTATTAAATCTCTGAGTAAAATGACATCTCACTTTATATAATGGTAACAAGTTTTTGTTGATAAAATAATTAAATGTCTGAGTAAAATAACATCACACTTTATATAATCCTAACAAGTATTTGTTGATATAACGATTAAATCTCTGAGTTAAATGACATCTCACTTTATATAATCCTAACAAGTATGTGTTGATATAATGACTAAATCTCTGAGTTAAATGACATCTCACTTTACATAATCCTAACAAGTATTTGTTAATTTAATAATTAAATCTCTGAGTTAAATGACATCTCACTTTAAATAATCCTAACAAGTATTTCATTTATTTGTTGATATAATGATTAAATCTCTGAGTAAAATGACATCTCACTTTACATAATTCTAACACGTATTTGTTGACATAATGAGTAAATTTCCCAGTACAATGACATCTCACTTTATATAATCATAACAAGTATTTCTTGATATAATGATTTAATCTCTGAGTAAAATGACATCTCACTTTACATTATCCTAACAAGTATTTGTTTGTATAATGATTAAATCTCTCAGTAAAATTACATTCCACTTTATATAATTCTAACAAGTATTTGTTGATATAATCTGATAATGATTAATTCTCTAAGTAACGTGACATCCCATCATATAGAATCCTTACAAGTATTGTTGATATAATTATTAAATCTCTGAGTAAAAATGACATCTCACTTTATATAATCCTAACAAGTATTTGTTGATATAATGATTAAATCTCTGAGAAAAAATATCTCACTTTATATAATCCTAACGAGAATTTGTTGATATAATTATTAAATCTCTGAGTAAAATGACATCTCACTTTATATAATGGTAACAAGTTTTTGTTGATAAAATAATTAAATGTCTGAGTAAAATAACATCACACTTTATATAATCCTAACAAGTATTTGTTGATATAACGATTAAATCTCTGAGTTAAATGACATCTCACTTTATATAATCCTAACAAGTATGTGTTGATATAATGACTAAATCTCTGAGTTAAATGACATCTCACTTTACATAATCCTAACAAGTATTTGTTAATTTAATAATTAAATCTCTGAGTTAAATGACATCTCACTTTAAATAATCCTAACAAGTATTTCATTTATTTGTTGATATAATGATTAAATCTCTGAGTAAAATGACATCTCACTTTACATAATTCTAACACGTATTTGTTGACATAATGAGTAAATTTCCCAGTACAATGACATCTCACTTTATATAATCATAACAAGTATTTCTTGATATAATGATTTAATCTCTGAGTAAAATGACATCTCACTTACATAATCCTAACAAGTATTTGTTTGTATAATGATTAAATCTCTCAGTAAAATTACATTCCACTTTATATAATTCTAACAAGTATTTGTTGATATAATCTGATAATGATTAAATCTCTAAGTAACGTGACATCCCATCATATAGAATCCTAACAAGTATTTGTTGATATTATTATCAAATCTGTCTGATAAACATGATTCAGAATAAAGATCATTTTTGTTAAATGTCACTTTTTCAAAAAAATGTAGGAAAACGTTGCATTGCATGATTTAGAACGAGTTGACAAACAAAATGAGACCCGAATTTTGACAAATACTTTTTATCATTTTAACTTGCCGTTTAAACAGTATAATTTTGTGTTGATTAATGAATTTGATTAGAGAGTGAAGTGATAACATACGTCAGTGATGTCTTTGTTACATCCGCTCTCCAGGAGTAATCGGGTAATCTCCAGGTGTCCTTTCCTGGCAGTCAACATTAATGCTGTAGCTCCACTACTCTGTAATAAAACAACTGACATCAAAACTTGTCTGATAAACTGGACAATGGTGTGTAATAAATATAAAGTAATGTATTTCAGATGAATCAGTGGTCAAAACTGATAAAAATTACCAGTCACACTTGTATTTATATTGTACATAAACAACGATATAATATGATATAATGAATAAATCTCTAAGTAAAATAAAATTTCACTTTAATTAATCCTAACAATTATTTGTTGAAAGAGTGATAAATCTCTGAGTAAAATGACATTTCACTTTAATTAATAATAACAATTATTTGTTGAAATATTGATTAAATCTCTGAGTAAAATGACAATTCATTTTATTCAATCCTAACAATTACTTCTTTATATAGTGATCAAATTTCTGAGAAAATCAACATCCCACTTAATATGATTCAATCAAGTCTTTGTATTTTGAAGTAAATATTTTGTGTGTGTTATATTGTTTATAATTATCCTGTATTTTGAGGTAAATATTTTGTATGTTTTATATCGTTTATGAACAATATCCAGTACATTGAGGTAAACATTATGTGTGTTTTATATTGTTTATAATTATCTGGTATTTTGAGGTAAATATGTTGCGTATTTTATAATTTTATTATATTTTGGCCACGAGCATCACTGAAGAGACATGTATTGTCGAAATGCGCACCTGGTGCAAGACAATTGGTTAATTTTATTATATCGTTTATGTACAATATCCAGTACTTTGAGGTAAATATTTTGAGTGGTTTTTTTTATTGTTTATGATCAATATCCTGTATTTTGAAGTAAATATTTTGTGTGATTTATATTGTTTATGTACAATATCCTGTATTTTAAGGTAAACATTTTGTGTGTTTTATATTGTTTATGTACAATATCCTGTATTTTGAAGTAAATATTGTGTGTGTTTTATGTTGTTGATAATTATCCTGTATTTTAAGGTAAACATTTTGTATGTTTTATATTGTTCATGTACAATATCCTGTATTTTGCGGTAAATATTTTGTATGTTTTAAATTGTTTACGTACAACAAATGTACAAAATCCTGAATTTTGAAGTAAATATTTTGTTTGTTTTAAATTGTTTATGTACAAAATCCTGTATTTTGAGGTAAAGATTTTGGGTGTTTTATATTGTTTATGCACAATATCCTGTATTTTGAAGTAAATATTTTCTTTGTTTTAAATTGTTTACGTACAAAGTACTGTATTTTGGAGTAAATATGTTGTTTGTGTTAAATTGTTTATGTACACTACCGTATTTTGAGGTAAATATTTTGTATGTTTTAAATTGTTTATGTACAAAATCTTGTATTTTGAAGTAAATATTTTGTTTGTTTTGAATTGTTTATGTACAAAATCCTGTATTTTGAGGTAAATATTTTGTGTGATTATATTGTTTATGTACAATATCCTGTATTTCGAGGTAAATATTATGCAATTACTGTCTTTTGATGAGGTAAATGTATGGTTTTATTGACTTTTGAAAAACTGATATTCACTGAGGCCAACGGCCGAAGTGAATATTACTTTTTTCAAAAGTCAATAAAACCACATGTTTACCGAAACAAAAGGCAGTAAATGTTTTATTCCATATTCCGAAAGAAATGAATGTTGTAGAAAATATTTACCAAAAGCAATTGTAAATCGAACGTTTTTTTTACCAAAATTGTTCACGAAAAAGCACGCGACGTTTTGCGCGATGAATATCCTTTTTTCCGCAGGTGAATATGCTTATTTATTCAAAATCCAATTCATAGAGATAAACCTACTAAAAGTTTATAAATATGGAATAATGTATGTGATTATATTGTTCATGAACAATATCCTATATTTTGAGGTAAATATTTTGTGTGATTATATTGTTTATGTACAATACCGTATTTTGAGGTAAACATTTTGTGTGTTTCTATTGCTTATACTTATCCTGTATTTTGAGGTAAATATTTGTGTGTTGCATATTGTTTTTGTACAATATCCTGTATTTTGAGGTAAATAATTTCTGTGATTATATTGTTTATGTACAACATCCTGTATTTTGAGGTAAACATTTTGTGTGATGATATTGTTTTTGTACAATATCCTGTATTTTGAGGTAAATATTTTTTGTGATTATATTGTTTTTGTACAATATCCTGTATTTTGAAGTAAATATTTTGTGTGCTTTATATTGTTAATGTACAATATCCTATATTTTGAACTGAAAATTGTGTTTTATATTGTTTATGTACAATATCTTGTTTTTTAGGTAATCATTTTGTGTGTTTTATATTGTTTATCTACATTATTCTGTATTGTGGAATAACTTGTAGTTTTACATGTACACTGTTGAATGTGAATATTTTACTTACATCTTGATGATCAATGTCTGCACCATTCTGTAGACAATCTTTTAAGGCTTCTATCTCTCCCTTCCCAGTAGCTGTAATAAGTTTCTGTAAGTAAAACATAATATTAACATTTAATCTTGATAATCAATGTCTGCACCAATCGTTGACAATCTTTTACGGCTTCTATATCTCCCTTCCCAGTAGCTGTAATAAGTTTCTGTAAGTAAAAAAAAAAAATTATATTTAATCTTGATAATCAATGTCTGCACCATTCTGTAGACAATCTTTTAAGGCTTCCACATCTCCCTTCCAAGTAGCTGTAATAAGTTTCTTTAAGTAAAACATAGATAATGTATTTAATCTTGTTAATCAAGTCTGCACCATTAAGTAGGCTTAATTTTAAGGCTTATATATCTACATCCTAAGAGGCTGTAGTAAGTTTCTTTGGCTAAAACATAGAAATTACATTAAATAGAGTGTAATGAATGTCCTTACTGTTAAATTAGGTAATAAATATGTATTCTTCTGTACAGGCAATGACTACATCAAGCAATAGTATCCTTCCTTCATATAACATTCAGAGATGAATTCCTTACATAGCATGCAATTGTTGGAATTAATGCTTTTTATGTTATCAAGGTAAACAAAAATTGTTAACCTCTAAAAAAATATTGTATTGGCATGTGCTAGATTTTTCTTTCTTGAAGTGTTTTCAGAACTTTGAGTTTTGTCCTTTTTGTGGTTGTGTTTTTCATTCACTTAGTCCTTTTTTTATATCAAACAGTAGAAATCGCTCTATACTTACTTAAAGGGAAATTTATATAAATGTATGTAGACTGAATAAATGTAGATGTGATATATACTAAAGTAATTAGACTGTAATCTAACAAGAACAACCATTTTTTTTATTAAAATGGTGTGTTGTATCAGTTGGCTCTTTATACCATCAAATAGATATGTCTTATTCAACTCACATGAATTACACAATGGTAAAAGGAGAGAACTTCTGTGATTGTTTTATTTGGAAAAATTCTCCAAATTGTTTTGTAATAACTCTATAGACCTATGGTTACATGTTTGGCATTGTAAACAAGGATTCTGAAGGTACTACATAAATAATACACTGTCTACTACTGGATGTTCTACATAAATAATACACTGTCTACTACTGAAAAGATTTTTTCAGAGTTTACACTCATTTTTGAAATTCATTCAATAAATGTCTTACTGAAAAAACTTAAAGTTACTCAATGCTGATTCCAATGTTTTTGTGTAACTAAACTGCTACTCTATTATATTATATGATTATAAGCAGAGCACCCTAACCTGAGAGGATATATATGAAGTTACAAGGAAATCTAGAATTGTCACCCGTGTAATGCGTAAAACAACATTTTTTTTATTGCGCCTTGCTTTGACCTAGTTTTGTGTTTTTTGAATAAGTAGTTTTGTAATTCTACCAATTTTTATCTCAAATTACCACATACTTGTCTCAATTGTACAATAATGGAGAGCACAACTACACATGACAAGGGGACTATAAATCCACCATTTTCTACATTTGAAAATGCCTGTACCAAGTCAGGAATATGACAGTTTTTTATGTGTTTTGTTATTTGATTTTGCCATGTGATTATGGACTTTCCGAAATTGATTTTCCTTTGAGTTCAGTATTGTTATGATTTTACCTTTGAAGTAAATCTTACCTCATTCCAATACTCGATTATAGCCTAAAAATAAAAATAAAATATATTCAATATGTTTTGTTGAGTTATCATTAAGGTAAAACTTATGACTGCCAAATGTATTTATTTGATGTAAAATACTGACATTATACTTTAAGATACTAATTTCATTCAAATAGTAATAGCATTGCTATCCAATTTTTCTGTACAATAACGGTCAACAACGAAATATGTTTTGGATACACATGTTCCGTAGTGGACACTTTCACTACCATACAGTCATTTTTTACTCCTTTTCAATTTTATTCGTGCAAAAAAAATAACAGGGGCTAGTTTCATGTAATTTTCAATATATTTTTATCAACATAGAATAGGGTTGATGTCAACTATGCAACTGTGTGTCCCTTACGAAACTATTTTTATCAACTACGAAACTCAAAATGTCCATTATATAACATGAGTTGTTTTGCCGTAATGAATGTTGAATTCTTTAATTAAAAATATTAAATGTTTTGACTGCACAAAATATCACTTGTAAAGATCGAAAACGTTTTTTGTAAAAGTGGCTGGGACAACAATTCACGTTTTATTCCAAAACAATCAATGAACAGTATTCACTATCATATTGCAGATTCTTGAAACACTGCCTATAATCACTTAAACTAGTCACATTCAATTCATTTTTTGTTTTGTTTTATTCTTTATAAGAGCATCTATTGGATAAGAAACAGAACATAAATATTTTCACCAAATCATGTTTATCTCGGAGATTTTAATGAAATTAACTAGTTTTATAAATATTTGATGAAGATTGAAAACATCCTGGACCTTAATTATGACGACTCAGCATACATTAACAGTGTACAATATGCATAGTTTACTTAATGCCCTGAATGCAAATGAAATTCATAAAACATGATTATTTGTAATTAACATTGTGAAGAAGTGTTTTTTCACTTTCTTTGAAACTCATAGATCCAAAAACGATAACCGGATAACCGGCCTTTTTTTTTAAAATCTTAATAAATTTGATATAAAAGTGTATTAAAATAGTTTCTATCAACAAAATCGACGTAGTAATTATTTTGACAGATCAATTGTCCTGTATATTGATTGCTTTTGTTAATTTTTCTTTATTAGAATTAATAAGAACTTAGACATACATGTTAGACAACTTGTCTAATAGCTCCGGGTAAGCTGTTAAGCATGTTAAGTAAACATAATCATTGTACATGTCTTTTAAACAGTAACTTTAAAACAGTAATTTGATTAAATTGTAAGGTTTACCAACTTCATTATTTGAGATTCTTTCTTGACGTATTTACGAAATAAGATCAAAAAAATGTGTGCTAGTTCAGTGAAAATGAACGTCATACGATATACATGTATACTCCAAAACATATAAATGAACCAAAAAAAAATTAAACTAGAGGCTCTAAAGAGCCTGTGTCGCTCACCTTGGTCTATGTTAATATTAAACATTGTACACAGATGGATTCATGACAAAATTGTGTTTTGGTGATGGTGATGTGTTTGTAGATCTTACTTTACTAAACATTTTTGCTGCTTACAATTATCTCTATCTATAACAGTAGTTTCTGTGGAAAATGTTAGTGAAAATCTACAAATTTTGTGAAAATTATTAAAAATTGACTTTGAAGGGCAATAACTCCTTAGGGGGTCAATTGACTATTTTGGTCATGTTGACTTATTTTTAGTTCTTACTTTGCTGTAGATTATTGCTGTTTACAGTTTATCCCTATCTATAATAATATTCAAGATAAAAACAAAAAAAACAGCAAAATTTTCTCAAAATTACCAATTCAGGGGCAGCAACCGATGATCCAATTCATCTGAAAATTCCAGGGCAGATAGAGCTTGACCTGATCAACAATTTTACTTCGTGTCAGATTTACTCTTAATGCTTTGGTTTTTGAGTTATAAGCCAAAAACTGCATTTTACCCCTATGTTCTATTTTTAGACGTGGCGGCCATCTTGGTTGGTTGGCCGGGTCATCGGACACAATTTTTAAACTAGATACCCCAATGATGATTGTGGCCAAGTTTCAATTAATTTGGCCGCGTAGTTTCAGAGGAGAAGATTTTTCTAAAAGATTACTAAGATTTACGAAAAATGGTTAAAAATTGACTATAAAGGGCAATAACTCCTAAAGTGGTCAACTGACCATTTTGGTCTCGTTGACTTATTTGTAGATCTTACTTTGCTGAACATTATTGCTGTTTACAGTTTATCTCTGTCTGAAATAATATTCAAGATAATAACCAAAAACAACAAAATTTCCTAAAAATTACCAATTCAGGGGCAGCAACCTAACAACAGAATGTCAGATTCATCTGAAAATTTCAGGGCAGATAGATCTTAACCTGTTAAACAATTTTACCCCATGTCAGATTTGCTCTAAATGCTTTGGTTTTTGAGTTATAAGCCAAAAACTGCCTTTTACCCCTATGTTCTATTTTTAGCCATGGCGGCCATCTTGGTTGGTTGGCGGGGTCATCGGACACAATTTTTAAACTAGATACCCCAATGATCATTATGGCCAAGTTTGGTTAAATTTGGCCCAGTAGTTTCAGAGGAGAAGATTTTTGTAAAAGTTAACGCCGGACGCAGGACGACGACGACGACGGACGACGACGACGGACGCCAAGTGATGAGAAAAGCTCACTTGGCCCTTCGGGCCAGGTGAGCTAAAAAATACAAGACTGACAAAGGCTTCTGTCTTGGGACTGATTAGTGTATCTATTATTTGATCCCTTATTCGTACCTTTAACGTTAGTAAAATTTCTTAAAATTGTGAATGACGATTTGTAACTAATTTCAGAAAAAAATATATGAATTGGATTATAGATTATGAATTCGAATAACTAAAATAAACCTACAATTGTCCTGTATATTGATTGCTTTTGTTAATTTTTCTTTATTAGAATTAATAAGAACTTAGACATACATGTTAGACAACTTGTCTAATAGCTCCGGGTAAGCTGTTAAGCATGTTAAGTAAACATAATCATTGTACATGTCTTTTAAACAGTAACTTTAAAACAGTAATCCGATTAAATTCTAAGGTTTATCAACTTCATTATTTGAGATTCTTTCTTGACGTATTTACGAAATAAGATAAAAAAAAATGTGTGCTAGTTCAGTGAAAATGGACGTCATACGATATACATGTATACTCCAAAACATATAAATGAACCAAAAAAAAATAAAAAAAATACAAGACTGACAAAGGCTTCTGTCTTGGGACTGATTAGTGTATCTATTATTTGATCCCTTATTCGTACCTTTAACGTAGTAAAATTTCTTATAATTGTGAATGACGATTTGTGACTAATTTCAGAAAAATATATATGAATTGGATTATAGATAATGAATTCGAATAACTAAAATAAACCTACACTACTAAATTCTATCATATAATGCAAAGAAGGCTTTCTGATTTAATTAATTACAAGCAAGTAAGTTGATCTCCGATTTTTCATGCTATCCTGTTTATCACATTGATTAAAATCTATTGAAGATGAGACTCATTTTACAGTAAGTTGTTCTTTATACAGCGAATAGAGAAAACCATTATTGGATATAGAAAACAGTTTTGTACTAATTGTGCAGAACTAAACAATGATAAAACATATGTCTGGCTGTTCACAAATGAGCATTTACCCATTTGTATGTGTCTAGGAAATGATATTTTCAGTGTGTAGATATGAGATCCAAAAGGAAACAAAATATGTAAATGATATTTGATTATTATGAGCTATGTTGTAATAGTTTAATGAGACACATGAGGCTCTGACCCTGTCCCATAACATGATAGAAATATTTAAGGTTCTTGATTTTATTTTTTCCAATGATGTTGTGCATATTGTTGTGGAATGATGCTTTTCGTGGGTTTTAGATTTGATTCTTAAATCTCGTATCTCATTTATATATCTTGATATAGACTTCCTATGTCGTGTTTTTGTTCATAGATTTAAAAACGCCATGTAATAAGTGGGAGTCAAACATATCACAATTTTTTTCTAATTTACCGTAAACATTATATATTTTCAATAAGGTCAATTTTGTATTTCAAATTAGCTCTTTTTTATTATTAACTACTAAAAGCCTACCCCCGAAAAATGCTTACTTGTTTTATTTTAAACTATACTATCAGTCTAACAGGCAAACATAAGATAAAGTATGAATGGTACTTTTTGTTTGGCTTTTTTTTGCTGATGCAATTTCAGGGGAAATAAATCTAAATTTACAACCTTTCGTTGCAACGGTTACTTGCAATGTTGGTTGAAAGCATAATCGAGTACACGCAATATTGTTTGATATGAATAGGTAACATATCTTTATGAATGTTATACTAAGTTGTAGCTAAAAATTATCTAAACACGTTTTATAATGATTCATGAAACATACATCGACATAAAGGGCATATATGAATTAATATCAAAACTTCAATGACGGCTCCCAGTTCGTACTACGGTTGGTACCGTAGTAAATCTGGAAACCTCTTGTGGAGTTTGCTGATCAATAGACATTAAGCTAATATTTTTTTCTATCTGGCGATCTATTGCGATTGTTTTGCTCAGGAGATGTTCCACGTGTACAATAAAACCTGTATAAACCGGCCGGCTACGGGACTATAAAAAAGGGCCGATTTGGACAGTGAGCCGGTTTATTCAAGTTTCCGTTTTGACCGGAAGTTAATGACTTGTGACGTCCGACATTTTGCATGTAAAAGTTCTCTCTAATTGTAAATTATATGTGATAAATTAAAATACTTTCTCTTCGTTTTTCATTGTTTGCATTTGCATCATAATGCTCGCGTTGTTTTGATTGTAAGACGAGAGTTTCGATCTACTCCCATGATCAATAATTTGAAACGTTGGAACGGCCGATCAAAAAGCCATAATATTATCAAACGTAATTTCATCACTTTTGAAACTTTGTCGTACAGTGTACAATATCCATTGATTGCTGTCATTCGGGTGTTTTTCATTATCAAGGTCATTTGTTTAGAATTCACAACAGGGAACCCAGGATTTCGAAATCACGATGTGAATTACTTACTCCGCGATTTTAATTTGTTTATCCAAGTTAAAACGTTCAATCCAAGATATATTCGGTGTGTCTTTTTGTTCAATTGACACGTTTATAATGTTTTAATAAATAATACAGCTCACTACTGTACGATTGTAGGTTCACAGTTTGACACCTGACTAATTGATTATCAAATATGTTGTGATTGCATATCGATCATTGAAATTAATTAGACAAACCGGTTTTGACAGGTAATAATTAATGTTATTAAGAGTATTGGGACTTCATAATAAGACCGGAAATCGGAATACACAGGGTCCGGTTTACAAAGTGTATTTTAACAAAGACTGTGATAGGGAAAACTATGGAAATTTCATTTTCGGACGGAATGGACAGGAAACCGGTTTATTCAGGGTCCGATTTAATCAGGTTTGACTGTGTATTGATCAGGTTATCTTCCATTTAACTGGCTTCCATGATAATTTGATCAGAAAAAAACGAGGTTATATTAATCGGCCAATCCACGGTTATGCTGATTATTTGAAAGCATAACATTATCTAGTTTTGTGACTATTTATGTGAGGTTTTGCATCTCATTATCCAAAGCACTGCTCAAATTTCCTTAATCGGTCGGTGATACTGCGCCATTAGTAAAGTCGACTTGTCGATGGTCATAATTGGCACTTGTTGATCCATATATCGCCATCTGGTTTGCTATTAAGGTTTTCAATTCTTTTAACGCCTTGTAGAATGTTTATGGGTTCCTCTCTATTACCTGCATTGAAGATTTTCTGTCTTTACATCCTCGTAGGAATGCTTCGGTTAAAATATGGTTTGATAGTCTTTTTAAGGCATTGGAATCATCATCTGTGTTTACCTTGCGAGCGTTCTCAAAGCCAACATCGGCCTGGCAATCTGGGACCTACACACATTTTCATGATTTCCCAATGTGATCTACCGGCAGTTCGTTCAAATTGGCAAATGAACACCTCCAAATTCAAGGGTACTCTTCGATTGAGTTTTTGGATTTTTTGGAGCTGTGGGCTTCGGCTCTGGTCCCTTTGACCAAGATTTTCTGGCCATCGGGTATATTCTCTCTCCAATGTTGCCACACTCTTCCGGTCTCTCTGCCCTTTTTGGATCGGTCAGTGGAGTGAGCTTGTTGTTATTGGAAGCCTGTTAGAGCTCCAGAAGCTGACGAGGTTGTCATAATTGCAGTGATAAATGTGGAATTTGCCATTGACTTGACGGGGATGATACCGTAAGTAAGCACTGCATTCAGCATTGGAGAAACTTGACAGAATCCACTTCAGCCAATTGTTTCTGTAATGGTTTGCTGCTCTGAACCAAATACTATTGACTCATAGTAGATGGTAAGTGTGTGTTTTAAAGAAGACATATAAGCCTTTTGCTGGTAACCTTGATTAGTACTAGAGGTTTATAGTATGTTCTTAAATGGAGATTGTTGTTGAATAATTTGAACTGTCTCATGCAGGGCCTGACTTATGACTTTTGGCTTAATATGAAGACACCTTCTATAGAGTTGGCGCGGTTGACGGTTCCTGCGAACTACAATGAGAACAGACCCATGGCATGGTTTTTGTTGTGTACTTTTGGTAAACTTGCGTTGTACTTGATAAGGTCAAATGACTTATGAATTGGCTTAGATGATGTGTCCATTGCAGGAATTTTAACTTCTTTATTTCGATTGTCCACTTATTCATTTAAAACTAGATGTCAGGTGTTGGAAGGTATCCTGCTGTTCAAATGCACTTATGAATAGAACTGTGTCTCCTTCCTCAGTTGTTGTCAGCTTGTCCGTCCGTCTCACCACAACAATGAATATCTTATTGGTCTGACCATCAATGTCGCCAAGCAATTATCACTAGCCTTGTGGTCTATCCTGTCTTCAGACTGTTGAGGTTGCTCCCATCTGCTCGTTATTAAAATGCATTGCCTCTTTCTGTTCAGCTTGAATCGTAATGAGACTAACACATATTTTATCAATTCGCGCTTCGCTCTGTTTTATATTGCGGTAAATCTTAGCTGTTCTTTGAGCATTAAATTTTCTATCTACTGAAAATCCTTGGTACAATTGTTTAATAGTAGGGATGTCAAAAGATCTGAAATTTAATACTCGGATACTCGGTCATAATACTCGAGTACTCGCAAGTACTCGGATGAATCTTAAACGTCTATTGAAATGTAAAGACTTTAGGTGGGATGCATTGTGTTTGTTATTACAATTCATAAACATATTAGCGAAAGACAAACGTACTAAAAACATAGTTTTTTTTTGGGTCCATCAAACAATGAATTACCGATCGCCGTTTCTACAAATAACTTATCATAATTGCAATTATTGTTTCTGTACGTGTTCAATAACCAAACTCAAATAAAATCAAAAATATTTGCATATAAAGTAGACAATACATATATCATCTGTTCCTTAGGAGTTGGTGTTTTATTATAATACGACTTGTCCATTAATTTGTCAACAACAATATTTGACTTCAAATTATTTGTGCTTTTTCGCGTTGCTCAGTCTTACTTTTTCTGTGTTTTCCTTTTTTTTTGGCACTTCACTTTCGTTTGTCAAATTTTCTTTATTTTTAAGCATGTAATTGTCAGTCTATTTTCGACTTTTACGTTTGAATGTCCTTTCGCCTATCTTTAAATTGTAAATTAAACCATTATAGTTAACTTTCAAATATAGAGTAATTGAGTTAATTTAAATGTACCTCTCATACTAATCACAATAACATATAAGTTTTGATCAACAAACAAAGGTAAGTTTTTACGGCTTGTGATGAGTTAATTATTAATCCTTGAAAGTTTTGATCCGTATACAAACACCGTTAAAAATTTCTCTAATCGGTTGCGTAGGGTTCAAGGCAAGTCATTTTGATTTTGCTCTAGTTAAGAAATTAAATGATTTCAGACTAAAAACTGTTTGACTTTCTATTTTGTTACATGTAGTGCACATGACAACATATCATTGGATGGAAAGAACGTTGCTGGTACCCTCTATAACAAAAAGTATCCTCAGAATAAATATATTTATGTTGTTAATATATGTTATATTTGTATTACGAAGGGTATATTTCAACGGAACTAAAATGAGTGGAAATGTGGAGAGAAATATCTCAAAATGTATAACAGGCAAACGAGTATCCGAGTACCTAAACTGTACTCAAGTACTCGGTCTTCCGAGCGAGTACCCGAGTACTCGAGTACTCGTTGCCATCCCTATTCAATAGTCATTTCTGTGCTGTCCTCTGTTTAAGCGTCTTCAGCTATTGGTTTCTCCATATCCCCAAGTGATTAATTTTCTGCCATCTCAATGTTCTTGTTCTTGTCCTCAATTCCTGCCATTTCACTGATATGTGTTTAAATGATTTTCAATTCACAGTATAATATCTTAAATTGAAATATAATGCGACCAAATAAATAAGAAAGGCACTAAGTAATATCTTGAGGCAGATAAATCCCAAATCACAAATACAACAAATAGTGCAGCTTTTATGAATAAAATTGAGAATGAAAATGGGGAATATTTCAAAGAGACAACAACCCGATCATAGAAAAGACAACAGCAGAAGGTCATCAACAGGTCTTCAATGTAGCGAGAAATTCCCGCACCCGGAGGCGTCCTTTAGCTGGCCGTTAAACAAATATATACTAGTTTAGTGATAATAAACGCCTTACTAAACTCAAAATTGTACACAAGAATCTGAAATTAAAAATAATACAAGACTAACAAAGGCCAATGGCTCCTGACTTGGGACAGGCGCAAATATGCGGCTGGGTTAAACATGTTTATGAGATCTCAATCCTCCCCCTATCAGAAGATGTAACCGAAGAAAATAAACAAAATGACAATAATACATAAATAACAACAGACTACTAGCTGCTAACTGACATGCCAGCTTCAGACTTCAATCAAACTGATTGAAAGATTATGATTTTATGATATGAATTTTAGGCACAATCCTTCCCGTTAGGGGTTTAGTATCATACCATCAAAACATATATGAGAAGAACATAACCCGTGTCATGCCAAAAACTGTTTTTTGAATAAATGTGTTTAGTTCCTGTGCAAAGACCCATATAAGTGAATCAATATTAACTCCAAAATATGCAATCTTTAATAATATGACCACAGTATCGTAACTATATCCCTTCTTAATAAGTCTATTTGAAAGTTTTGTTAGTTTATGAGGTGAATACTGACATTTTTGTGCTTTATAAAAAGTATTTCCATAAAAAATTGGATGAGAAATACCTTAAGGTGGCTCACCCAAATAGTGACACCCGGTAGATTTTTTTTTATGTTCACTTATTCTGTAGATTTGTTTATGCTGAATCCAAAAATGCAAAGAAAAAAGGGGGTCATCAGGCTCGTTTTCCCCTCAAATTGGTGTGAAATGTGCGATTTTGACCCTATTTCCAAACATGTCCACCCTTACAACAATAACAGTTACATCAAATTCAAAGAGTTTTAAAACCAAGTCAGTATGATTTTTATGTGAAAAAACATTAGAATGTGAAATGTAAACCTTTCCTGTTGTTGTTTTTGACTTAGAAATCCTTTTATTTTCAGATTTATGTCTACATTTTGCATTTTCTAATTTCAGTTTAAGGCAAACAATATTGATTGAATCGATTTGTCGTAAAATTTCCCCGGTAGATTTTTTTTTAAAACAGATATGTGAAAGCTATGACCTTTTCGAGCATTTTAAGGTAAAATAAAATGGGGGTCACCAGGCTTTTAAAAAAGTTACGAGCTTTTGTTTAACCTATCTACCCCATAAGGTCTGATTTCAATGCACTCCATGAATTACTTAAATGTGAATTCTTTATTGATGGCTTTGATAAAATATTGTTTGCAATTATATCAATTAACGATGGCTGAATATAAATGTGGTTATCGTATGATTGTTTGTTATCAAAAAGCGAAATTTTTATTATTTAGGTGAAATATGGTAATTTTGTCTGGCGCGAGTTGCTTCCCTCTAATTTGGCGCCATTATCGGACCAGGTGAATTTCAAGGTCGCCATTGCCGAGCAGCATACTATCTTGATGAATACGACCATGTACATGCACAACAGACATTGTGGCGAATATACAACGATGAAGGTAGAGTTGTTACATAAGAAAACATAGATTTCGATAGTTTAGGCAGCCAATGTTACCAATACCACGAAAAATACAAACTTGGGGGCTGTCTCAAAATACTCGCCACTGTTGAAAATCACTGCGACTGAGACCTTGGACGGGCTCACTTTCTGTTCTATGTTTAATCGTTAAAGCTGGTATCTTTTTTATTTATTTATCTTAGTATTTTTACCCTTTACTGACAAGTTGTTAGCATGTCTGACCCGTTTTGAAAGATATCCGTGTGCAAACGGACGATGAGGAGGGAATGATATCTGATCATATCTAGCTACTATGAAGCACCACAACTGTCATTTAATTACCAGAGTGATTGAAATTACAGAGAGATTAAAGTGTCAAGTTGACACTTCTAAAGACTAAAGACTGTTTACGCTACTGTTAGTATCAATGAATTAGTCTTTTTTAATCATCCTTTGTTAAATCTAATTTCGTAGCCAAGTTTAGATCATATGTATATGGAGTACCCTATAACTTTCCTTGGGCAGTTTCTACTCCCTTGCCCCAACTTTATTTCCATTCCTTTTTACCCTAAAAGTTTCTCCTCTTACTTCAATACCTCCATCTCCTTGTTCCAAGACAAAATAAAAATGACAAAATGTATTTCCAAGATAACCCTTTTTATCGCTGAAACATTGTACAGAGTGTGGCCAAAAGTATTTGTCACTTCAGATTTTTAGCTGTATATTGTATTTAAGGTGATACCCAACACTTTCACTAAAATTGGTTTGTCTCGTTTAATTTTCATAAAATTTTGACAAAGTATTTACTTTGACCCTATGACAAAAATATTAAAATTTCAAAATTTTTTAACCAAGCGTTTTGTCAGAAAATTAACACTGGTTATATAGCAGTTTGACAAACATCAATTTTGATCATTGAGAAGCTTAACATTCCCTTTACAACACAAACGTAATTAAAACGTTTAGCTGACTTTACAGAGTTATCTCCCTGTAGTGTTAGGTACCACCTTAAAACTACATAAAAAAAAATTCTTTTGGAGTCATTTTGGATTGATTTTAAGCAACCTTGTACCAATAGAAACAGGATTGTCACAGGTTTGTATATTGTGGTTTTATTCTTTTTTAGTCTCATTTTCATTATTTTCTGTTAAGAAATTCGCTATATAATCAAACAAATTAAATTATTAAAAAATATTTTATGTGTTTTCAAGGGAAAACAAAAACACATAAAACGAACCTGTTATCAAATAAACAAATATTAATATAGAACATTCTACTTCTTTTAAGGTCTCGTAAATATAAATTAAATCCAAACATACATTTCTAAATGCCCTCAAAATATTTTTTTGAAGTAATGTGTTTTTATATGAAATATATACATCATATAAATGTAGCCAAAAAATGCAGGTGACAAATGCATAATCATTTGTATGGTTCATTGATCAACAGTAAATCCTCTTTAAATATGCCTAATTGTGTAATCAATAGGTCATCTTCATGTATATTTGGTGGACTTTAAGCAACCAACAATCAATCAATCATGTATATTTGGTGTATTAAATGTATTATAACAAATGAAAATATCAAATAAGAGGATGTGATATGATTGTAAATGAGACACAAGAGACCATACAACACTATAACTATACATGTAGGTCACCATACGGACTTCAACAATGAGTAAAACCTATTCTGCATAGTTGGTTTTAAAGGCCTCGAAATGACAAATGAACAATTTAAAACAATTCAAGTGAGAAAACTAATCGGTGATTTATGTACAAAATAATGAATGAAAAACAAAAATGTCTGTCTTGCAGGGTTTATTTGACATGGGGTGCGGGCTCATTGGTTGATAATATTGCGAATAACTGAAGCCTTTCCGGCTTTGGCAGTCAGTCCCCACATCGTCACTGTAGGAACAAAATAAGAAAAACAAATGGTATTAGAAAAAAAAAAATCATAATATCCTGTCGATATGAATATCTTCATAGTATGCCTTTAAAAAAATGTCAAAAAATAGGTTCAGAAATTCTTTTGTGCGGTTTGAGAGAAGTTGCGATGAGAAACTTTTACAGCACTATATTGCAGCAAATAAGTTCAAAGGGGCATAACTCCTATACAAAATAAATGAATCATAATTTTCTGTTGATATGCACATCTACATAGTATGTCCTTATTATCTAAAAAGGTTTCATAAAAATCTGTTGTGCGGTTTGAGAGGAGTTGCGATGAGAAACTGTTACAGTACTATATTGCAGCAAAAAGTTCAAAGGAGCGTAACTCCTAGAAAAATAAATGAATCGTAATTTCCTGTTGACATACACATCTACATAGTATGTCCTTATTATCTTAAAAGGTTTCATGAAATTCTGTCTTAGAGGAGTTGTGATGACAAGAAACAAGACTGACTGACAGACGGACAGACGGGTCAAAAATATTATACCCTTTGCAACTTCGTTTCGTTGTGTATAAAAATAGGAAGATGAGGTATCATTGTTCATGAGGCCACTCTAAACCGGAGACCAATTTACATAGAAGATATCAATTATGTCCCCTTTCAATTACCAATAAAACCATATACCACATAGTCAAACAAAAAAAAGTCCCAGAAATTACTTTTTTGTATTTATTGCACATACTGAATATTTAATTTGTTCATACTGAATGGTCACTGGCAAATATTTCAAACATAATACGGATGAGAACATATAGAGAAATGTTAACTATGAAAGTTATGCTAAGTAAGAGGAGCTAGATATAAAGACTGCCATAAGAAAAAGAATGGACAATTATGCTTGGTGCATGTATAGGCAAAAATTCCCCTTTTGGCCTTACGAGGCTTCGTATGTATACATCCAGCTGTTTGAGCACCCTGTATAATCAGGGAATCGTCTGTCAGATAAGTCATATTTCTATGTTAACCATACGATTTGAAAATAAGCAGATGTAGTATAATTGCCAATGAAACAACTATCCACCAAAGTTCAAATTTGAAATTCAATATTATTAATAAAAAAACATCATCTCCTTTTATCATCACGCATAGATTAGTTACACATTTTTTGTCATTCACATTTTTTTGCCGCAATGACATCACTTCACTATAAATATTTTCATCATCAAGAACTTTCCTTACAATCTAACCTTTTAAAAAAGCATGTCAAAAATTAAGATAGAAGTTAAAATTTGCCCGGCTAATATAGCGTTCCTGTGTACTGGGCAGAGTTTTAAAATTACCATCCAAACTTTTCCTGGACCTAGTAGTAGTGTAAATTATTTTTATATATAAAGTCTTTAGTAGTGTTTGTGACTGATCCACACGCTGTGGGTGTTCCTAGAAAAATCCCGACATAGTAACCAAAAATGTTGCGGTCCTCCGCAAATCATACAGTATTGAGGAATTATCTCATAGGTCGGAATACAAGGTCAGTCCCAGTTACTTTTGACAGTGGTGGATCTAGGGGAGGGTTCTGGTGGTTTGAAACCCCCTTTTAGGACGATCAATTCTTTTGAATGGGAAAACATAGTTGGAAAACCCCCCAGGCGCGGATCCAGAGGGGGGTTCCGGAACCCCCCTTTTTTTGGACGATCAATTTATTTGAATGGGAACATGTGATTGGCCCCCCCCCCACACACTTTTAAAAAAAATGGTTAGATCTGCCCCTGCCCCCTTTTTGTCCTGGATTGGGAACCCCCTTTTGAAATAGCTGGATCCTCCCTGATTGATCAATTTTAATCTTCATGTCCTTTTATTTCTGCAGGAAAACCAATAATCAATCTTGTGAAATAAGTTACTGAATCCATTAGTCTATTATAATAATAACACTTGCTCTAATTTACTTAATAATGTTTCTTTTTTTTTTAATTTGAACTCGATTGACATATTCACAAATACAACAGAAATTGCAAATCAACAAATAATAATTAGCAAAATAAGTAATAGAAAAAAAATCGCAAAATAGAAAACATTGGCCCCGAGGATTTAGATTATAGGATATAGTCTAGTGTTCAGAAAATTATGGAATTGTGATACGAGAAAGTTTATCAGATGATTTTCGTGCTCATTTACTGATCATTTTTCTGATAAGGTAAACAAATCTTTAAATGAACATGTTAGGTGTGCCTTTCAAGTATTCAGTCTGTTAGAAAATCGGCAAACTAGTTTTGGGGAAACTAAAAAATATTTAACTATAATTAACAAAATTTTGCGGTGTAAAATTATATCGCATAATCGGGAATAATTAAACTCCTAAAAATAACTGGAAATAAAGATATTAAAGAGATTTATGACAGAAACAAACTGATAGCTTGAAAAAGTACCCGCCCCGATGCCTTTAAAGCATACTATACGGGTTTTACCAGTTTTTGAAAGCTGTACAATGACATGCAGTTGTTTACATCGCTATCATTTGTTTACAGTTCAGTAATCCTTGCATCATTGGCAAAACAGTTTCAAACAAAAAATCTCCAAGACATCATTTAATATTCAACCGATATTTGAGTGAATTCAAAATATGGTACGAACGGACACGAGGGGCGACCGTGTAAGATGATAATGCGTTGTTGGAGCGAAGCGGCACCGTCGACGTCATACATGTGACTTTGTCAGTATTTATATATTCTGGTTTTTTTTATTTTAATATGCTTAAATCAAGTATATTTTTCTCCTTTTAGACTTTTATGCGAAAAATGAAGAAAGCACTCTGAATTTCTGACCGTTCGTATTTTCTGATTTGAAGAAGGTTTTGTCTCACTTGTTTACATCGTCAAGGGTGCTTTCATACACGCCCGCGTTCCAAGGTCGTCAAAGCTATTTTTGAGAACACCCCTGAAAGCGACCGTTTCCAAGGCACTCGCTGTAAGAAACATGCCTTAAGATATGCGCATTGTTAAAGAACCTAGTCACCTTAACGTATAAGACGTCTGCATGTTGTGTGAAAGCTACTACTGCAGCTATTTATTAAAGCTACTACTTTGTGTATGAATTGACAAGCAAGGCAAAATCAAAAAGGACAGAACTGGGACAGATACCTAATGACACTATACATCAATAAAATGCTTATATTCAGGTCAGTTCTCAATAATGAATATTTGCTTATTTGTCAAGGCGGCCATTTTGAAAATAGCTGCCATTTTTTATTTCAAAAATAGTTCAAACAAAATCTTGCTAAAAGTACACCAAGTCATATTTTGGCATATTTGATAGATTTTTCAAATTCAAGATAGAATCGGAGCTTTTGTTATGAGTCAATCAGTTAAAAGCTTTCACAGAAACTAATTTAATCAACTGAAAAAGACACTTAAGTGTTAAAAAAAGTTAAAAATCTTTTGTCAGATGAATTTGAAATTTGAGGCCAAAATCATTTTTTAATCATTGACTCATATTCTAATAATTTATTGAGAAACATCGGCTCCGTTAGAATTTTTATTATCTTGTAAAACTGGGGCCACTTGTGTTAATATGTCTTTTGATCGAGTAGAGCCATTTCGATTGATATTGTATAGTGTGTCTTTCTATTGTGAGGTTACACTATTGTTTCAGAGAAAGGTAAAGGTTTAAAGCTGCTGTAATTATTTGCACCTGTCCTAAGTCAGGAATCTGATGATCAGTAGTTGTCGTTTGTTGATGTGTTTTATCAGTGTTTCTCGTTTTATATAGATTATACCGTTTGTTTTCCTAATTGCATGGTTTAAAACTAGAAATTTATGGGACCCTTTATAGCTTGCTGTTCGGCGTGAGCCACGGTTCCATGTTGAAGACCGTACTTTGACCTATAATGGTTTACTTTTATGACTTTTGACTTGGATGGAGAGTTGTCTCATTTGTACTCAAACCACTACTTCTTATATCTATTATGTACATCTGAACCAGTGACAACTACACTCCATCTGTCGGATCACCAGTGATGGCGATACAATGATTAAAACACATTCTGTATATATGCGGATATATACCGGTATATAGCATTATCCACATACATATAGGCCTATGTCTGTTGTTCTGCGGGTAATTTACTTTATAAAAATTCACCTATTTTTGTCATTATCGTACTTTTGAGTTAACTACTAATGTTTGAAATTAGTTGATACATGTACCACACACAGTGCACACATGTACATCACTAACATGTTCTTCAAGATTGTTTGCTTAAAACAACATGAACAAGAGAAAAGAACAAACATACAGTTAAACATTAAAAAACAAATTTAAAACACCTACAGTCGTTGGACAAAAGTGAGTTCCCACTAAAAAAAATGTCCAATCATTTCAACTAAAATCGATATTTTTCAAAAAAATATTCCCAAGTAAGTCTATCAGCAAATTTTATAAAATATATACCATAAGATGCAGAAATGTCTGAAATTTAATTGTTAATTTGGCCATAATTATAATGAGGTTCGTTTTCATTATCTAATGGGTTAAACACAAATGCAAATTTTTACGATTTTAATTTTGTTAGAATGCATAGCAAATTTTTCAAGAAATATTTTGTTTGTATTCATCTCTTCAGCAATTTAAAATAAGAATGAATAATATCATGGCAAAATAAAAATAAAGCTTCAGACCTTTCTGCATCTTATGGTATCTTTTTTATAAATATAGCTCATAGACTTACGGGGTAATAATAGAATTTAATTAAATGAAAATTAAATTAATTTATTGAATTAACATATACATGTATTGAGACTCGACAAATCGAGTCGTCCTTTACTTTTATTATGCTAATTTTAGCACGTGACAGCCGAGTAGTAAAAGTCCGTGCAATTTAACGGTCTCTTTTACCTTGTAAACTGAACGGAGAGGACGTTAAAAAATTAAGACCCATCCTCTCCCACCCTTAAGAATTGAACTTTGTTTGCTGCTGGTTTTATTTATTTTTCAGATGCTCCAGTCTTCAAACACATATCTGTCATGGTAACATGCTGACGCAGTCACACAACTGGAGCGTAATTTACTTCATTTTATGCAGACTATGGATAGCCCAGCTGCTAATTTCTGAAATATTGCTGAATGGACCGCCCTTCAGTACACCAGCTTTGAATCGCACAGCTGTGATTAGCTCAATCGTCATCAACATTTTATTGATTGACAAATATTTTGGTTGTGTACTGTTGTTGTAACAGTTGTTGTTTTATGAATGAATGTTGATTAAATGTTGCCATGACAATTAAATATCCAAACAAAATCAGTGTTTGTTATTTGTTGTACTGAAATACAAATCAAGGCATCAATGGCGTCTGTTCGTCAATTCTGATAATTGGTTAATTTACACCAAGTGATATTTTGGTCAAATGAGATATTCAATAACTGTTGTCTTGACAAGTGTATTATCATTTTGTGCCTTGAATATCTGAGCATATACTACATCAATAAATTTCTAAAAATGTTCATGGATAAGATGTATAGAATGTTATGATCAATGCACTTTATTTTGTGTACCAAAAATGTAGTGATAAGCTTTGGAAGATTAAGTCAGTCCCACAAGGTTTTCATTGAATTTTATGCAATCTTTAACATGCTGAAACTTGAGTATTAAACAAGATGCAATGCCCTAGATATGATCTGTCGTCGTGTTGCTTATGTGATAACAAATCCGGTAAATAGTCTATTTCGGTAGTGCACATTCATAAAAAGGAAGGGGATTGTAGTTACGACGTAAGGAATATATCTGATATCATTTGTGAAATGGTTATTCCATAACGGTCAAACAACTCTTGATGGCGTCCGTAAAATTTACGAAGGGATGATTTCAACTTCATCATTTGGAACACTAGGTTTAAAAGCTTCCTTGTGAGCAGCAACCTCTATCAAGAAAATCATGATAGGAAATGCAAGCACGGGAATGTTGCTACTAAGAAATGGAAAGTTCACAATTGGAAAGCTGAAATCATCTCTTTTGTCGTAAAGTTTTGTTTTCAACTGATTCGGAACACAAACTTCTGCTTGGGATACTGACTGTGTCTTTTTCGAGAAAAGAGCAGTTATTAGTGTAGGTGGCGGTGCCAATGTCGATACCGGTTATGGTGAATATTAACTCGTATGATGTCGGTTTAAGTTTACAATGATATTTCATAAAAATAACTTTGAAAAAAATCCGATAACTGTGTAAGGTTTTTCATTATAAATTATAAAAAGGAAGACTAAAATATTTTCTCTTAACTTTGTGGTATATTTTGCAATAATATACCAGTTCACCAGAGTCTAACCTACAGTTCCGTCATTTCGAGAACTATACTTATTTGCCGATAATGTTCTTGGTATGTACTATTTCTTCTTATCTATATTAACATCAAAAGTCAAATGAGGCTTCATCTACTTGTGTTTATTTAACCGGACTGGTGCTTTTTCCTTTATTGATGACATTTTAGTGCCAACAAACCTTGCTTAACTTTGCAAACTAGAAAAAATGATAATGCATTCGATATTAAAATCACATTATGCTTAAGCACTTTACATAATTGTTTATCAGGTTGAAATCAAGATTTCTTAGATAGTTATGTGACACAAAGAGACAAAACCATACCTGATCATTCATCCAAGTTGTTGCAAAGGAAAAAGCATCACGTACAATATGATAACTTTGGACTTTCCCTTTGGTATCTTCCGTCATTCTTTTATGATCACAATATAATCCCTTGTCATCCTTTTTTAGTTGTTCTACGTCAAATGGTTTATCTTCTTTTGTGATATTTCCTTGATCACACATAAATTTAACCTGATAATTTACCATTACACCAAACTTTGATTTTAGTTCTAAAATATTTTTTATCAAGCTTGTATAAATACTTCTACAGACAGATGTGTCATAATTCCACGACCAAACCTGTGAACAAATTGTATTATTTGAACTGAAAATAACCAGTTTCTTCAATCCGTTACTGTCTATATCAAAAATAGCGCTCTTGTAATATAACGCAATTAGCTTGTATTTATCATCTCTCATGTGCCGAACCAATATGTCGTTGAATATTGCTGGAGGTAAAAAGTCAAAAACTAAACAAAGCCAAGATGATTTTTCACATGTATCATTGTTGGTACAATATTTTTCATAAATGGTGTCCAACGACGGTTGTGACTTTTTGTCAATCATACTTGGAATAATGTAACTTGGTTCGGAACCTGACTCATCTCGTACAATAATGTCAAATTTAATCATGACTTCAATAACATAGTCTCGGTTTTTATTGAAATCTGAATCTGGTTCAAATGAAAGAAGTTTATCAATAAACGAATTATTTATTACACCTGTAAGTTTTAGAGTTGCCCACTCAGGACATGGAAGTAAGGTATTACGAAAGTCTGTTGCACACACAAGACATTTAAAAGCATCTATAAGCCAGCTAGGTTTGATAATAATGCAATCCCGTATGTCTTCAAAAAAAATTACGTTACCAAGCTCGTGCTGATATTTAAGGAATAAATTGACTTCAGATTCCTCGTTTATTGGGACAGATGACATTTTAGCCATCTGTATGATGTCGCTTCTTGATAACACGTGTTTTTTTTTTTTTAAGTCTTTCGTGATCTAGTTCATTTTCCAAGTGAATCCATCGCACTGGTTTGTCTTCTTTCCAGGTTGGTAAGTCGGCAGCTGCATGAAAGATACTTTTACGTAATTTCTCAAAATCTGTTTCGTCGACGCTTTTATTTGACACGAAATGAATTGCATCACTTCCTTCTCGTAAGTGTAGTCTTCTAACATCTGTAAGCATAGAGTTAACATCTTCTTCAAATTGCGTAGTTTTTTCCTTCAGTACCTACAAATATTGAAATAAATATAATTCATTTATGGTCGTTTGTCTCAGAGCATTATGTGTAAGACGTTAAAACACAAAACCAATCAACAATCAACATCAGATACTCATTAACTCATATACAGTCCATGATATGGTTTTCAAAAATAAACAAATTGACTTACTGCCAAGAGAGGGGGACAAAGCAGACTGCACCAGTTATTTTGAATGCGTTGGTTTCTTTTTTGTTCATATTGCTTCTTGGTTATTATCAGTCTTAGTTTATTTTTAAGATAATTTCCAATTTTTGTCCGCGCGAGGATTTTTTGAGTTACTAAAAGAAATTTTTAAACGGGTTGTTTAATTTGTTTAGTTGTCTTATATTGTACATCGCCGCGATATAGCCTTGGTGTGCCAATGCAGCGTAAAGCAACCAACAATCAATTATAACTCTTCATTTTTGTCCTGTCTATTTCATCATACAGAATAATTGACTGGATTGCCATTTGTTTAAAACAAATTTTGTTATTTAAAAACAAATAGGAAACACGTTTATTGCAAAGCTTTGAACAATTGATAATTTTCAAATAAAAAAAAAGCAAAACAAAACAAAAGGTCGTATTATTGTTCAGATTTGCGGACACGGACCTACGTGTGCGTCGACACTTTTTTACAAATAAAATGTAGTTTCAACCAGAATGTTAACTTACATTATTGGTTGTATGCCGTACATTCAATTAATGAATTGTATTAATCTTTGAATGTAGTAGTATGTCCTATATAATTTCAAACAAGTTTTCCGTTCTATTTAAGATTGCGATGAAACATCTATCTTTTTAGTTCTCGGCAAAAACATTGCCTCAGCGAGAAGACACATTCGCATGAAATCATCGACATAATGGAGACATCTTCATCGGGAAGGAATGATAATATCAATATTAATTGCCAAGTTAAAAATTGCTCCATTTTAATTGGAACATTTTTTTTAATATTTCAAGTCAGTATGAAAAATGCTCCACCTTAGAGCATTTTTCATTTTCAATATTCAAAATTAAATTAAAAAGTGCTAAAATTCAGCAATATTATTTTTTGGCTTATTAGAATATGATAGAAATATTTTTTGCCCATGAAACAACGAAATGCAAATGCGTATTTATTAAAACTGTTGATCATTTAAATCATTTTTTAACACAATTTAATAATATGTTTGTAATATCCCCGTCCATTCAAAAAATGTAATTTCATGAAAATTACAGTCTGCAGTAACCAATGGTAACAGTTTTTAAAACATTTATTAGATTCTGATAACATCAATTTTCACCAAACTTGAAAAGAATCTTCTTACAATTGAAATATAGTACTTAGTTAAACAGTTTCAATAACTGTTTTCTATTTTATGTCGCGTCTGCGATTAACAGATTAAGTAGGCGAGACATTAGGTTCCGCGGAACCCTTCCATTTTTTCATATGTAAGGCCGTTAGCTTTCCTGTTTTAATTGTTTGATACTTGTCATTGTAAGGTCCTTAATAGCTTGTTGTTCGATGTGAGCATTTGCATTAATAAATTCAACCATTTTCAATTAGTTAGACATTGAAGGATGTAGTATAAAATGACTGTCTTTTGATGAGGTAAATGGTCCTTGTATATTTGCGTCCATTCGTTATTAATTTTGAAAAATCAAATACAAAACCTGAAAATACTTTCGTTCTTCGTTTTGTTTTAGAGAAATAAAAAACGAAAAACGAAAACACTTCAATTTGTGTTTCATTTTGGATTTTAAGAAAGAAAAACAAAACCGTTTTTGATATTTCATAATGAAAAACGAATGGACACAAATATACACGAATCGTAAATATGCGGTTTTATTGAATATTCAACAAATTGAAATTCTTTGAAGCGATCAGATAAATCAAAGGATAAATTTCTTTAGTATACATACTGAAGTCGTCATTATTGAGAGCCAAAATATCATACAAATATCTAAAAGTATTATTAAATTTGTTTATGAGATGTTGTTTCGATGGGTCTTTGCTGATTTTTGTCATAAATTGTAACTCATAGCAATACAAAAATTGGTCCGCAATAAGTGGTGCACAGTTAGTCCCCATGGGAATTCCGATAACCTGACGATATACGGAATCTCCAAAGCGAACAAAAATGTTATCTAGCAAAAATTCAAGGGCATATATGTAGGACTCAAATCCATGGTGGGTTCCAAATCTATGGCAGATTCCTAATCTGTGGTAAATGTGACGTCATGCCAAATCCATGGCAAGTTTTGTAATTTCCTAATCTATGGCGGATTTATGTTGTTTCCAAATCTATGGCAAGTTTTTGTGCAAATGGAAAACAATGCAGTACATTTTCGACCAATGACTTGTCTTAAGCAAGTGGAAAAATACGACAACGGGAGCATGTCTATAATAAATATAAACATTTGTGAAATAAACATTCCATAATGTTCAACAACAAAAAAACATAAATGATAAATTCATATGCCTTAATACAGACTTCAAGATTACATAATGTGCTCTGTAAAAAATAAACATTTTTTTTAATCTGTGCATGGTGCCTGTTTAACCAATTCATTAAACAAACTAAAAAGACCTATAACAAACAAGAAGGCCGCTTTTTATTTAAAAAATGTGTAAGGGTTCCGCGGAACCCAGTGTCTCGCCTACTTTTGCTGCAAATGGCAGGCTCAACAAAAATGAAGAAAAAAATCAATAAAAATATTCCTCTTGATACAATCTTTTGATTGTAAGAATATTCTGTCCAAGTTTGGTAAAAATCCAGCATAGTTTATGAATCTATTAAATGCTTTTAAAACTTTAACTGCAGACTTTATACATATGTAATGTTAACTGGAAGAAAAACTATTAAAGTCCATTCAAATGTAAAATATGGAAAAAAAGGATTTTTTTTTTTTTAAATTTACTTCTGGATATTATCTTATGAACATAAATAAGCTTCTGTCCAATTTTGGTACAAAACCAGGATAGTTTAAGAAAGTTATTAAAATTTTAAAAACTTTAACCACAGAGTGAATGTAATGTTTCCCCGCAGAAAAACTAAGTCCATTAATCAAATGTAAAATATGGAAAAAATGGATTTATTTTTTTACAAAATTTACTTCTGGATACTATCTTATGATCATAAACAAGCTTCTGTCCAAGTTTTGTACAAATCCAGGATAGTTTAAGAAAGTTATTAACATTTTAAAAACTTTAACCACAGAGTGAATATTTGTGGACGCCGCCGCTGACGATGCCGCCGACGGAATGTAGGATCGCTTAGTCTCGCTTTTTCGACTAAAGTCGAAGGCTCGACAAAAAGTAACAAATGAAAATGAACAGTTTGAATTTTCAAATACTATTTATTTCAGCGATATCGTTAATACATCTTTTTTTTTTATGACGATTTAAATCTTTGTATCCGGTAATTTTATATATCCTTTTATAAACTTTACTAGCCAAAGACAGTAAACTACTACTAATTAGACATATGAAGATGTGGTATCAGTGTCAATGAGAGAACTCTCCATCCAAGTTACAATTTATAAATGTAAACCTGTATAGGTAAAGGTACGGCCTTCAACACGGAGTCTTGGCTCACACCGAACTGAAAGTTATAAAGACCCCAAAAAATCCTTTCTCTAAAATATGTGGTACCGAAAATAGCGGCGCTATAATTCATCGCGGGATTCGGCCAGTACAGCACATTTGATCCGTCTTCGGGATAATAGGTCACATCTTCCTCTTAACCACCCGCAAATTTTTGTTAGGGAATATCTTCATCTTGAATGGCGTTCAAACTAGGGTTTCTGCCATCGTTAGCGGCGGCGAAGATGTAATACGGCGTTACATTCAATTGTGACGTTATACGGTACTCTCTCCCCAAGATCTGCCATAAATTTGGAGTAAACAAAAATCTGCCATAGATTTGAGTTGTTTGGCGTTTGTAACGTCACATTTGCCATAGATTAGGAATCTGCCATAGATTTGGAACCCGCCATAGATTTGAGTCCGTATAGTATCAAAGCATGTCCAATTAACATAGTTTTTATTTTTATTGCTACTAAAAAATGACCTAAAAGAGTTTGAACATATATATTCACATTCTGACTTTTTAAATGCCCATTTAATTAGGTGGGTAATGTTTTTCTTAATGAGAATGTGAGGCAATGTGGTATACAGGGTAGACAAATCAAAACTTTGAACAGATTCAAAATCACCAATATAAGCATGCAATTTATCAAGTACTTCCAACAAGTTCTTGACACTCCAAAAGTACTTAATTCCACTAATTTCGAAGGTCTTTTGTATACATTGTAAATACTTCAGTTCATACTAGATGTTTTTCGATATATTGAATGATTTCATAACAACGTTTTATTTATTTTGTTCGAAGGAAACACGTGTAAAAATACTTTTCGAAACCTATTAAATAACAGACACAAAATACCTTGCTATTCGACCTTGACAAATAGCATTTTTCGAATACTTTAGAATATATGTTTTTTAAAATGTATCCGAAATGCACTGTTGGTAAAACATTTGCAATCATGTTAAATTTCTTTTCTAAGTTCTCTAGGATTCTCTACACTGAGTTTTCTTAGAATGAATTTCAACACTCTCTATAAAAAAGGGATGAAAGATACCAGAGGGACATTCAACCTCATAAATCGAAAATAAACTGACAGCAATATGGCTGAAAATGAAAAAGACAAATATACAAACAATAGTACGCATGACACAACATACATGACATAGACAACTAAAGAATAAGCAACTCGAACCCCATCAAAAACAAGGGGTGATATAAGATGTTCCAGAAGGGTAAGCAGATCCTGCTCCACATTTGACACCCGTCGTGTTGCTTATGTGATAACAAATCCGGTAAATAGTCTTATTCGGTAGGTCACATTCATAAAAGGGAAGGGGATTGTAGTTACGACGTAAGAAACATATCCGATATCATTTGTAAAACGGTTATTCCACAACGGTCAACCAACTCGTGATGGCGTCCGTAAAATTTACGAAGGGATGATTTTAACTTCACCATTTGGAACTCTAGGTTTAATAGCTTCGTTGTGAGCAGCAAACCTCTCTCAAGATAGGAAATGCAATCACAAGAATATCATATCGTATCAACGGTGATATATATATACTCCGTATGCAGGTGCTGCTGGAATTTTGCTACTTAGAAATGGAAAGTTTACAATTGGAAAGCTGAAATAATCTCTTTTGTCTTAATTTTTTTTCAATCGACCATCAATGTCAATTTCTACTGGTAAGTCAATATATGAGGCCAAGTTAAATGTATCTGTAGTATCCTTTATCTCTAGTTCGATTGGATATATGCGTTCAACATATTGTAAATGAGGTATTTTCCGATGATGCCAGTTCAATATTTATTCGACTTTACTGCGATGAGTAAAAGTGTGTTATAGAACAAATATAAAAAGTGAGACATGACCGTTGCATACAAAAGGAAAGGTTGAAAAATCAAAATAAAGTTACACATATATTAAAAAAAAACGACGATCATGATTATTCATCCGTGTAATCTGCGTTATAAAAAAAAAAGATATGGTATGATTGCCAATGAGGCAACTCTCTACAAGACTAAAATGACACATAAATTAACAACTACGGCCTTCAAAAATTAGCAAAGCCCATACCGCACAGTCAGCTATAATAAGCTCCAAGATGACAAATGTAAAACAATTAAGACGAAAAATTAATGACCTAACTTATGTACAAAAAATTAACGAAACACAAATAGGTTACACATCTACAAACGACAACCACTGAATAACTGGCTCCGACTTTTTCGGCTGATGCGGCCTGGATATTGTTGCAACAACCTACATTTTGACAAATGCATCAACCATTGAAGGGAGACACTGCTCCTTGCAAAAACATGCTTCCTTGCATGATTTCCCCCTTATACGAACAAATAAAATATTACAGGATGCCTGATGGCATTGGTCCATAAAAAAACTGGCTTTAGCATGTTTCTTTGAACAATTTCCACAAATTTAGGCCAAATTTGCCGACACCAAAACTTTGCCACATAGCACATAGTACGTGTTGTTAAGATACGGATTCACATGGTGAAAGTTTTATACGACTTTTATTTTTATTCATAGTCAACTGATGTTATAGAAAATTGCAATTTTAGTTTAAAAGAGTAACAAAAACCCTAGAAGTAACTACCATTGTCATCCTGTGTTAAGGCTACAAGACTAATTGAGCGGCCCAGTTTTGTCCTGATGGGGGTCGAAAACAGAATTTTATCGATGAATAATTTAAAAAAAACATGAAGTGGAATCACACCTACTTAAAAATGTACGAACGGCAGAAAACCAGTGAAAGCTGCACCAAAAGACAAAACAATGGCGTCAATTGGTATTAATCGTCTATTATCCTTCAGACTGCCAATTCTAATTCTGAATGGACGCTATTCGCAGGCTTTACAGCGCTTCCAATAGAAGTATAGCTATCTAATATAATGTTAGTTCAACCTTGTCCTTGTTGAGCAGAGAACACAATGACAGTCCTGTGGTACTTCTCAAGTTTAGACTTGAGGTGAGAGGAAACACTTATTTTATGTGGTAAAACAACCGATACATTGTCAAAATAGATACAAGATACTTTTTGTCACGAGAAAGGTCTCTGTCTACAGTTTCAATTTCTCGTTCACCAAAAGCTGATTTATCAGTGGATTTTGGTCTATATGTCAAGTATGTCGTCAAACATGCCGCATTATAAACTGCGATGGAGGGCTTGAATAATTTTCTTCAAACAGATTACAAAATGGATAACTTATTTTCAAATAAACACTATGAAAATTAAACAGATGAAAAACACATAATTTCTTTAAAACGCATGATTTATTGATTATCTTTTGTAGATTAGAAGCCTATGAAAGAAACTTGATTTTTGGAAAATGTGACAACCCTGTTCCGTCAGAATATGTAATGAAATTGCCAGATGCTATTGTGCACAAAGATTTAAGTAGTGACATAAAAAAATGACAATGTGAAGATTGACGATCTTAAATTGTACTTGGTATTGTTTAAAAAAAATGCTTGATCAATCACCTATTAACCTGTTTAACGAAATGTACTTGTTTTACATGAGATTATTCAAAAGTGATGAGGAAAGTTGTGTGTTTAAGTGGATTTAGGGCTGAAAAGAAACAAATACAGAGTTGATGTTTGTATAAGTTTCGACGGACATATTTTAGAAGTACAATGTAAATGTGGGGCAGGTATGGGCCAAATTGCTAACTGTTAACATGTTGCTGCTGTTATATATGGCACACATGTATTTTCCAGTAAAAATTCTGTATTAGTCGAAAATACATGTACAGAAAAGATACAATAATTTCACAAAGTGAAAAAATACACTGAGTCTCAAACAAAAGCAAAGGATATAAATATTCCAGGAGCTGATGAAAGCACCAATATTTCTTATGAACCTCGTAAACCAGAATTCATAAGCAGTTCATCGTATGAAGCATTTTTTAGAAATGCATGCATTAACTTTGCCCCAATTTCGTTTTCTTGCAAGCCAATAAATCAACTTTTTGAACCTTGCAACATAAGAGCTTTAGTGCATGATCATGATTATCTACAGAAATATCCTGAAGATATCTTTTTAAATCAATTTGGGCTTATAACTATGACAGATGAACAAATTTCAAGAAATGAACAACAGACATGAGGACAATATGCAAATAAAAAATGGCATATAGAGAGACAAAAACGACTGCAGTCCTCTAATTTTTGGAGAATTTGTAAACTTACTGTTAAGTCACACCACGAAAAAGTAGCTTTGGAAATTATTGATCCAAAAGTATGCAAGTCTAAAGCAACAGAATACGGTTGAGAGATATGAACAATTGCCATTAAAGAATATGAAAGAGAGCCTGAATGCAGTGTTACAGATTGTGGTATTTTTTATTATAATCATTTGCCATTTCTTAGATCCTCACCTGATGGAGTAGTATCAAATTAGCTTATAGTTAAGGTAAAGTGTCCGTTTTATATAAGAGACAAGACTGTATCTGCAAGTACGGTGCCTTATCTGACATTTTGCATCTCAATCATAATCACAATTACTATTATCAGGTTCAGGTCAGCTATATTGTCCAAATGGCCTTTATTGTGATTTTATTGTATATACTCTTTGTGACAGTAAATGTTTTCGTATCATGAAAGATGATGCATTTAGAGCTCAAATGCTCAGCAAGCTACATGCATTTTACACCAGGTACTTTAAACCATCGATTCTGAAAAAATACTTCTATAAAGAGGTATAGTTCTACATAATTAAAAGCATGTGCACTCTTGTCCCTCGGTTTTGTTCGCAAAAGAGATGAAGACATGTTTACACCTAAACACACATAGCTTTATTTTTCAATCATGCTTAATTACAAAATGAAGTTTGAAGAATTTGAAATCTAGTTGTATTGTGATATATTAAACAATTATCTAGTCAGTAAACTAAACAGTTTTGAAGTCTACGCAACTCTGTATGTTGTAAGTTGTTAAGTTTAGTTTTAAAGTTATTGTTGCATGTTAAATGATTTTATTATCATGATTATTTTTTAATACATGTTGGTAGAAAATGTATGCTCAATTTATGTTTACACGTTTTATTAATATTATCTATTAAAGTTTAAGAGTAATTATGTTTTGCTCTACCTGTAGGTTTTAAAGGTCAGTAACACAAGTTACACAACTAGTGTCATATGTGAAGCAGACTTTGTGCACCCTTCTTGGATACTATTATAAGCAGTAGGTCAACTCTTTTTGACGTAATCAGTGATTGTAAGATGAACATTGTCTGGAAGCTATATATCTTATTCTTTAGAAAACCATAAAAGATAGATTCAGACTTTAAATGGAAAACTGATGAGGATATTAACCTCATCCATTTAAGAAAATACTATATGAATCATTTACTGCTGATTAAATCTTTCTATCCGTTCTACCAAAAACTCACACAGTGCCCATATTAAACATAAGTCTAAGACTTATAAGAGCTTGTCTTCAGCTGTTCCCAAACAAACAGTTTATTGTTTTTGCAGTTCAGTCCAAAATTCTTCTTATTCTTCCTTTATAGAACAGCCCTTCAATGGGAGTATCATAGTACTGTTTTATGAACATGGTCCATGTGGGAGGGTTTGGATGGGTTAAATGATTAAAGAATAATGCCCTTAAATAATGGAGATTAGAAAATAACGGGTAAACAAATTGAAGATTAGAGAAATGCGTGGTCTAATTTTTTGAAGATTAGAGTAAAAAGGGGTTAATTTTTTGAAGATTAGAGAAAAAAGGGATGAAAATTAAATGTTTTTGAGAAATAAAAAATGAGAAATTAAAAAAACTTTCGTTTTTTGATTTTGATATTTCAAACGAAAAACGAATTGACGCAAATATATATTACGGACCGTGAATATGCTTATTCATGCAAAAGCCATTTAATTTTGAAAAGTTTCTTAAGTTCTATCAATATGGAATAATCAAATATATGTCTGTCACTTAAACATGTTAAAGTAAGAGGTAACTCAAATAATTTTAACAAACGTTGATACATCATAACCATATTTTAACAAACAATACGATATAGCTTCATAAATATGATAGTCGAGTTTGTGAGAAACGAAGATTTCAGCATCTGATGTTTAAGTAAAATAACGATTTAAAAAGTTAACTTAAGGCAATCCGCAATTTAACGTTTTCGTAAGAAAAAGTCATTTAACAATTGTTTGTTCAAAATTGATAGCCTAAGGTAAAAGTTATGCTTCAATGGAAGCAATGAGATGTCACAAATTAGCAAAATAATGACACAGATAAAAAAAATCAATCTACTTTTGCAGTTATGTGGAATATGTTGTACAAATTTTGTCGAATTTAACTCCATTTTCAATATTATCTAAACAACACACCCGTGAGGCAACATTTAACTGACATTAGCATGTTTCTGCTTATACAATAATATAATTTAAGCATGTGTTCAATGGGTAATTCTCCTGAAATATGCATAAGTTCTCTGATTAATGTAAAAATGTCTGTGAAATCTGAACAATTAAGAAAAAGGTATGTATTGTTCTTCAAACGCCTATGATCTATGATAATGAGTGCGTATCTTAAGACTGTATTATGATTCGTACTCACATTTTCGTTAATTGCTTCTTTTCCAGTACAAACTACAAGAATAGGAGGATCTAGCTTTGATGTGTCAGTGGACGTGTTGACATCTGTACCATAACAGGGAATATTATCAAACCAAAAACTCAGATTATCTTCAAAATAAAATGAATAATATTAACTTGATAATGCAACTTTAAATAATGATCAAAACTACACGCACCGGTTGTCTTCGAAATAACATATATTTAAACGTGTATTGTTAACCAATCACTCAATAGAGTAACGTTCTCTTAACAGTCTACAATTGTTCTTGTATTGATATCAGGGGCCATCTTAAACTTAGATAAGAAATTGTGTGCAAATGTTTGGATTTAACACAATGTCATAAATTTGTGAGTATCTGGAACGAATTTTAATAATTTGATAATTATAAATACTTGATATGTTTTGATATATACATTTCAATTTAAAACAATGCCGATCATCTTGATCACTGATTATTTGTTTTGTTGTAATAACCAGTAAAACGTATTGATCGGAGATCCGCGATTTGTGGATACGTTTAAATAAACATTAAACAAATTAATGTTGTTCACTACCAATGGTATTTACCATAAATTATCAATACGACTAAAATTGCAGTGACTATGTCATTCAGTTTAGGACATTTAGATGACTGCATAATATTTTGGAGCAAAACAGAGGAAGAAATCACTTATCTACTCCTTACATTCGTCGATTTAATTCACCAAAACAAATTAATGTTGTTCACTACCAATGGTATTTACCATAAATTATCAATACGACTAAAATTGCAGTGACTATGTCATTCAGTTTAGGACATTTAGATGACTGCATAATATTTTGGAGCAAAACAGAGGAAGAAATCACTTATCTACTCCTTACATTCGTCGATTTAATTCACCATGGAAAAAAAGACACTCATCTACCTTTTTTGAGTCACCCATCCCATACAAAACGAAACATAACTTACTCTATAGTCGAGAGGATTTGTACTATAATGCCGGACAATAACATTCAAGACTTACAATTTATCGTATTGAAATATTAATTAAACTAACAGTTATACCCAGAGGGTTTAATCGAAAGTGGAACGCATAAAGCAAAACAACTGAAACTTCAAAAATAACAAAATCCAAAAGTTAAAAACATGGGTGAAACTTAAAGAAAATACCGTTCGTTTATACACACGAGCCGATTTACCGAACGTGTTTAAAACTATTAAGGAAGTCCGCTTGTCATGTTTTTAAATTTTTGTCAGATTTTCGAAATCCTCTAGTTTTATCCATTTGAATACCTTGAAACATTTTGCCCCTTGACTCCCTTTTTTCTTTTTAAAAATCTTTAACATTTATATCTATAAGCCATCTGTAAAAGTCTTATAAAAATACATGTTATTTTAATAGTTTTTGATACCTTAACCTTGTCAATGATAAAGCTAGGTAAAATCAAGAAAGAACATGTCCACGTCAAAATTTCAATGGCATATGTCTGAAAAACAAGCACATGGACCTATATTTTATTTTTGCTCTTCTTGCTCCTTTGTCAATCCCCTTTCAATATATACTAGTGGTATGGAAAGCTTGTTATTTTGAAACTGATAGGCGAATTCCCTTAAATCGAACCTTCCAATTCTACATGAAAGTGAAACCATGAAACAATTGATACCGGAATAAAACTTGTTTTACAGCTGCATACAACCTAACAACTTGAAGACACACTTAAACAGAGCTCTATTCGAACCGAGTGTTAGTGAATTTGTTATAAAAGCTAGCTGAGACTAAAGACACAATTTTTGCGGTCAAGGTTTTAAGTATTTTGAAACGGGAAAATTACTTCTTTTAATAAACAGCTGCGCCATGAGCGCATGATACTCCCGACGTCTTATGTGGAAGTTTTATGCAATAGTCATAAATCGTTTCTGCGAAATTTTAAGCAATAACCATATATTGTTTTTGAGACACGGCGGGACATGTGAAACCCCCAAACTTGTTTTTAAAAAAAAACTAACTAAATATGACTAAAATAACATTTTGAATCAAAACCAATAATTACAGATCTTTAGATTAATATAACAAAGAAGTGTGTAAAGTTTTAAGCAATAATCATAAATTATTTTTGAAATACGGCGCGACATGTAAAAATCATGTTTGAGATACGGCGCGACATGTAAAAAAAAAACTCCCCTGTTTAACAAAATACTCAATAACTCAAAAAAATAAAGTTTTGAATCATCACCAAAAAGTATACAGATGTTTAGATTATTATAACAAAGAAGTGTGTATAGTTTTAAGCAATAATCATAAATTATTTTTGAGATACGGCGCGACATGTAAAAAAAACCTCCCCTGTTTAACAAAATACTCAATAACTCAAAAATTAAATTTTGAATCATCACCAAAAAGTATACAGATCTTTAAATTAATATAACAAAGACATGTGTAAAGTTTTAAGCAATAATCATCAATCGTTTTTGAGATTTGGTGCGACATGTAAAAAACCCTCCCCCTTTTTTACAAAATACTTTTTTTTGAATTATCACCAAAAAGTATACAGATATCAGGATTAATATATCTGAGAAGTGTTTAAAGTTTTAATCGGTTTTGAGATACGGTGCGACATGTGAAAAAATGCACCCCAAAAAGTGTTAATCTTATTTTAACCAAAAAGTATACAGATAATTTGACCATCATAAGAATCAACTATGTTAAGTTTCATGCAATTTGGATAAGGCGTTCTCAAGTTACAGTGCGACATGTTTACGCCGGACAGACAGACGGGCGTATAAAAAAATGGAGGAAACGCCAATATGACCTGAAAGACAACAAACTGTATTTACTGCATCACATGTCCTGGTTGTCACGAAAATTATATTGGACAGCACGGGAATAGCCTCTGTGAACGGATGCACGTATATATATATATTAAAAAACACAATACAGAAAACTCGCCAGTTAGTGCTTGTCTTGACATTTGTGGTAAAAATACAATTTAAAATATTTCCTATTTTTAAATGCAAATGAGATGAAATCGAAAGGAGATGGAACGTTCCGATCAAGATTTAATCCCGAGAACTTTAAAATTACGAAGAACAATGACTGAACGTCACAATCCTCCTTAACGACGCCGCCCAATACGACATTTATTCAGTTATCCTGAAGAGTCCAAAATGGAATGATGTTCTCGATTGAACTGTTAATTAGTTTACTTATTTTACTACTTATTTTATGAATAAATACATCTGCAAATGTGAACATTTTTCTTTTTAATCCTATACATGTAATTTTGCTGGTTGTTCTTTTTATAGACTTCTAAATTTGCTTGTGATCTGATAGATAAATATGTTGTAGAGCGGTCACTGGTTGAGACGTACTTACAAATATAATTATTTATGTGACTGCATCTGACATTAATTTGTAAAATCCTTTACTATAGATAATTTAGCTGATCTATAAAAATTACATCTTCATGCTTTATATATCATGCACTGTAGTACGACGCTATATTAAATCTGACGTGGAAAGATAACACCCGGCCGCCGAAGGCTTAATTTGTATGATGCCTAGGTGGCCGTGTTGGCTAGCGCGGTGGTAACTGTCCAGGCGAAGTGGTGTCACGATATCTCAGTAGCATTGGTTCGAATCCCAGCGAGTGAAGAATAAACACTTTGCGAAAGCAAATTAACAGATCTAACATTGTGGTGGGTTGATGTTTAGACGAGTTATATTTACAGAATGTACACATCCATGTATCACCATCACTGCTGCAATGTGGATAAATCTGTTGTAGAGTTGTCACTGGTTCAGACGTACTAATAAATATATTTATTTCTGTGACTGCGCATCTTACATTAATTTGTAAGATCCTTTACTGCTGATTACCTATGCGGGTATATAGATTTATCAAAACTACTGAAATTTTGTTACGTATCAATATTTTGGATAACAGGAGGACATGCTGGCACTATAATTTATGCAATCAAACAAAAAAGTTATTGTATTGCAATATTGCTGTCCATTGTATTTTACATTGAATCCTGACATAAAAAAAAAAACATGGCTGTTATTTTACGCGGGTATATAGATTTTCAAAAATTAAAGTGCATATATAGTCAGTTTTGGTGGATGTGGTCAAATAATTGTGTTGTACAAACTATTAAACTTATAAAACCTTCGAAGGTTACACAATTTGACAAGTACATTTCTTAATTCTTTTACCACATCAACAGCAAATGGAACTTAGGTAACTTAAACAAATTTCTTCATACTACGTATATCTTAACATAACGACAGACTTACTTTCGGAATCTTCATTACTAAAAACATCACTATCGTGTAAACTTGTCGTGATAAGGTAAACAGCTTTCTTAGTCAGAAATGTCTGGTGAGTGGTATAATATTCCTTATGACCGGCAAAATCTAGAAATATACAATCAGCATATTCATCATCAGATATTTTTGTAAAAAGTCCTTTTTCTATATCACGCAAAACATCATCAGTTTCACCCTTTATTGATATATCAGCGCCTGCAAGTAATTCCATATGATTCTCATCCCCGTCTTTATTCAGATCCAACGCTAGAAAAGATGTTGCTTTATGTTTGGGATCAATAACTTTTTCAGAATTGGTTAAATCGGTTATTACATCATGCCCCTCTCTTTCGCTTTGTTTTTTTACATGCTTGTCTTCGATATCCATTTCAGTATGTTTGGCTTGCACAATAGCATCATTAATATTTTGCCAACTACTATTAACTTCTTCGACAACTAATATTTTGTTTACTTGAACTGTCAGTGGACCATCAGAAGTGATATCGTCTTTGTTGATAACTCTTTCGGAGTCTGCGTAGTCACTTACAAGATTTATAGTTGTTGTACTTAGAGAAGTGCTATATTTATCGTTTTCCGATATTTCAGAGTCTGTTCCGTCTTTGTAGTTATTTATATCACTTGATTGCAAAATTCGTCCAAGTCTTTGTTCTCTTAATCTATTCTCCTCAACTGAAACGATATTCATGATATTGTTATAAAAATAAAGTGATAATGATTGCAAATGAGACAAATATCCACTTAAATTGAAAAAAAACCCACTAACTTATAGTCGGTTATAAAAGGCCCCTACATGAACAATATAAAATAATTTAATTGAGAAAACTTGCTGCCTAACTAATGACAAAACAATTAACGAAAAATAAATATGACAGACATGAATGAACGACAACTACTGAACAATGGGCTTCTGAAGCGAAGCAGGGGCACATACAACATGTTTTAGAGACTTCAACTCTACCCTAACATTGGACAGTAGTATAACAGCACAAAAATGTTTAACTCATCAGATCAATACATACAAGAAAAAACATGAAATAAAGTTCAACGATATTTATTTGTACTCTTTAAAGTATTCAAACATGAAGCAGCAATAGTTGTTCACTCTTCTGTTTTATATGAGATGTTTGTCTTTTTGACGTTATTAGTGCTTTGTTAATTGCATTGTTGACTTTTGCATTTCGAATACACCCTTAAACTAATGTGAAACGATGCTTCCTGTATGCCATGCAATTGTATAAAATAAGAAAAGAGAAATATAGATTACTATATGTAATGGTACCTTTACAGGATTCCCATAGTCCATCACGAACTCTAATTTTACATCTTTTAACAATGTCAATGCCTTCAGTACTCTGAACATCATCGATGCTCTCTCCTAGTAATCGCCGCATTAAAGACGTTTTTCCAACACCATTTTTTCCAAGTATGAAAATTTTGATAACATAACGGGTTTCTTTTCCTTCCTTTAGTATCTGTACGTACTGTTTCTGTTCAGATTTACTCAAACGTAAAATCTCCAACGGTATATCACCTATAAGGAAACATCAAACAAAATTGTTTTCAAAAGCACATGAATAAGCGTTACAAATTGATATAACGAATACTTACAACTAACGGTAGACATTGTGAGTAACAGTTTAGTATTCATTCAAATTAGAATAACCCATTCAAGAAAAAGAAATGCTTCATTTTGTATGTCATTGGTGTGTGAAAGCTTTAACAAAAATACATTTTGTATGATGAGCGGAAGTTTTCATTATAAATATGTGTGCACAATCAACACTTTAACAACCCATTTAAATTACTAAAAGAAACATGCATTCCTTATAATTACATGTTTATGCTTAAATCATGAGAAATGTTTTGTTAAGTTTTTCTGTTATCTACATTTGCAATTGTGTGTGGACACGAAAGTTTCATTTTCATTTTGATATAAAGATTAATTTTGTAACGACGTTTGATTTTTGTAAGCCAATCAAATTAATGGATTATTATATATAATTATTCAATTTTTAAATTTTTTTTTAAAGCAAAACGTGAGTTTGAGAATAATGATAGTTTCATTGCTTTTTCCGGAAAGCTCTTGCATGGAGTCTTTCTCACAAAATTGAAAATAAAAAGAAAATGAAATGGCTTCTCATAGGATTACCTATCGATTGTTTCATAAAAACACGTCTTACCAATAAGTGGTTCCTCTTCATCTTCAACTAAAATTTGAAAAGGTATATTAATAAATGCAAAAAAACGTCAAAACATAGTTCATGAAGGTTATAAGACCAGCTGTCTAGACACTAGTAGCTTATATATTACTGACATTCAAATTGCATGCATCATGTAAAATGAAAAATTAAGGTAAAAAAACGAAGTCAAAACAGTCCATTAAGATTAGACGACAATGATGCCGAAACATATCACTAGTGAGTTTAGACATGGAGCAACCTCTTCACTATTGTTTCAGCAACACGGGACGTTATTCTCCTAAAAGACAAATATTTAGAATATCGGCTAATAAAATAATGGGAATCAATTCAATCAATTTTTCCTCAACCTTAAAAAAAACCATTTTTGATTGCTATCTACGAGTTAATTGTTAATTTTCTTGGTTTCCCCATTTTCTTTGTTTTGTAAGTACATTGTACCTGCAACCTTAGGCGTCACTATTTTAGCGATATATCAGCGTTTATAGATCAGTCCAGTTCTCGTCAAACTCACGTCAGACTTATAGCTAAAACATTTGACGGATCTGACTACGTCATATGATGAACTAATACAAGTTATAAAATCTTAGTTTCGTTTCATTTAATTAAAATGTCGCAATGGATGTATATGTTCTCTGATATATTTTACCTACGAAAAACGTCCAATATTTAATGAAATATCAAAAGTAAGAACATCCACGTGCACTAGCGGTCAATACTGTCCATTAGAATATAGAAATGATTGCACTCTTTTTTCAATAAAAACATAGTTCACGTCTCATCCGTAATTAATATCTAAATACAATTATAATGACTGATTGCAATTGAAGTTGCATTATTTTTGGTATAAAAGATAAAATATTTGCATTTTCAGCAACAGGAACAAAAAATTTAGTATCTGCTCTATAACATTCAGAATTTCACATGAAAAACAACAATCTTAATGTTTAAATATTATTTAAAACATATGGCGGTTCAAAATTTCTATTTAACAAAAGAATTTAATGCATTCGTATAACAAAAAATGTATTAAGCAAAAACACAAGTTTAACATGTTTAAGTATCATAATTCTTTTTATATTTGAAAAGAGGGACAAAAGATACCAAAGGGACAGTCAAACTCATAAATGTAAAATAAACTAACAACGCCATGGCCAAAAATTGAAGAGACAATCAGACAAACAATAGTACACATGACACAACATAGAAAACTAAAAAATAAATAACACGAACCCCACCAAAAAGTAGGGGTGATCTCAGGTGCTTCGGAAGGGTAAGCAGAGCCTGCTCCCCTTGTGGCACCCGTTGTAACGCTTGTGTGATAACAAATCCGATGAATAGTCTAATTCGGTTGGTCACATCATGAAAGGGAAGGGGATTGTAGTTACGACGTAAGGAACATATCCGATATCATTTGTGAAACGGTTATTCCATAACGGTAAACCAACACGTGATGGCGTCCGTAAAATTTACGTTTAATAGCTTCCTTGTTAGCAGCAACCCTCTATTAAGAAAATCATGATAGGAAATGCAATCACGGGAATATCGTATCAATTGGGAGATATATACCCCGTGTGCAGGTGCTGCTGGAATGTTGCTACTTAGAAATGGAAAGTTCACAATTGGAAAGCTGCAATCGTCTCTTTTGTCGTAAAGTTTTGTTTTAAACCGACCCTCATTGTTAATTTATAGATGTAAGTCAAGATATGAGGCCGAATTAACTGTAGTATCCTTTATCTCTAGTTTGATGGGATTGTTGCGTTTCACATAGTCACCAAATTTTGAATTATTTAGTGAAAGAACATCATCTATATAGCGGAAAGTAGAGTTAAAGGATATTGTTCACTTCTTATTTTTCTTCCTAAGAAGTTCCTGCATGAAGTCAGCCTCATAATAATAAAGAAACAAGTCGGCAAGTGGAGGGGTACAGTTTGTTCCTATAGGAATGTCGATAGTCTTTTGAAAAACACGTCCTCCGAACGTAACAAATATGTTGTCAATCAAAAAATCAATCATCTTGATAATGTCAGTTACGCTAAAAGTCGCTTCAATTTTTTTCCTTCAGATTCATTTGCAAAAACTGTCCAAATATCTGTAACGAACATTCCCACATTTTTTCTTTAACCCATTACAAGGTTCGCTAGATCATCTTGAATATAGCATTATATATCTTTTAAATATGGTTCTTGAACATGTGTAAAGTGTTACTCAGCGCATGTAGGACCTGCATAAATGAGTGTTATTAATGGTTACTTGGTGACGCTAGTTTTAGATATGTTGATCTCATATTTTTGCAAGATTCGCATATTTGTGTACGTGTATGTGATTTCAGTGAGACATGCAAATTGCTTGTTTTGCATTTGAAATTTGGAATATAATTATGTTTATAAAACGTTAAACATTTACGGGACAAAAGAGTAGTGAAAAATACCAGAGGAACACTCATAGATCACAAATAAACTCTATGGCTAAAAAAAAAAGACAAGCAAACAGATAATATTACAAATGATCAACATAGAAAACTAAACACTGGTGAGTCTTGTGTGGATGAGGCGCGTTTATGGACTATTGAATTTTAAACCTGATGCTCTTTGTTATCTATTGATCTTGTGTTTCTTTGTCTAACACGTTTTCCTTTTTATTTGTATTGTAGTCCTGTAATATTATGTTGTCATTTCAATGTTATATTTAACATTGCCATTAAAGTGCAAGGTTTGGCATGCCACAAAACCAGGTTCAACCCACCATTTTTTCCTTTAAAAATGTCCTGTACCAAGTCAGGAATATGGCCACTGTTATATTATTGTTCGTTTCTGTGTGTGTTACATTTTAAAGTTGCGTCGTTTGTTTTCTCTTATTTTTTGTGTAAATTCACATTTCGATAAGACGTGTCACAATACTTGTCTATCCCAAATTCATGTATTTGGTTTTGATGTTATATTTGTTATTCTAGTGGGATTTTGTCTAATGCTTCGTCCGTTTCTGTGTGTGTTACATTTCAGTGTTGTGTTGTTGTTTTCCTCTTATATTTAATGCGTTTCCCTCGGTTTTAGTTTATTACCCCGATTTCGTTTTTTGTCCATGGATTTATGAGTTTTGAACAGCGGTATACTACTGTTGCGTTTGTCTAGCGACACGAACCCCACCAAGACAGGGGGTGATCTCAAGTACTCTGGAATGGTAAGCAGATCTTGCTCCACATGTGGCACCCGTTTATGTTGATCATGTTATGCAAACCCTGTTAATAGTCTCATTCGGTATGTCAAGTTGATTAAGGTATTTAAATTCCCAGGTATTCAATTTTGATCGTATGTATTAGCCTGTTAGAAGGAATTGTTTACTTCAAGCATAAATGAAGGGTGAACGATACTAATTTCATAGATCGAAAATGCCATGGCATACATTTCATAATTAGAAGTCCTGTTTCTTGAATATTTACATTTATAAATAAGTCTCTGCGTTCTGCAATTTAGATTTCTACTCAAGTTATCACGGCTATAATTGTTCCGGTATTAAGTCACTTTTCATCATAACTTTCTTTTCATCGAAAAGATTCTATTTCCTGAAATTTATTTCGTTTCGGACTTCTGTAATTTGAGTTTCATCTAAAATCTGGTCGGTACTTTGGATTATTTGAGGGATAATTGATGTTGTAGTGCCTCTGCATAAGTTCTCATTTTGTCCTCCTTGTTTTAAAGTATACTGCGATAAACGCATTTAGTTTCAAAACCGTATTACCATATCTGACCCAAGGATAATGCAAACAGGAAAAACAACTAGCTTGAAAATTCAATCCAAAATTCTTTTGAATAGTTTTTAAGTTGAGCAGAAACTGATTGCTCCATGTTGAATCTTCCAATATTTATTGATAATCGACAAACTCATTATATATCTGTTAGCGGGGTAACTAACGTCTTATGTTTCTGATAACACCATCAATTTGATGACAGTAATAGCTTTATTACCTCTCAAGACAGAACCCGGTTGAAGAAACATTCACTAGTTTTACTAATCAAACAGTAATTTTAAACTGTAATTGTCAATAATGTTTAAATTTGTATATATCATTTATTCTGGTATCACCTAAGTTGGACAAAGGTTTACATAAATGTCAAGATCATATTTTAGACGTTCAGTTCAAGGTCAGATGAATAGCGAGAGCGGTAGATTAATTGTTCGGGTAATGAAGAAAAAACGCCCATTCTCAAAGTTAGTGTTTGATTTGGCAGCGTTTCGAAATTTTTGTACAAATTATTTCATCGATAAAATAGTTTCTTGGAACTTTTCAGTAGAGTTCCGTGAGAGATAAATCTATCCATATTGTCATAACATTGTTTTTGCAGATTTACAAAGCGTGTCTCCGTTCATTTGACTAAGGTCCAATACACTAATCGATTTAAAAATGATATTCATTTCCTTACATAAAAATAATTTCAGATTGTTTGTCAACTGTCCACAATGAAATATATATGACAAATACATGATTATGAAAAATAATTAAAAGGAAAGCATCATGCAATCCCTGCTTTCAATAAAATTTGGGTTTTTGCAACTGTGTTACTTTGTATATTTTATTGAATGCATTGCGCATGTGAATGATACTTTGTTGCAAATATCACTCCCGTGTGTACCTATGACATATTGACGTATGAGAATAATGTTCGTTCGTCGATTTTTGGGCTGTTTGTCAAAGTTGGTCCACATTTGGGTCCAAAATTAAACATTATTAGATTTTGGGCTAGTCTTTTTATAAATATGTTCATATTAAGGACTAAAACATTTAAAAATTGAATTCCAGTAAATTTGGTATGCTGAATCTTAAAATGATTTTAAACAATAACAATCAAAACCAAGGAGTAAACAACGACTAACAAAACATAAAAGACATTTCCATCAACAGTTATAAATAAGAAATAAGAAACAACACGAACTCCACTAAAAACCAGGAGTGAAGTCAGGTGCTTCGGAAGGGTAAGCATCTCGTGCACCGTATACGGCACCCGTCGTGTTATTTTTTTTGTTCAATTCGGTAATGATGGAAGGTTATTATGACTCAAAAAGAATATCAGATATGATTTCTGGCACACTTTTGTCATAATAGCCAATCATCTCATGATGGCGACCGTAAAATGTCTTGAGTGATGACCATAATTTGATTGATTCATAGCCCTGTCTTAGTAACTTTTGAGAAAGCAGTATTCCTCCTTCAACAAAATCAACGTACATTGGGTTAGCTTTAAGAGTATCGTATCAATTGAGACACATCTACTCTATATGCTGGTGCCGCTGGGATGGTCCTACACAGAAATGGAAAGTTCACTAAAGGAAAATTAAAAACATCGCATTTGGCATACATTTTGGTATTTAACCTACCATCAGTAGTCATTTCGAGAAAACGGTAAAAATGTGAAGCAGATTTATCTGACTGTGTTGGTAGTATCTTTACAAAAAAAATATATAGTTCACTTGGATGTATTAAATGTAAGTGATCACTGAATCTATTATTTTTAAGAGACAGTACATCATCAATATACCGATAGGTGAAATTAAAAGACTGGACAAATTTATTTTCTCCTTTTTAAACAAGCCCTTGCATAAATTCTGCTTCATAGGAATACAAAAACAAATCTGCAATTGGTACCCATTGCGATTCAAACAGTCTGTTGGAAGACCAAACCTCCAAATTCAACAAATATGTTGTCAATGAAAAAGTCCAGCATGGCAGTGTTATCATCTTCAGTGTATTTTTGCTTGACTCTGTGTGATTTTTGCCAAAGTAAGCTGAATTCCTACCCAAAACTAGATATTTAAATCGTCTTGTACCCTTTTTGTAAAAGAAACATAAGCTGGCGAGTTCTTTGAGATGAGCTTTAAGTTAAGTATGTGGAATATATAGTATAAAGAGTTGAAAAATCAAAGGTTTTAATGTTGGTACAATGTATTATTGGTTGAGATTGTAAATTCACCAATAACTCTTTTGAATTGATCAGTATCCACATCTGATTAACACCACTTCTTGAATTTGCCGTTTCAGAATATGTCTGAAGTCCATCTTTAACTGCAGTGAGTATAGCAATAAGAAGTTTAGAAAGGGGTTTATTGGTACACTTGGAAGAACCTGCAATATACATTTCCTTATTTATAAGGATTTTTGTGAAGCTTAGGAATCCAATATAAGGATAGAAGATCCTGGTCTGCATCCTTTTGTTAAGCACCTAAGGAGATTAGAACCGATGTGTGGTTTCCTAGGATCTCCTGCTTCGTAATCGTGCTTAGGGTTTATATAGGAGTTCCAAGTGTGTTATTTATCCCGAGTTTCTTAATCAGGCTTCAACACTGTAGTATTTCTTGCACACAGAAACAATATTGTTTGAGGCTAGGTCAGCTAGAACGACAACATATTTGTCATGGAGGCAAGACAACTCCGCTATGACCTGATGGTCTTTACAGATAGTAGGAGCTTCGATTCTCATTGACCCTTTAAGCTTACTAACTTTATATCTTAATCAATGACCTTACTGATTTTACTGATTTTACTTATTTTAGATTTTAGATTGTATTGCAATTTTTTAAGTAGTTTCAAATCTGTGGCATAAATTATGCATTTTTTGATTTCAGCAAAAAATCAATATATGGAGTTCTTTGATATACTGAATCTACCTATGTTTTAAAATTTTAGATTTTGGACCCACCTTATCAAATTATCCTCATCAAGGTCCAAAACAAAAGTTGCTATTATTTCATAATAAGAAATGTAGAAAGCACAGACAACATTAAATGATTAATATTGAAAACCTAGTACTTCTATGTCCATCAAACAGATGTAAATATCTTACGCATGCAATTATCTTGCCATGTTGTTTATGTTATTTGGTCGATTTAAGGCAGTATGGGTGTCTTCCGTCATCTTGGATTAAAAAAAAAAGAGATTCTAAGGTCCAGAAGTTAAATCAAATTAGCAAAATTTCATGCAGCAATGCAGATTACTTATGCGAATTTACATTCGAAAGAACCAATTTATAAGAATATAACTTGTAAATATTAATATTTTCACTCCTGTATAATCCTAACAACATGTGACATCTTGTCACAACCTGTAGCTTGAGAAAATGCACGGTGACCTATCATTTTTATTATATTTTTGAACATATATCAATAAAAACTACGTTTTGGCAAAGTATGAACAAATTCTTTCATTTCTATTTTAGACTCCCATACCACCTTAAAACAAAATAAGAATATAAGTAAGGAACCAAGTCTGGCAATGTTGTTTCAGAGAAAAGTTGGTATATTTTATTTCCCATGTTGTTAAAATTGGAACCTTGTACTACAATGTTAGCTCTCAATTTATATTAAATGAATACAGCTTTCAAATGTCTATTCGTTTAAACATGCAAGACCTCCTTTATTTCTATTTTCAGTTAAGGAAACCAAACACTTTGCAATCATACTATATATTCTTGTTTTTATTGATTACTGATACTTTTATCAAAACACATTGTTATGGCTTACATATATACCTAAAGTTCTGTTTCCGTTGTTTTTTGGTTTTTTTCCCCGCTGTCTCCAAAACACAAATGCTATGAAAACAAATGCAATTACTATTGGAAAAAGAACTCCAACTATAATACCAGCACTGAAATTAATAAATAAATGAATTTCACAATTATTTATTAAAAAAAAGAACACGTTTCTTTAATTTGTACAAGATTTTTTTTTAAATCTACACACAATGTTTATTCTTAGCTATTATGCTGGAAGCTGCCATGTCGAGACAACAAAACAAAATACCATGTTTAAAACAAAATATTAACTGAAAAATAAAACTTATTAAAAGACAGTTATGGGTAATCTCGAATGTCTTTTGAAAAATATGGATATGAATTACAATTGTCAACGATATGTACCATAGTTAACATCAGATACATATTCGCACTCATCCAAAATTGGTCATTCGCCCATTTGATCAGAAAAAAAATATTTAAACATGTAAGTTTTAATTCTTAGTGTGCCATTTTATTTCTATTTCAGTATTTAATTGTAATTCTCATTGTGACATTTCTTATGATTTTGTTGTGTATTATTTTATTCTCAGCATGTCCTGTTTTACAGTGTGCTTTTTCTCTGATTTCAATCTATGTATTTTCAAATTCTCCTTGTTGTTTTCAAATATCACAGACTGTGGTATTCTGCTTACTGTGTTTTGTTTTTGTTAGATATTGCTTAGGCCTAGTAACGAAGAAAACGTCTTGCCATAATACTGTCACACTTACTGTAGATTCATTTTTTTTTTCAATTCAAATCTTTGTTGCTATAAAACTACATATTTATAGTATGTGACACAACATAACAAAATAAAAAAAAAAACTAACAACAAGATCATTAATATACAAAATAAAGGTAAATATGTAGTCCCCTGTCCTCAGACACTTTTGAAAAAAAGGATCCTAGCTCATTTACCTGAATGTGTGAAATTGGGATGAGCACGGTAAGGATAGTCTCCGGCTAGGATTGTGGTTTTTCGAGTGATTTGATCGGGCTTTTTCGAGTGTGACCACTTTTTTTCTAGTGAATGTGAACAAAATTGGAAACAAACAGACTTCATCTCTGAGAAGACGTGATAAAGGCGCTTGTGTTTAATAAACAAAGTTATATTATGTATAAAAGCATTTAATATAGAAAGATATTACTAACCTGACATTATTTTTCTTTAAAAATACAGTCAACATATGGTTACAGCAGTCATCAACGTGTAACAATTTAACAGAACACAAAAAACATCTATCTACAACCACATTCATTGATTTTGCGTGTCTGACGTCAAAAAAATGTACGTCACATATTGTTGTCGTTTAATGTTTATACAAACATTTTTTTTAAATTTCACATGGGCAATGTTAGCATACATGGATAAAAATCAAAGGTATGTAAGAATTCACAAATAGTTCATTCCACTACGTGATTGAATACTTTTGACGTTTGTGGTTATATGTATGTTCTTATTCATAATATAAATATATCATAATGACATAAAATAGAACAATATCACATGACGGGATCTTTTTAAGTGAAGAGTCACGTTATAAGAACCAAAGAAACACAAACAGTCGCATATACTACAAACAGATTGACGGTATGATGATTCATCATTCAATAGTTTTTCATAAAAAAGCCTTATTTTGAATTTTATTTGTTCTCTCATATTTCTAGTTAGTTTTTGTGAGGAACATGTTTTCAGAGAATCCAAATCCATAGCATTTTCTTCTATTATATGTTTTACATAAGAGAATCACGAACAATTATTATTCGTTGGATACCAATTTTCGTGATTTTCTTGGGTACATGTGAACCACGAACTCAAATGTTCAACGTATTACACATTTGCAATAGGATGCGTATGCAGCAACTAGAAAAACAACGAAATCAAATACCCAAGAAATCAAGTTTTCTTCAAACCACGAAAATAAATGAATCCACATTACTTACGAAAACATGATCTCATACTATTTACAACGTGTGTATGTCTGAGGATTAATCAGTAAGTCGTAAATATTAAAGAATTTTGGTGGATTAAAGAACACAATATATTTAGCTAATATTTGGTTTCTTTGTTTTACGAGTTTCTGTGTACAAATTTATCTGTCACATTTAAGTTCGTTGTTCACCTGTACCCAGTAAATTCTCGAAAGTAAGTATACTTCGAGTTGTAATTAATTTACAGTATTTTAAAAACACACCTACTGACCGACATTTGTTTGTACTCATATGAGGAAGAATTCATAAAAATTCTTAAAAAGACGGGGCCGTAATATCTAGAGCCTTAATGAATAAATAAAAAGCCCAACTTAAAAAAATAAATGATTCCAGTCAAGGGTTATGACAGATCATGGGTTGCATGCGAAAACGAAGGAGTTACAGTTAAAGCAAATCCAGCCTGCCTATTTTTTTTTTTACTTCTATCATTCATTTATATGTTTGTCAAAAGATTAAAACAAAAATATATGTTTCTTTCGTGATTTTACTGGTGTGTTATGAATTAGGCCGATACTTATAAATAATCCGATCAAAACTACTGTTTGAATTCATGAATTATCCTTTGTTTAAAAAAAAATAGCATTCATTGAAAGATTTTGAAATCGGCTGTGCATGCATGGTTACTTTATTCTTTTTTTTGTACCACTATATTTGGTTCTGGCATTATAGAAAAGTCGCTGACAAACTAATATTGTCTAGCAATTATGGTATTACGAAGGTCATAATTTCCGCTAGAAATGTTTAACAAGAACGACACCCCAAATAGATTAATTCATTGTGGAAAGTTTCAAGTAATTTTCTATCTAAATCTTCCAAAATTTTCCAAGCAGAACATAATTCAAACTGCATAGGCTTTGAACAACATAGATAGCATTGCAGAATCAATGAAAAGAAAAGAAACAGATGAACCAAAGTTTCGTCCAAATTCGAGAAGAAAATATATAGCACTTAACTAATATATAAATTGTGTATTTTTTACCTAGAAAAACTACTGTTACCAGTGGGATAATTGGGTTCTGTAGTAGTTATATCTGTAAACAAAAACAAAAAAAAGTTATTAAAGATACATAAACTTCTGGTTCTTATTATTTTGTTTGATACAATACTATAAGTAGGTTTGATAAAAAAAAACCTATTATTACTGTTTCAACTAAAACTATGTACTTTAACTTTCGTTTTAAATGCCTATGTTGTACCGTATTACGTTCAGGACTAAACATTAACGTTGCAAATAGACGTTAAATATGATGATGTCGCCAGCAATTATATCCTTGAAGATCTGTTAAACAGTAAAACCGTAAGGATACTATAAAGGATACTATTGAGGTTAATATGAAGAACATTTTATACAAAAGAGGGACAAAAGATACAAAAGGGACAGTCAAACTCATAAATCTAAAATAAACTGACAACACCATGGCTAAAAATGAAAAAGCCTAACAGACAAACAATAGTACACATGACACAACATAGAAAACTAGAGAATAAACAATACGAACCCCACCAAATACTAGGGGTGATCTCAGGTGCTCCGGAAGGGTAAGCAGATTTTGCTCCACATGTGGCACCCGTCGTGTTGTTTATGTGATAACAAATTCGGCAAATAGTCTAATTCGGTAGGTCACATGTAGAAAGGAAGGAAAGGGGATTGTAGTTACGACGTAAGGAACATATCCGATATCATTTGTGCAACGGTTATTCCATAACGGTAAACCAACTCGTGATGGCGTCCGTAAAATTTACGAAGGGATGATTTTAACTTCACCATTTGGAACTCTTGGTTTAATAGCTTCCTTGTGAGCAGAAACCCTCTATTAAGAAAATCATGATAGGAAATGCAAGCACAGGAATATCGTATCAATTGGGAGATATAAACCCCGTATGCAGGTGCTTCTGGAATGTTGCTACTTAGAAATGGAAAGTCCACAATTGGAAAGCTGAAATCATCTCTTTTGTCGTAAAGTTTTGTTTTCATACAATTTAATATTGTAATAGACAAAATGTTAATCTTCATATTGTATATAAATATTTGGTGCATTTTCAGCCTTATCTAATTCCTAATTTGCGTGGATAAAATTTAAAAACTGAATATATAAAAATGTTTTCTTTGATGTGATGAAGATATGATTAATTCGGTCTGAAACATTCTTATGCCATCTTATAGGAGTTGTTGTCCCTGAAATGTTTTAATATAAGCTCAATTGAGTATCACTTCAGATTGGTACATGATGATGGAAAAAAATCAATCGGAAGTGACCGTTAGTTATTTCAATTGTTTCATGACAAAGAAGCTAAAAATCAAACATATTTTGGGAATCAGCTGTCATGTTGGTCAGGAAGTGAAATTGTCTTTACCGTAGGTAAAAAATATATCTTCCTTTTTTTAGGGAAAACATGGATGAACCATATTTTATTTGATATCTGTGTGAATTGGCTATCCTTTTAGACAAGTAGACTTTTGTGCCGCCGAATGTAGGGAATTATCTCCTTTTTTCAGACAAACATGCATTAAAATTCATCAGTACCACCTTTTGGATAATAAGGAATTATGTTAATATATTTTTAGTTTAAAATTTACCTTTTTTCTACCCATCCACCCTCCCTTGAATAAGATGATTTTGTCTCATTGTGTCTATGATTATTCTCTCAAACTTATTTTAGAGTCTGCATTTTAATGAATAAAAACTAATCATTTACTTTTAAACAATTGAAATATTTTTAACTTAAAAGGGAAAAATATTAATTGTATTTTAAACAACTTTTCTAAATGAGGGAGCCACTATACTTTTAATAAAAAAGAAAATATAAGTCCTGGAATATAACAAAATTAATGGACATGTTTTGATCAAATAATATTAGTATAGTTTTTAAGGGAAAGTTTCTTTGAAAGGAAATACTGATGTGCCCTTTTGTACTAAGAAGTGGTTTTTACAACAAAACAAAAGCTTTTATCACATGAAATTGATCCCTCATTTTATGTGTAGTCATTACATTGAAGGGTTACTCTCATTCAAGGGGTTGTTCCCAACCTATTGGATAGATTTTTTCATAACGACAGTTTTCTCTTTTTGATCATCGTATTAAAATGAAAAAGTTGAGACGTAAAACTGTGCTTGAAACACGTGTGTCACTCAAACGGATTTAAAGTAGTCTCCATAATCAATTACCTGTATTAAAGTCAAAGGATAATCAAAGTTTTAAATCGGAGATTTTTCTTGCTTTTGAATATTTTTTGTCAACACAACAGCTTTCTTTCTTAATCTATCTTTACAATCTTGAACAGGAAAGGAGACGTCATAAGTTTGAAGCAAACACGTGCGTCGAAAAGTGGTAAATAAATTCTGTATATATGACATTTAGTAAAAGCCATTTAACCATATCATTTTGTCAAACAATTCAATCATCACCATTTTTAATTAGTCCTTTGTTGTCGATAGCTATAAAATGCAATCAGCTGATTATTGATTTTCTGTCAAAATCTTATTGAGGTCAAGGTGAATCCCGAGTATTGTCTAATTGGGTAAAGACCGAGAAGCTCGAACAAAATAAATAAACAAGATAGAAAATAAATATTATATATTTCTTTCGCAAATGACGAATTGTTATCGCCACAATTATTTTTTTTGCCAACGGAAACCCTGTGACCGATACTTTATGGCAATGAATGACGTGTACCTTCATTTACATTTTGTTTCTATAAGTTGTATTTCTTATTATTAAATCAACTGAGTATTTTTACTTACACGTGAATACATCATCTTCAAGAAGAAATTTTCTTTCCCCTAATGTAACGCCATACAAACAGGAATATGAAACATTCAGATCTTCTTTAGTCAGATTCTGTATAACTAAGGTGTATCCATTCCTCAAAACATATCCATCATACTTTTTATTAGATCGTCCAGTTTTGACATCGATAAACAGTGTCCGTTGTACTGGAGTCCACCTATCCCATCCTGAATATTCAGGACAGCAGTTTGTTACATTGCAAAATAATGTCACGTTTTGCCCATATTGTGTAACCTTTCCAATAACTGTCCATTCCAAAACACCTACAATATTTAAAGGTTATTTCTTCTTTACAATAATGGATCATAAAACAACAAGCTAGTAAAAATTAAGGTAGAACTTGTACCGTCAAATTAAGAAATTAAAGTTATATTTTCATATTGCTTTTTACCAAATGAATAACAAACACAATTGTCAATTGATACTGCAACTTTGGTTTTGACATGTTGACTCTGATTGCAAACATGTCAGTTATTATAAAGTATTCTGCACAAATAAACTTAAAATTTGCCGATTACATTTTTCCCTTAGATAAGCTAGGGTAGAAATTGCAGTTAAGAGTGTAGTTTCGTATTTTGGCCATTGTAGATTTTTGAAATCTGAAAATTATTATGCAATAAAATTTATCTTTAGACAGGTGAATACTTATTTAGCCTCCAAAGCTGGATAATAAGAACATCAACATTATTCTTTACATGTTTTATGGTCAATTTTCTGTTTTACTGTCCTTATGTGCATATATCGTCCAGCTATAGGTCCAGAAATTAGTGTACTGTTATTTATTTCACCTGAGGTATTTTTACGCACTTTTGTCAAAACATGAGAATAAAAGTACAATTTTTGTTTGATCTCTTGATAGATATATATTAACAAATTCAGAAAAGGTATCACTCCTAAGGATTGACATTTTTAGCCAAGTTTTTGGGAGATGTGTGACATCTTTACCAACCTTTTGCAATATTTCATAGCTATAATAAACAAATTGTTGCCATGAATAATCAAGAAGAAATTTTAATTGACAACTAGCATCAATGAAATCTCCAGAAGGTACGGATTACATTATTTTGGACATACACATATAGGTGCAGTCCTAACCCGTAAAAAGTTAACTTGGAGCAGACTTTGTGACTGATTACAAAGTTAACTTGAGAAATTTAAAGGAGAAAAGCACGTCAATTTTGTCGTTGGTAACCTATGTCTACTTTTTTAGGACTTCTGCACACCTATTGACAAGTCTGCCATTGACCAGTCCTTAGGACAGATGTGCCAATACCAGACCTATTGACAGGTCTGCTACTAACGGATCTGTGGACATGCCCTATACCAATATTGACAGATAAAAATGACAGAAAGAAGACGAAGAGGTTTATATACGTATATATAGGTTTGTACACTAATACACTTCAATATGACCGACCAAAGGAGCGGTTATACTGAAATTACACTACACGCGATACAAATCATTTACAAATAATATTGTATATCTTAACTAAGTAGATGAAACGTGGAAATCTTTAGTGGTGTTTGTTAGGTTTGAAGCACGACTTGTAGGTATAATATTGTTACGATTTAGTGAACGTATGATTGAATTAATGGATCTTGTGTTGTCCATAATTTGTAATAGTAATTTTACGAGAAAGCTGTTTTGTTAACGTTTTGACATCGCAGGTGTTACGATGTAATTTCACCTCGTACATTATTTACTGTTGGTTGGAAGATATGTTTACCTTTTTTAGTTTCTTATTTGCGTATCGTATAACTTTTGTTTTATTCGTAATTATTTAAATCCCAGCAGTGCCATAGTGTACTTACTCGAGGAGCCAGTTTTAAGAAAAACGAAGCCATATAACACATGGCTGTTGTTTATTTTGCACAAGTCAACCATCGACCAACAGGAAAGTCCCGTTAGCTATCGTTACACTTAGTCAACCTTCTATCGTTACGATAAAATGAGACAGATCTACTTTCATTTTAACAGAAAGAAATACGAAATATTGATATGTTATCATATCAACCCTTATACGTATTTTATAAAATCTATAATAGAAGATTCAAAAGATCAACCCTTTACCAAATCAACCTACGGAAACAATCAACCTTATTGGAATGTCAAGTCAACCTTCCTAACCTATAAATATTACAGATCATTACGGCATTATAAATGTATGTTTTAAGATGAATTGTAAATATTTGATTATAATGATGCTACATAAAGTACTCTGAAATTCATACCTGACTTAGTTAGTATTTCAACCTTATACCATATCAATGGATCCATGCAAATTATTTTCGATTAAGCCCCTTATTTAATGTTACCTACCACTCGGTTTTAGGGGCGAAATCATTACAATATAAAGGAAATTGGAAATAATTTTCAAGATTTCCACATTTTTAAAGATTTTCTTTTTTTCGCATCTGATGACCAATCTGCGTTAAAATAGTTTGCATGATCTTAATCGGAAAAAGCAACCCTCGAAGCCTTTAGACCTTAGTAGTGTTACAATAAGTGAAAATATAACCACTAGTGCCCATAAAAATCAACTAGAAACTGTGAAATTTCACAAATGAATACTTCAATCAAATTATAATTTGGCAACAATTGGTAGTAACTGCACTGTGTCTAAACCACACCGGAAAAAATGTTTGGACTCGATGGTATCTAATACCCGGCACGGTGACGGAACATTATTGGACAGAAAAAAGGTTTATTTCTGTTTATTTATTTATTATTTTTATGATATCGAAGAATGTTTACACATTGTTACTTATGTTGGTATTTATGTATTATTGTCATGGTATTTATTTTCTTTTGTTACATCTTTTGACATCGGACTCGGACTTCTCTTGAACTGAATTTTAATGTGCGTATTGTTATGCGTTTACTTTTCTACATTAGCTAGAGGTATAGGGGGAGGGTTGAGATCTCATAAACATGTTTAACCCCACCGAAATTTTGAGCCTGTCCCAAGTTAGGAGCCTCTGGCCTTTGTTAGTCTTGTATGATTTTTCATTAGTTTCTTGTGTATAATTCGGAGTTTTGTATGACGTCCATTATCACTGTACTAGTATACATATTTTTAGAGGCCAGCTAAAGGACACCTACGGGTGCGGGAATTATCGCTACATTGAAGACCCGTTAGTGGCCTTCGACTGTTGTCTGCTCTATGGTCGGGTTGTTGTCTCTTTGACACATTCCCCATTTCCTTTCACAATTTTAATTTTACATATATAACTATTTTCTATTGTGAGGTGTAATATTTTCTACAACCAGTCTATATTAACGGAAAAATAAGTAAAGATGCATATCAAAATGACGAATTGTGTGAACCTAGCCTCGAATATCTCGTTAAATTGTTCACATTGAACGGGAAGAAAGTTATGAAAAGAAAGATATTGACACGGAGATTACAAAACTTGCCACTTTGAGCACTTCAATACTTGTATTTCTGTGTATGGAATGAAAGAATTAGGTCATGTCAAAATGAAAGAGGCCGGTTTGGTCAATGTTTTTAACTACACAATCACCCGGTTTTGTCCATGTATATCACCCGGTTTTGTTTTGTTTATGTTGAAATACTTTAATAAAAGTATCACAGGAACTTAACATTGTTTATGGCACCATAAAAAAATCAAAGTATAAATAAACCTGCCAGACAGAGATGAACACATTACAATCATTAGAACCAACCGACCAAAAAAAAAAATTAACATTTAAAAATTAATCAATAAGATAAGTTCCAAGGCACATAATAGTCATGTGGCCATATGAGCAAATACAGTTGACCTATTACTTATGGTATTAGAGATACGGACTTTTGTTTCATATTTTGTTTTTCTCGTTTGAATTGTTTTACATTAATTGTGTGATTTCGGGGCCTTTTACAGCTGAATATGCGGTATGTGCTTTGCTCGTTGTTGAAGACCGTATGGTGACCTGTAGCTGTAAATATATTTGTTATTTGGTCTGTTGTGGAGAGTCTCATTGCCAATCATACCACATCTACTTTTTTTTTTACTGAACACGTAGTGTTAACCTTGATCATGGATAGCAACCATTACGGAAAACCTATATAACTTCCAGAAGGGGGGTATGTTTTTTTTTTTCTTTTCCAAAAAATATTCTGATCACCAAATTGATGAAAAAATATATTTTGAGTCAAGCAGATTACAAAACAAAATTAAAAACCAATTGTTCAAAGAATAATTGAAGGTCTTTCAACCAATAAGGATCTATTTTGATATGAAAATACTAAAATTCAGTTAAAAATGTCAGTTCCTATGGCTTTATGATGTATAAATATGAATTTAAAGCAAAGGTCAAAATCTAGAACGTCAAATTTACTGATGACCTTGACCTCAATTTCAAGGTCATAAACCAAGGACCTCAAATCAAAAGACACTAGGTCTTTAATATGTATGGATAATGAGTTATATCACATTACACATTATTCTAAAAGGGCCGAAAACTCCCATTTACGGTCAACACACCTTTGCAATCAAATATTTAGTGTTACAACATGTCGCAACTAACAATTTAGTAAAAATAATTTGTCTATATCTTATTAGGTTAATGAAAATAAGCGAAAATAAGCCAAAATCAAAATTTAGAATTTGACCTTACCTTTGACCTTGAGCATATTTTCATTTTTTTGGACCTAAAGATGTAACGATCAATTTGGTAAAATAAATTTGTCGCTATCTTTTACAGTTGCAAAGGAGTAGTGGCCACAAGAAAAACAGTGATTAGGGAGATAACTCTTACAACGTATAATTTTTGGTTACGCCTTTGTCAATTTTTAAAGCGTATAAACTTTACGATATCGTATTCCAAATATCTAAGCGACATCTTTTGAAACATCAAAAACGCAAGAAAAAAGTTAGGCGGAAGAAAAAAAAAAAGAATAATAATAATCAGAACAAAACCTATAGGTCTTTCATCCGAAAGGTTGAAAGACCTAATTATTTGTAATGCAGATTCCCCCCTTACTTACAGTGTTAAATATTTAAAAAAAATAATCTGATTGATAGCATTGCGATCTTTTTTCTAGCTAGAAAAAAAAAACATTACCCACGCCCCTCCCGTTTGAAGTTGCATGATTGCTCCCTTATCAGTGTGAACTTGCCATATGACAGATAGAAACATCGTACGGCAAATATTTGTTTGCGAGTTTTTTTGCAGTCAGACCTTTTTTATTTCTGACATATGAAGCCTCATACATATAGTTCAAGCCGCCATGAATATGCATCCCTTTGGTCTCGAATTTCGAAGATTCTAAACTATCAATGTGAATTTTAAGTTTAAACATGATAATCCTTCTCGCATACATCCAATTTCGCGGATGTCGCTGTTTTCTTAATTCTTCTAAAAATTGTAAGTTTGTATACGATTAAGTTATGTCACATTTGTGCGGAATCCAGGTGGCGTCTAGGTCACACGCCCCCATCCCACCTGGGATGGCCGAAAAAATTAATCTTGTTTTTACGTGTTTTTTTTAGCTTAAAATCGTCTCAAACACATTTGTCTTCTTATCATGTCTCATAAAAAAAGACTAAGCCTTAAGAAGATCTATTTTAATCAATAATAAGACAAATTACACCCCTTGGTAGCGGGTGGTTACGTTTGCGCGACTAGATTGAATTACTTATAAAGATAACCATCCTGTTGTGCAAGTATTCACATATCAAATGTGCGTATTCAATTGTTAAGACCGTAAACTGTAATTTAAAGTTTGATCACTTACATTTACAGAGTGCATATAAAAAACGTATGGAGAACTTACATCACAATTTATTATTATTCAGCTCCAATAAAGTAGGAGTTCAAGTGTTAACATACTCAAATAAATAAAAAGTTGTCCTCTGAAAGAAATCGTTTTCCAAAGAGCCATTAAACGCCGAAGTTCAAATATGTTATGCGATTATGTATTTTATTTCATTCCATACACAAAAATACAAGTTTTGAGGTGCTCAAAGTGGCTAGTTTTGTAATCTCCGTGTCAATAGCTTTCTTTTCATACCTTTCTTCCCGTACCATGTGAACAATTTAACGAAATATCAAACAAATTCGAAGCAAGGTTCACTCAATTCGTCATTTTGACGTGCATTTTAACTTATTTCTCCGTTAATATAGAACGGTTGTAGAAAATATTACACCTCACAATAGAAAATAGTTATATTTGTATACACTTTCTTCGATATTATAAAATAAAATAAAACAAATAAATAAACAGAAATCAACCTTTTCTATGTCCAATAATGTTCCGTCACTATGCCGGATATTAGATACCATCGAGTCCAAACAGTTTTTGCCGGTGTGTGGTTTAGACACAGTAAACTATAGACAACAAATAAACCTGAAAACTATATGCCAACATTAATATCGTTTTGGCAGCCAACATTTTGGGAAAGGGGACTTCCAAACTCACCTGACTGTCATAAATTCTGCCATGTTTATCCTTTTTAATTCAGTATACATGTATATATGTTGTATCCAGAACAGTTGTTTTTAGAGGATTGGAACAGATATTAAATTTACCCGGCAATCTAATCTAATGAAATCTTATAAAGATAAACGGATATCATCCCTGCACATGCAAATCGAGCAAACAAGAATTCAAGTCATACAATAAGAGTTTTGGTCACGCATCTTTGTCAATATCATGGAATTTGATGCGACTGTCGTACACGTGAGAGGTAAAGCGCTAAAAAAACAGATTTAATCCACTATTTTCTACCTTTGAAAATGCCTGTACCAAGTCAGGAATATGACAGTTGTTGTCCATTCGTTTGATTAGTTTTATCATTGAGTTTGCCATTTGATTCCGTTTTGAACTTTCTTCGGAGTTAAATATTTTTTGTGATTTAACTTTTTAATACACACAAGAATTCCATTATTTAGTTAAAAAAAAATGCATATATTTTAATCAACCTAGATCATTGAACTCTTTTTTTACAAAAAGAAATTGAAGAAAAGATAATTTTGAATTTGCCGATTTTTCTGGTAACACTATGCCTTAAATATCTATAAAATGTCGAAATACTTTCGTTAACTCAAAAGGTTATACATTTCCTACAATGCATTTTATATCTTGTATACCCGAGATATAAATTGTCTTGTAGACTCAAAATGAAAAGCAAACAAATCACCCCAACCCGTTTACTTAGTTACTGACATTACATGTATATGCCGGTCTGAGAGTATCCACAGTTACCGACATTAAGTTCAAAGCCAATAACAACTAATAAAAATATCAATCATCTTAGACTGTAAAGTTCAGAACTCATCAGACATCTAATAGATTTAGTCCAAATAAGTCAGAGAAAAAACATTAATGTCGATGTTTAAAATAGACAGATTATAGCGCCATGAAAGCGAATTTGTGTAAAAAAATATAATTAGTTTGTTTTGAATTGATGTTGAATTGATTACCATTAAGAATACATTTGTTTTCGGGATCATAGTTTATTCGGATTGCATCTAAAGGACCGTACTCTCTAGTTTGACATAAATACATTTGAGGCTTGCTAAATACAATTGTTTTAGTTACAGGCACACCTTATAGCTGTGGTTACTAGCGGTATTGTCTTGACAAGATATGTTGCATTAAACACATTTAATAAAACTTTCGGTGAGTTGTTTGTTTTATAATTTTAGAAAACAAGAACACAACCACGAAATCGCGGGTAAATAGAGCATGTTGAAAGTGTGTTAACTATTGTAGAATGAATTATCGTAATTAGCTATCAAAAGTATCAGGCTTAAGATTTTATACGCCAGATGCAGGTTTCGTCTACATAAGACTCATCAGTGAAGCTCAGATAAAAAAAAGTTAGAAAGCCAAACAAGTATAAAGTTGAAGAGCATTGAGGACAACAATTTCCAAAAAGTTGTGCCAAACTCGGCTAAGGTAATCTATGCCAGATATTCAAAAATCCTAAGTATTTCGAATAATTCATAATTTTTGCAACAACTGATTTATACAAATGGCCATATAATTGATATTCATGTCAAATAAAATAAAGTAAGACTGGAGATATCAGGAAAGGTATAAAAATTCATAGATACATGGGAATAGCACAATATGTTTTTTATCACTCCCCCTTTATTCCAAAAATCATTGTTTTTTTTGCGTTCTCTTTTATACTATGAACAAACATAGAAACTTTATTAAAGGTATTCGGCCCATAATTAGCCAATATACAACAAGCAAAATAATTTACATTTTTATCAAGGATTGTAATCAAGGGTGTCTAAGAGTTCTTTATATGAAATAAAATTCCGCAAAATATTTGAGGTTAATAGCAGAGCTGGGTTACAGTGCCCCCCTTTTTTTGTCCTCAAATGTAGATTAGTGACAGCCGTGGCTGGTTAACTTCAAACTAATATTTGATAGCAAATATACTTTAATACTAGTAGACATGTTACGAAAAGGTATATACTCGACGCTGAAGTTGACAAATTAGACTTTTATCATTGGTATAAGGACGTCATTCGTAAATGTAGCTCAACATGCAGACTTCTTATACGTTCAGGTATTTCACATCCAATTTTGTATGGAAATATTCTTTATAAAGCACAAAGGTGTCAGTATTCACCTCAGAAACTAACAAAACCTTTGAATAGACTTATTAAGAAATGAATATAATTACGATACTGTTGTCAAGTCATTAAAGATTGCATATTTTGGCGTTAATATTGAGTCACTGATAAGGTCTTTGCATCGGAACTAAACACATTTATTCTAAAACAGTTGTGGCATGACACGGGTTATGTTCTTCTCATATGTGTAATGATGGTATAATACTAAACCCCTAACGGGAAGGATTGTGCTTGATGTTCATATGATGAAATCATAATCTTTCAGTCAGTGTAATTGAAGTCTGGAGCTGGCATGTCAGTTAACTGCTAGTAGTCTGTTGTTATTTATGTATTATTGTAATTTTGTTTATTTTCTTTGGTTACATCTTCTGACATCAGACTCGGACTTCTCTTGAACTGAATTTTAATGTGCGTGTTGTTATGCGTTTACTTTTCTACATTGGTTAGAGATATAGGGGAGGGTTGAGATCTCACAAACATGTTTAAGCCCGTCGCATTTTTGCGCCTGTCCCAAGTAAGGAGCCTCTGGCCTTTGTTAGTCTTGTATTATTTTATTTTTGGTTCTTGTGTACAATTTAGAAATTAGTATGGCGTTCATTATCACTGAACTAGTATATATTTGTTTAGGGGCCAGCTGAAGGACGCCTCCGGGTGCGGGAATTTCTCGCTACATTGAAGACCTGTAGGTGACCTTCTGCTGTTGTTTTTTATTTGGTCGGGTTGTTGTCTCTTTGACACATTCCCCATTTCCATTTTCAATTTTATTTTTTACAGAGTTTGTCTTTTGTACCGTGTGAAGGCAGTAGAGCGCCTCCCCGTGCTTCAGGTTTATGCTCTTATAATATACTAGATTATGGAGTGTGTGTCCGAGCGAGAACTGCTCTAGTTCATTACTTTAGGAATATTTATCAAGAAGTAGTATTTCAATATTCAGCCCCATTTTACTATTCAGTCAGTCATCAGTCCTGCCCTGATATACCCTATCTTTTCCGGGTAATTAATACTGATAGCGTTTGACATTTTTTGCCAAACAAATTTATCTATTTTACATAACTTAAATTTTTGTATGCTGGTTCATATTCTGTACGCCAATCTTTGCTCCTTTATTATATAATTCACTAACAAAACAATTATGGCGCTTAGAAATGGAACTTGTTCAAAGAGTATCTACACGTCTCAGTCTTCAAAATCGGTTATCTAAAAATACTACCATCGCTAACATTTTTAACAATAAAAATCGTGGTTACCCTTCTATCGATAAGTGTCATGCCAAAAAATGACTCACATGTCCCCGTCTTTCCACAGACAATACGGTAAGGTCCACGTTTAATGGTCGCACATTTTCTTTAAATTTGAAACTGATATAACTTGAAAAACAAACAGTATTATTTATTTTCTCACATGAAACAAACCGGGGTGTGGTATTCAGTACGTAGGAGAAACTGGACGACATTTATCTAAACGCACTCAAGAACATCTGTATCGTTTTAAAAGACCCAATAAATTGAAAAATATCATTTACCAACACCTTAAGAAGCACAACTATCCTTTTAAATATTTAGCAGTTCAACCTTTAGAAGTAGTAAATAAGCAGCCTGGGGAATCGCATTCAAAGTTTGTACGATCACGGAAAATAATTGAATCAAATTGGATTAAAAAATTACAGACAGTTTACCCTCTCGGTCTTAATGATAATATCATGGGGACTGATAATATATCTAGAACCAATTCCGTTAACATTTTGAATATAGTTTCTAAAACTGTTCGTAAAAACCGTTCTCACGGTTTTGGAACAGATCGCAATCAAAGAAAATTTCGGGCCAATCATACCAATATTTCGGACCTAATTTCTATTTCAAAAAACAACGCCAGACATTATCTGTTAACAAAACTCTGTTCGTTACCGGTTAATAAGTTAAATAAAGTTTTGGAGGATTGCAACACAATTTCAGATAGCAGTCCTAAGTATGAAATTGTTCAAATTATTGGCATATTGTTATTCTAAATTATTTCCCAAAATTGATCGCACTGAAGATCATAAAAAACATTTTATTAAAATTAAGTTTGTCAATAAAGGCTTTGATTTTGTAAATATTGCCGGTATATTTAACGACCATTCTGTTAAAGATTTTTTTGTTATATTTTCAAGAAATCTACCCGGAAATTTGTGTTTAATTATAGTCAATTCTGTAAAGATGTTTATATTAGTGAAAATACACCTTCTTCATGTAATTGCAGTAATTCCGAATATATTTATGGACCCATTTCCCAAGTTATAACAGGAGATCTTAACATCGTTCAAGACCGAGAGTTAAAATCATTCCTCAGTAAAAGACCTAAATATCGTCCCCCGTCAATTATTAATTGGAATGAGTGTCGTAATATAACCCACGACTCACTCCATACTTACTGTATGCAATGGATAAAACGGGGAAAAGCTGACAAAAAATCGTTGTACTCTTGTTTTAATTCAGTAATGAAGATAGTTGATATACGTATTCAACATTTTACTATTAACAATAACCACAATAAACCTATTTCGCGTATCAAGCATAAACTAAAAGAACTAGCCAAGGAATTAGTTTTTGCCCCGGCCGATAAAGCTGCTAATAATACTATTATTGTTTGACGTAAATTTTACATTGAGGTTCTGAAAAAGGAAATCACCAATTCACCAACATTCCAACTGACTCCATTTTCAGAAACTGAAATCTGTAACTGCAGACATTAACTTTGAGCTATCGCTTTACAATCAGAGCCAAATACAATGAAATTTCCAACTATGTATTGGCTTCCGAAGCTACACAAAACCCCTTAAACATATAGATTTATTTCGTCTTCAAGCCATTGTTCACCTACTAAAGTGTCTATTCTTCTTTCCAGCACACTTGGCACAATTAAAAACCTGATAATAAATTGTTCAAATAAGGCCTTCGAAAATAGTGGAATAAATTACTTTTGGATTGTCAAGAACTCGTTGGAAGTACTTGATAAATTGCATGCTTATATTGGTGATTTTGAATCTGTTCAAAGTTTTGATTTTTCTACCCAGTATACCACATTGCCTCATATTTTCATTAAGAAAAATTTCACACATCTAATTAAATGGGCATTTAGAAAATCAGAATGTGAATATATATGTTCAAACTCTTTTAGGTCATTTCTTAGTAGCAATAAAAAAAAACTATGTTAGTTTGACATGCTTTGTTACTATATATGCCCTTTAATTTTTACTAGATAACATTTTTGTTCGCTTTGGGGATTCTATATATCGTCAGATTATCAGAATTCCAATGGGGACTAACTGTGCACCACTTATTGCGGACCTGTTTTTGTATTGTTATGAGTTACAATTTATGACAAAATTAAGCAAAGACCCATGGAAACAACATCTAATAAACAAATTTGATAATTCTTTTAGATATTTGGATGATATGTTGGCTCTCAATAATGACGACTTCAGTATGTATATTAATGAAATTTATCCTGTTGAACTTACTTTAAATAAAGCTAATACTAACAATGACCACTGCCCTTTCCTCGATCTTGATATCTATATCACTAACGGAAAGCTGAATACTAACATTTATGATAAAAGGGATGATTTTTTAATTATCCATTTTTATATGGTGACGTTCCCTTGTCACCCTCTTACGGTGTTTATATAACTTGTACGATTCGCTCGTGTATGTAACAATGTTTTAGATTTTAACGAGAGAAATTTATGTATTACTGAAAACTTATTACACCAGGGTTTTCGATATCACAAACTAGTCAAAACATTTACTAAATTTTATCATCGGTATAAGGACATCATTCGTAAATGTAGCTCAACATGCAGACTTCTTATACGTTCAGGTATTTCACATCCAATTTTTTATGGAAATATTCTTTATAAAGCACAGCGTTGTCAGTATTCACCTCAGAAACTAAGTTAACAAAACTTTTAAATAAGGATATAATTACGATACTGTTGTCAAGTCATTAATGATTGCATATTTTGGCGTTAAAATTGAGTCGCTGCTAAGGTCTTTGCATCGGAACTAAACACATTTATTATAAAAACAGTTGTTGGCATGACACGGGTTATGTTCTTCTCATATATGTTATGATGGTATAATACTAAACCCCTAACGGGAAGGATTATGCCTGATGTGCATATGATGAAATCATAATCTTTTAGTCAGTTTAATTGAAGTCTGGAGCTGGCATGTCAGTTAACTGCTAGTAGTCTGTTGTTATTTATGTATTATTGTCATTTGGTTATTTTCTTTGGTTACATCTTCTGATATCAGACTCGGACTTCTCTTGAACTGAATTTTAATGTGCGTGTTGTTATGTGTTTACTTTTCTACATTGGTTAGAGGTATAGAGGGAGGGTTGAGATCTCACAAACATGTTTAACCCCGCCGCATGTTTGCGCCTGTCCCACGTCAGGAGCCTCTGGCCTTTGTTAGTCTTGTATTATTTTAATTATAGCGTTCATTATCACTGAACTAGTATATATTTGTTTAGAGGCCAGCTGAAGGACGCCTCCGGGTGCGGGAATTTTTCGCTACATTGAAGACCTGTAGGTGACCTTCTGCTGTTGTTTCTTATTTGGTCGGGTTGTTGTCTCTTTGACACATTCCCCATTTCCATTCTCAATTTTATTTTTTTCAGAGTTTGTCCTTTGTGCCCTGTGGAGGCAGTAGAGTGCCTCCCCGTACTTCAGGTTTATGCTTTTATAATATACTAGATTATGGAGTGTGTGTCCGAGCGAGAACTGCTCTAGTTCATTACTTTAGGAATATTTATCAAAAAGTAGTATTTCAATATTCAGTCCCATTTTACTATTTAGTAAGCCATCAGTCCTGCCCTGATATACACTATCTTTTTTGGGTAATTAATACTGATAGCTTTTTACATTTTTAGCCAAAAAAGTTTATCAATTTTACAGAACTTAAATTATTGTATGCTGGTTCATATTCTGTACGCCAATCTGTGCTCCTTTATTATATAATTCACTAACAAAACAATAATGAAGCTTAGAAATAGAAAAATACTAAATACTAAACTTGTTCAAAGGGTATCTACACGTCTCAATCTTCAAAATCGGTTATCTAAAAATACTACCATCGCTAACATTTTTTACAAAAAAAATCGTGGTTACCCTTCTATCAATAAGTGTCATGCCAAAAAATGACTTACATGTCCCCGTCTTTCCACAGACAATACGGTAAGGTCCACGTTTAATGGTCGCACATTTTCTTTAAATTTTGAAACTGATATAACTTGAAAAACAAACAGTATTATTTATTTACTTACATGAAACAAACCGGGGTGTGGTATTCAGTACGTAGGAGAAACTGGACGATATTTATTGAAACGCACTCAAGAACATCTGTATTGTTTTAAAAGACCCAATAAATTCAAAAGTATCATTTACCAACACCTTAAGAAGCACAACCATCCTTTTAAATATTTAGCAGTTCAACCTTTAGAAGTAGTAAATAAGCAGCATGGGGAATCGCATTCAAAGTTTGTACGATCACGGAAAATAATTGAATCAAATTGGATTAAAAAATTACAGACAGTTTACCCTCTCGGTCTTAATGATAATATCATGGGAATTGGTAATATATCTAGAACCAATTCCGTTAACATTTTGGATATAGTTTCTAAAACTGTTCGTAAAAACCGTTCTCACGGTTTTGGAACAGATCCCAATCACAGACAATTTCGGGCCAATCATACCAATATTTCGGACCTAATTTCTATTCCAAAGAACAACGCCAGACATTATCTGTTAACAAAACTCTGTTCGTTACCGGTTAATAAGTTAAATACAATTTTGGAGGTTTGCAACACAATTTCATATAGCAGTTCTAAGTATGAAATTGTTCAAATTATCATGGCACATTGTTATTCCCTAAATTATTTCCCTAAATTGATCGCCCTGAAGATCATAAAAAACATTTTATTAAAATTAAGTTTGTCAATAAAGGCTTTGATTTTGTAAATATTGCCGGTATATTAAACGACCATTCTGTTAAAGAACACATTCCTGAATATTTTGACAATACTGAGCTACCTCTTTTTTGATATATTTACAAGAAATCTACCCGGAAATTTGTGTTTAATTATATTCAATTGTGTAAAGATGTTAATATTAGTGAAAATACACCGACTTTGTGTAATTGCAGTAATTCCGAATATATATTTATGGACCCATTCCCCATGTTTTAACAGGAGATCTTAACATCGTTCAAGACCGTGAGTTTAAATCATTCATCAGTAAAGGACCTAAACATCGTCCCCCGTCAATTATTAATTGGAATGAGTGTCGTAATATCACCCACGACTCACTCCATACTTACTGTATGAAATGGATAAAACGGGAAAAAGCTGACACAAAATATTTTGACTCTTTTTTTTTAATTCAGTAATGAAGATAGTTGATATACGTATTCAACATTTTAAAGATCATTTTACTATTAACAATAACCACAATAAACCTATTTCTCGTATCAAACATAAACTAAAAGAACTAGCCAAGGAATTTGTTTTTGCCCCGGCCGATAAAGCTGCTGATAATATTATTTTTATTTGACGTTAATTTTACATTGAGGTTCTGAAAAGGGAAATCACCAATTCACCAACATTCCAACTGACTCCATTTTCAGAAAACGAAATATGTAACAAACATTAACTTTTAGCTATTGCTCTACAATCAGAGCCAAATACAATGAAAGTTCCAACTATGTATTGGCTTCCGAAGCTACAAAAAACCCCTTACAAATATAGATTTATTTCGTCTTCAAGCCATTGTTTAACTACTAAAGTGTCTAATCTCCTTTCCAGCACACTTGGTACAATTAAAAACCTGATAATAAATTGTTCAAATAAGGCCTTCGAAAATAGAGGAATAAATTACTTTTGGAGTGTCAAGAACTCGTTGGAAGTACTTGATAAATTGCATGCTTATATTGGTGATTTTGAATCTGTTCAAAGTTTTGATTTTTTCTACCCGGTATACCACATTGCCTCACATTCTCATTAAGAAAAATTTCACACACCTAATTAAATGGGCATTTAGAAAATCAGAATGAGAATATATATGTTCAAACTCTTTTAGGTCATTTTTTAGTAGCAATAAACAAAAAAACTATTTTAATTGGACATGCGTTGATACTATATATGCCCTTGAATTTTTACTAGATAACATGTTTGTTCGCTTTGGGGATTCCGTATATCGTCAGATTATCGGAATTCCAATGGGGACTTACTGTGCACCACTTATTGCGGACCTGTTTTTGTATTGTTAAGAGTTACAATGTATGACAAAAATAAGCAAAGACCCATCAAAACAACATCTGATAACAAATTGAATGATTCTTTTAGATATTTCGATGATATTTTGGCTCTCAATAATGACGACTTCAGTATGTATATTAATGAAATGTATCCTGTTGAACTTACTTTAAATAAAGCTAATACTAACAATGACCACTGCCCTTTCCTCGATCTTGATATCTATATCACTAACGGAAAGCTGAATACTAAAATTTATGATATAAGGGATGATTTTTCATTTCCTATCGGTAATTATCCATTTTTAGATGATGACGTTCCCTTGTCACCATCTTACGGTGTTTATATATCTCAACTTGTACGATTCGCTCATGTATGTAACAATGTTTTAGATTTTAACGAGAGGAATTTATGTATTACTGAAAAATTATTACACCAGGGTTTTCGATATCATTAACTAGTCAAAACATTTACTTAATGTTATCATCGGTATAAGGACATCATTCGTAAATATAGCTCAACATGCAGACTTCTTATACGTTCAGGTATTTCACATCCATTTTTTTATGGAAATATTCTTTATAAAGCACAGCGTTGTCAGTATTCACCTCAGAAACTAACAAAACTTTTAAATAGACTTATTAAGAAATGAATATAATTACGATACTGTTGTAAGTCATTAAAGATTGCATATTTTGGCGTTAATATTGAGTCACTGATAAGGTCTTTGCATCGGAACTAAACACAATTATTCTAAAACAGTTGTTGGCATGACACGGGTTATGTTCATCTCATATATGTTATGATGGTATAATACTGAACCCCTAACGAGAAGGATTGTGCCTGATGTTCATATGATGAAATCATAATCTTTCAGTCAGCTTAATTGAAGTCTGGAGCGTGCATGTCAGTTAACTGCTTGTATTCTGTTGTTATTCATGTATTATTGTCATTTTTTTTATTTTCTTTGGTTACATCTTCTGACATCAGACTCGGACTTCTCTTGAACTGAATTTTAATGTGCGTGTTGTTATGCGTTTACTTTTCTACATTGGGTAGAGGTATAGGGGGAGGGTTAAGATCTCACAAACATTTTAAACTTCGCCGTGTTTTTGCGCCTGTCACAAGTTAGGAGCCTCTGGCCTTTGTTAGTCTTGTATGATTTTTTCATTAGTTTCTTGTGTATAATTCGGAGTTTAGTATGAAGTCCATTATCACTGTACTAGTATACATATTTTTAGAGGCCAGCTGAAGGACACCTACGGGTGCGGGAATTATCGCTACATTGAAGACCCATTAATGTATTATTTTAATTTTAGTTTCTTGTGTACAATTTGGAAATTAGTATGGCGTTTATTATCACTGAACTAGTATATATTTGTTTAGGGGTCAGCTGAAGGACGCCTCCGGGTGCGGGAATTTCATGTTTCATTGCAGACCTGTAGGTGACCTTCTGCTGTTGTTTGTTATTTGGTTGGGTTGTTGTCTCTTTAAAACATTCCACATTTCCATTTTCAATTTTATTTAAACTCGGGGACGGTGTCAAAACACTGATTAAAGAATTAAACATGTAAAATTTAAATCTCGTGCGTCTTGGTTAATATATATCATATTTATTTAGAACATCAGTATGTAACATCCTATATGACAATTGCTTTTGTGATATCGTTGCTGGCTATCAAAAGACATGAAAGGTGTACACGTGCAGGAGTGGGTGGGCTAGATAAAATTATACATTTACAAGTTCATCAACTTAATCAGTTACTGGATCTGGAGGAAGGTTAAGAGCATCAGTAGCAAAGTCCGGATATTTTTCAAAATCTCTGTCGGATCTGGAGATGGAATATTTAAATTTTGAATATTAGTCTTGCTCTTTTTGGTCTATATTTCCTTTATCCAGAATTAAATGTTACAGAGTTTATCATATTCATAGCATTGTATTAAAAAAATTTTATATAAACTGTACATTTCTAAAAATGTATATAAATTGCAACTCTGTAAAAATGTACATTAACTGCACATTTTTAAATCTATATATAAGCTAAACATATAGATTCTACCACTGCATCTAGTGAGTTACGATATCTATCCGCAGTTTATATACATCTCTACAGCTGAACAGTTTTATAGATGTGCATTTGATATGCATCTTTAGAACTGTATATCAAGATTACTTGTCCTAAAATAGCTGTGTACGTTAAGCAACCAACAATCAATCAATTGCAAACCCTTTATAAAGAAAATACAATTTGAGCTGAGACTGTTTAATATAGAAGTTTTGAGGAAATAAAGGAAGAAAATACATGCCACCGAAGCTATATGACCGGGAGTAAATTTTCTAAAACTGTAATGCAACATGTTCCAAGATGAAATTATTTACGCATCGTTGTAAATATAACGGAATTTGATGAGACTGTCGTACAAGTGAGAGGTCAAGCGCTATAAAACCAGGTTCAATCCACAATTTTCTACATTTGAAAATGCCTGTACCAAGTCAGGAATATGACAGTTGTTGTCCATTCGTTTGTTATGTTTTTTGTCATTTGATTTTGCCATACGATGAGGAACTTTCCGATTGCATTTTCCTTGGAGTTCAGTATTTTTGTGATTTTACTTTTATTTTGTGTATAAAAATCGTGTTTTAGGTGGTTTAAAACAGACTCCATTAGACTAAAATTAAAGTGGCAAACAACTGGATCAAAATACACACACTACTTTGTTTACTTTTCATAACTATATATTGTGTTAATATCTATTTCTTATGGTACAAATTATTTGAATATTCGTTCCATAGGGGATTGCCTCTAAAAGGTTCAATGGAGTTTTTAAATAATGTTCAATGTATAAGCAGGTAATCTCTTTTGTGTTTTGAAACAGTCCCCACATTTAAAGTGTAATTTGGCAACCTCAGCGTCGTGAATATATCTTTCCGTAACATGTCTAGTAGTATATGTATGTTCATAGTACAAAAAATGTATGCAGAAAAAAGGCGAAAATAAATATGCAGTTCCCAAGTACAGTCCTATACGGAACTTTTGTTTAAGACTTAAACATCCGTCGGATGACGAAAATAATATCCAGACGCCTTAATTTTCGTACTCCTTGCAAAACAACCCAACGTAATAATGATAATAGAGGATGCAAAATGAGACTATGCATGGTTTTTATAGGACACATAGGCATGATGATTAGTTAATTGTGAAGAACAAAATGAACACACCTGCGAAATCGCAGGCATTCAGAACGTCTGTATACTGTTGAAGGATAATTTTTGTAATACAAATGTATAACTGGATAATTTCGTATTTGTTTTCTTCTGTTTTCTGTAAACTATCAACGGCTTACGAACATATAATACTATAAACACTATAAAGTTAACGGTCAATGATATAGTATATAGATAGTAAATAACAAATATACTATATTGATGTTCCGGACGATATAAGTATTTGGACCATACGCGTATGGTCATGACCATATGGGTATATACTCATATGGTCCGACCATACGCGTATGGTCCGACCGTACGCGTATGGTCGGGGTAATTAACACTCTGTTATAGTTTACCTTCAATACTTTTAAAACTCTGCATATGGTATAACCGTTCATTAAAAAGACGCTAGTATATCGGTAATTTTATTATAATATTATAATAAAAAGACAAACTAAATAAAAATAAGAAGTTTCACATAGTTAATTTTGCTTAATTGTAAAATTTATAGTATGCTGGTCATTACCGATGGTCATTACCGATTTGTTATTACGAGTAAATGGCAATATGTCGACTAAAAAATTTAATTCCAAAAAATTCTTAATGAACTGTTACATAAAAAGTCACTGGAAAGTATTGCAGTCATTTACGATATTTGAGATCAAGAGTTTCTTAAAAACACCGTAGACATCAGAATGGCCAAAGACCTGGCTATCACTGTACGCAATTGCAAGAAAGGCATGTTTTTCACTCTTAAACAAAATGCGTGAAGGAAAAGGATCGTGCACAAATTTCTTGCAAATCAAAAAAAATATGACACCGTGTGGAAGTCAATGTCATCCAAGCCTACATCTACGAATGTTACTAGCGGTGAAAACTAACTATGGCATCACTAGATAATTTATACGTAATTCTTGAATTATAAAATTTAAAAAATTGTCATGTTTTAAACCCTCACTGGTTTTTTAGATAAAGTTTTTGTATTCTTGGAACGTTTATAATGTAATTTGAAAAAAAATATATACCTGTATGGTCCAAATACTCATATGGTCCGGCCCGTTAATAACCAAACGAGTATTATACTCATATGGTCCGACCATACACGTACGGTCGGACCATACGCGTATTTTTGGACCATATGAGTATACGCATATGGTCATGACCATACGCGTATGGTCCAAATACTCATATGGTCCGGAACATTTACATTATATGGATGATTATCGTATACAGAATAACGCAAAAGTAATTGTCCTGTCCTCAAGTACTTAAGGTCCAGGAGCACAGGTATTGTCGTTGTACGACATTTCGGAATATGGTCACTAGAGTGGAGACAATGTTATTTGCCAATTTTTTTTCATACCCCTCCCAAATTTATTTCTTCATGTTTTATGCCTCAAATAGCAAGTATTTCACTGTGAAAAAAAAATTCATGAATTTGAAAATCAAGTAGTTATTTGGTCCAGTGGTTGAAGATAAAAATTTGCATTTCGGAAGCTGTCAAAAGATTTCAAAACCCTCTTAACATGAAAATGTATATATTTTAAAGAGTAAGAGCTGATCAGTGAATTTTTTGCAATGTTGAAACAATTTGTCCAAAAAGTAGTAAAACACAATGTAAAATATTATTTGGAAAGCGCAGGCGGGATTTTTTAATTCTCATTCATTCTCTAAAAGAAATGAACTACGAAATAACTGTTATCTCGAACCTGTTGTGGAAGAAAATATATATATAGTATAAGCGACACAAAATGAGGTCTTTTCATTTAATAGTATATATTATACATGTTACTATGTAATGACTATTTATATCATGCATTTTCATTTAATTACCTTGAACGTCATGGCATCTAATTAGAATCAACAATGGCAGCAAATACACGTACTTCATTATAAACCAATGTCTGCAAATATAACAAAAGCATCAAACAAATGTGTAATGTTCTTAATTACAAGCTAGTTAATTTCCAAAATGCATGTTAAATATATCTTTTTTGGAAATTTGTGTATTCCTCATTTTCCCTTTTATAATGGGCCGGCACTAAAACGGTCCATTATATGATATGGGTTCGAGATTGTTACATTAGTTTCGGCGGTTCTACATTGTTGTTGTCTGCGGTATATGAAAATTAGAGATTTTAGGTAATTGTAATAAATAGATGTGTTTTATTAATTCTTATTTAAGAAGTAGGTGCAAAATAGTTCTGACAATGAATGTTAATTATTTTATTATGTACAGAATGCTTGACCCGTATTTTGGGATTTCCCAAACAAGGTTATTTTTATTAAATGTAAACAAGGTACCATTCTCTTACCATAACTTGTCGTCAGAACATGAGACATGATTTATACTATGCGTTATTTTCTAAAAATAGTTATTTTATATTCTATTTTGATTATTATATATACAGTTTTTCATTAATTAGGAAATAATGATTATGAAGATATCTTTACTTTCAACGTAAACGATTTCGGGAGTTTTTATAGAGGTAACATGTTTCAATAACTGAAAGTGATTTTCAAACCTCTCAAATATTCACTTGGTGTTTGTTAATACTTTGCAATGTTACTGTCGCATATTTCATGAAAATATGAAGGGATATGGCATAAAAATACATGAGACAATAGTAATATCAATGCATGGTAAAACCCAACTATGAAACGTTTTTATTGTTGTCCTTCATCTTCAAGTCACCATGAGGCATTCAACGATGATCAATGTGTTTAACAACTGGAAGTAAGTTGACCCTTTACATCGGTTTGAGCAGAATTCAAAGATTAATAGACTACAAACCATTAAAAGTCTGAAATGGCCTATATCTGTACTGGACTGTACTGATTTTTACTCGACCAGTCTGAATTCGTCTGAGATTTACTTGATAGTACTGGACTGTAGTCTGAACCATACTTAACAGTCTGAATGTGTACTCGACCAGTATTTCGCCATTCTATACTAGTCTGAACCGTACTCGACCTAGTCTGAACCGTACTCGATCTAGTCTGAACCATACTCGACCAAGTCTTAACCAACCTAGACCTATTATTTGTATCTTTCAACTAAATTTTATCAAGTAAGGATTTTTTCTAATAAAAACTCATTTAAAAAATTATTAAAAATGTATTCAATACAGTATTGAAATTAAAATTTCACAATAATCAATCATAATATAAATTCAACACAATATTAATCAACACCTACGTAATAATATATATCAACTTTTAAAATATAAATAAAACAAGCTGATTAAATAATCTAAAAATAATGAATTGTGACTAACAATGACTAATATTTTCAATATTTATTCAAAATAAATTAATACATTGTAATGCAGTGAATGTTTTTTTTTTATTAATATATATATTAAATAGTATATACAATAGCTTTATACATTTAAAAAATGTGAGAGCTTAATTGTTTTGTTTTATTTAACCAAGAATTTAATGTAATCATGATAATAGAATTTCCATAGCAATCCTTGATAACCTTTTTAAAAAAGGAAAGTAACAGTAAAGATTTATTTCAATTAATTTAAGTAATTATTTTGTCAAATTAACATGGCATACATAAAGTACTTTAATATGTTCTAATTACCTCAGTACATGTGTGTTGTACAGGTAAAAAGAAAGCCCTATTTTCTTAAATTCGTGTATTACTCATCTAGTACATACATGTATATTCGAAAGGCCTTGTTATTTAACTTAAACAGGATGTTCCAATTTTGAATCAATGTTATTTTAAATTTTAATACCTCTGACCTGGTGTGATCTTATTTATGAGTCTGCCCCCAAGCAGAGGTTATTCTTTATATTTCACCACTAATCAGAAAAACAAAGTTATTTATTCATTTAATGTTATCCCTTTTTGATATAAGTTATATATAATATTTTTTTTTTATCCTAAATATAATCATATAGATATATTTCTAATATAAGGTTAATTTTTTTTATAAATTTTGTTGGCTGTTGTTATATAAATTATTTTAACAGTTAAAAAAGTAAAGTTTTTTTTGTCTAGTATGGTTCAGACTGGTCGAGTACTGTTCAGACCTTTGGTTAAGTATGGTTTAGACTGGAAAAATAGGTCGAGTACATGTCGAGAATGGGTTAAGACTGTTTCAGACTGGTCGAGTAATAGTTCAGACTATTTTCAACGGCAAAGATAAGGGTCAAGTACGATTCAGTACAGTCAAGTATGGTTCAGACTGGGGTCGAGTAATGCCAAGTAAAAGTCAGACCAATTCAGACTGGTCGAGTAAGAACCAGTACAGTCGAGTACAGATATAGGCCATTTCAGACTTTAATGGTTTGTAGTGATACCAAACAAAGCTACATTCCTATTTTTATGACTGTTTGTTGATAATTTAAAATTTCACCAAAACCGATTAGAAATGAAGACATTATGTCTTGGATTTCTCATACTTTACTGAGAAGAATAATTTGATATTTGTTAGCTTCACGATTTTTATATCTTTTGCCAAACGAAAATGGGGGAGGGACATAGTGTTTCTTCTGTCCATCCGAAAGTTAAAGTCCATCTATCTAGTTTGAAATATTTATATTGTTAGTGGATTGGAAAACAAGTTATTACAACTTATATAAATCCTTTTCATCTTTGCAGGTGCGAGGAATGCCTTGTACCGGCATTAGCCTTCTTTTCTTCTCTAAACTCGGGTCAGCCAGTTGTCGTCCCCTTTCAACGAACCATCATTTTTTCTCAAGACCACTGTCGCAAATTTTGTCAAGAAAGGGCCGAAAATGCAGTGCCTGAAATGTTCTCCAAGGAACGGTGATAGAACTAAGAACCTTTCTGACGTTAGTCCAATGCACTAACCACTACACCACGGCTTTCAATCTATATGTGGAAGTATAAGTCATAAGTCATGATATTTTGTTCTTAGGTGCTTCTTGAATAACCAAGGGGTCCTGATAAAAATAAAGGTATATTGACCTACATTTCACATGAGTGACTGCTTTAAATTTGTGTTAGAGTCCATATCGAAGATACAACTCATGGAGAAATAAAAAAATGTCAATAGATGTGTCCGTAATAATCAGAATCGAGATTCCTAAAAAATATGTCATCTTGACACAAAATTCATTGATGAGTAAATGAGGTGAAAGACTTTGTTCAAATCCATATCTGAGATGAGGAATACAACTATTTTGTTCGTAGATGCAACTTTGATAGTCAAGAGTTTTAAAAGCAAGTCTTGAAAATGAAGTAGATGATATTCTATTTCATCAACGCACTTGAAAGATAATCAATTTCATCAACTGCACAATTAAGTTATATTTTAAGAATATATATAAGAAAAGCAAAATGAGTATTATATTAAATTTGATGTATGCCTTTTTGTAATTCTTCGTTACATTTGTTGTTTTTATAGTGATAAAAGTATGTATGCCTTCATACTTTGAACGACAAAATTATTTTTATGTCTACCTGTACAAATTTCAAACGCGCATTTTTACACAGGAATGAAACCCTTCTTTCCTTTACAGGTAGGCTTTATGTACATCAATCAAGTGGTACAAGAAAAGTCAAATGAGTATGTTAAATTTGATGTATGCCTTTTTGTGATTCTTCGTTACATTTGTTGTTTTTATAGTGATATTAAGATGATAACACAATATTGACTGCTGTACCCCTTTTTTGACATTTTTACTCTTTGAGTATGTTTGTTTTGTTCAAACATCGTTGACAATGTAATGGAATTTGATGCAACTGTCATACAAGTGAGAGGTTTAGCTAGCTTTAAAACCAGGTTCAATCCACCATTTTCTACATTAGAAAATGTCTGTACCAAATCAGGAATATGACAGTTGTTATCCATTCGTTTGATGTGTTTGGACTTTTGATTTTGGATTTTCCTTTTTAAATTTTCCTCGGAGTTTTTACTTTTTTTTTTTATAAAGCATTCTCATAACTAATTTGAATTGTTCTAGCAATTGAGGGTTAACGTCAACCCAATATGCAAATTGTTTAAATAATAGTTTGCACTTTTTTTTTACACTAAACACCTCCATTTTTCCGGCCCTAGAATTTGGTACGTGCACCAATTAAATCTCTTGTAAATCCTGATATATGTTTTCCAGTGCAGTCAGATTTACCCCAACAGACTGTCGTGTACACTTCAAAACTATACAAAGCACTTTATGATCTACATGAGACCTATTTCTAATTGTGATTGATAATTGAAATTATCAAAACATTGTTTTCATTTCTTTTCATCTATTCTTTAAAAAAATGAAATCTATACGGGTGTCTTTTACGTGCATGATATATTGCTATCTCTTAACACGGGTCAGCCATTTATCGCTCCCCATTCGACGGATAATCATCGTTGATCAAGATAAAACTCGAAAAATGTTGTCAAGGCAGAGCGGAAAATTCAATTCTGCTGACGACATTGGTACGCGCGCGTGTCTGAGAGCACCTTTTCCAATACCTGCAAAACTCCGAAGCCTTCAAAGAGAAATCGGCCCTGCAGCTATCACATTCAATGGGGAGATTTTGCGAGAACGAAATTTAAAGTGAAATACATGAACAGTTTATTTATTCATCTACAAGACAGCAAATATACTTTATTTTATTCAATCATGGTTATACACTTTGTTTGTCTTATTCATTACCTCAGAGTTGTCAAGCCACAATTGGAGATTTTAAATTAACAACTGAAGAATCTTTCATCATCTGATATGTGTGTCCCTTCAAGCCAGCAGAAAAGTTTGTTCAATACATGTCTTATCAATTTCAATTTAAACATCTGAGTGCCAATGAGACAACTCTCCATGCAAATATAAATATATAAAAGTAAACCATTGTAGGTCAAGGCACGGCCTTCAACATATATAATAGAAGTATAGATGAATTTCAAAATATATGTCATCTATTTGTCCTAAGACATTCAAACTCATTAAGTTAAAATCCTTGTATGATTCTTTATTCAATTTGTATATAATTTATATTCTTTTATCAATTCACATTATTTTACTTAACTTAAAACATGATTGAACAGGAGAAGTAACCCGAAATTTCTTTGAAATGTTTTTAACATACACAAAAGAGGAGGTTAAAGTCGTAAGTGATCGTTGATCAGTATTATGTTAGGCACACAAGCTGTCAAGGAAAGCTATTTAATTTCACAAGGTCTGTGATTTACAGGTAACAGCTACATGTACCCTCATCAGTGACACAAACACGTAAAAATATTTTTAGCGTTTCGCAGTATAGCGGGAAAATACTGCTTTTGTATGGGTCAATGATGTATGAAGTTTTTTAATGCTAATTTGTTATTTGCTGGTTCGTAAAAAAATGGCTGGATGGTCATTATAACCGCAGACATCATATAGTTAAAACTTCCTTGTTTGTATAAAAAAAATCTGTTTATATATATTATCCTAATAATGATGAAGTACATTATCATTACCCATAATTGGTCCTTGCATTGCTAGGTTTCCCAAAACAAATTCCTGGGCGGCGAATCTCCGTTATAATGGGTATCCATGATATAATATTTAACATTTGAAAATTCTTGGAAGTCAAAAGATATTTATTACTATTGATGCCGGAAGTTTATTTTATTTTGTTCTCCAAATTGTGTGTAAAAGAGGGACAAAAAATACCAGAGGGACAGTCATACTCATAAATAGAAAATAAACAGACAAAGCCATGGCTAAAAACGAAAAAAGACAAACAGACGGACATAGAAAACTCAAGAATAAGCATAGTATAGGTACTATTACTGTGTTATATGAAATTTGCATATGCATTGTTGTATTGGAATACAATTATGATTAAATGCTGGCTCCAGTCTGTCTTCAGGACATGACGCATATTTGAGTTGAGTCTAATTTAATTTGCCAAAACTATTCATGTTGTCAGACTAGGCAATTTGAGTTAAAAGATCCGAAAGGGGGACATTGAATACTTTTATCTTTTAGTTTTCAATATACCAACCGAGTTCGTATTGAATAATCAGAGGAAATGTCAGCCTTAAAACGTTTATAATGGAATAAGAATGTAAAATTATAATGGACTTCTAGAGTACTGGCACTTGAGCAACACATTTCACTAAATTGATTATTTGTTTTACGCAGAACAGAAAACCCTGACACTTCAATATTTGTTTGTTTCCCACTATTTACCATGTAGATGAAAATAGGTCAATATAACCGGGACCCGTATGCCAACCTTGTATATATATACATATCGGTCTATGCTTTTAACCTTCCATACGAGACTCTCAATACCGCATGCTTTGCGAAGAATCGCAAACTAATTGTTTTGACCGATTCAGGATTTAGCAAATGACAATGCCAGGCAGTCTACCGGTTATGTCTATACACAACCAGCTAAAAACTATATAAGGCCGTGTTCACACCAAATACCATGTACAGTTAACATGTTTACCATTAGTTTAATGTAATGTACACTGGTTTAGCATTAGATTTGCTCACATCTATACACCTGGCTTAATTAGCTGTACACGAGATTTGTTCACACTTTTTACCTACTCTTATAACAAAATGTATATTTACTGGATCATGGCGGGCGGAAGTGTTTTATTTGAAAACTTTTAATTTGTAATAGGGTTTGGGTTGACACGAAACACATAAACATAGTCTTATAAATTAGGCCTTTATCGCTGAACTGATCATTTAGTTTCAAAATTCTTTACTTGACACCTTTGTTTTGTGTGGGATACCTGAGAAATTTTCCAAAATGTTTGACTTATATAATCCGGAAATTCAGCCCCGTAACATTTTGATAGAGTTCTTTATTTTATATTTTCTCCCAAAATAAGATCATCGTATATCACCACAATTATCATTTTGCATCAAAGAAAAGGTAAGAATTAGTATATATGCAAACATTTCTAGCTGTCAGTGAAATTGGTTCTCAGTGGACCCGTGGAATAACCTGTCTCTTGGCTGTCAGATTTAACAGGTGACATAACGCGAGGAATAATTCTCACTTTTGTAGAGGAGTCTGTAGAAGCTAAACTTAGGGAACGGTCATTGTTATCAGCAGTGGTTATCAGCTGAAATGTTTACATTAACCCCCCCCCCCAACCTTATGAACCACATAATGACTGCCCCCCTTCTTTTTTGCCACATAGCATCAAAACTTTCTTGCTCATCAGCTCCGTCTGCATGCCAGGTATTATCATCACGTTGAACTACAATGTTTTAGACATCTTCTAGGTAACAATGTCGAATCAGTAAACGAAATTTTTCACTAATGATACTCGGATGATCCTTAACTACTATGGAAACAATGCCCACCACAATGGACATAATTAGAACCATACGAGAACATACATACAGGTTCTTATAAACCATCTTGCGTATTAAAGTCACATATAGTGTAGAAATTCAGCTTATCTGTTCCTTTACTAATTTTTAGGCATTTTTTTTTCAATCAAAAGCAAAGTAGTGGAACTCATTTTAACAGAATCCTTTTGTTATTCATATCTTGTGTACAAAAAGTGTTGTAAAAAGTATAGATTTATTGTCAAAAACTTTCAAAAACGTAACATGACCATCGTTGACTGACAGGACCAACCTCGAAAATGACCGGACCAGATGAAATTTCTTATTACTCTTTTATTTCTCAGAGTATTTCTATAAAATATGTGAAGATTATACCAGATATACAACACGTTGCTACAGTCCAGCTATCGCGGATTCACCAAAGCATGCGATTCCACGATGGAAATTAATTAAAGATCGTGGATAACTGTGATGGACGCATTTAAAAGATCGCTACCTTTTACCTAAATAATATCCAAATCTGGTCCGCGAAGTCCACGATGACAGTTGATTTACAGGATAAAACAATTCCTTTAGTGATGCTACATTTTGTAGCTGATAGAATGTAAGCTGTCTTAATGTGAGTGCAATGAGATAAGACAACGAGGTGTAATTGGGTCTACGTGCAGAATAATAACAAAAACATGTTTTAAAGGGTTTTTTTTATTCATTAAGCAAATGTATGATATGTGATTACTAAATACTTTTGATTCTGAATTAAGATAAAATATTTTAATTTCATCCTCCCGAAAAAAAGCTTTAATTTGTTTATGAAATTTGAAACACGCTACCTTTGTCGTACCTTTATTTGGATCTTATTGTGAGTTCAATAGGAAAGCAAAAAAAGGCTTACGCATTCATAAAAATATGTATGATATGATAACTCATTTCTTTTTATTCTGATTAAAAAAATAATTTTAATTTAATCCTCCAATAAAAAGTGGTAAATTGTTTAATAAATTTAAAACATGTTACCTTTTTTGTACCCCAATGAGGAAGTTACAAAGATTACAATGCCTGTCAATCATTACCCCAATAAAGGTTAATAAATGCATGACCTGCGTCGGCCAACAGACACCTGCTGTTATAAACAAGTACGTGTCCGGTTTATATTTTAACAGGTAAACAGAAGTTAGTTAACAGAAATTGATAGGTTATTTTATTAAATTGTTGAACGATAGTTTAAACCAAGCTTCACATGTTCTTAATTGAGCCTTTTATGCAAAAATTTATTTCAGGAGGATAATACGTCACTTGGATTGTCTGATTATTGTCTTTGATTTCGTTTGAATAAAGTACAAAGTTTAATCCATTTATACACTTTCAATCTTTTTGCAATAAAAACAAATGCTGGTTTTATTTGTTACAAAATGTTTAGCATTTTAATTCTATAATTATAAAAATATGACCAAATTATTAAACACAATCTTTTTTACTCATTTTGGACTGGTTGGAAGTTGTTTGTAAAATGTCCAGTGACAAATATCTCGTATATTGTCGTGCAATTTCTTTAAGCGATGTTGCTGGTTAGTGCGTTTATTTGATTAATTCCCCGGTCAATATACCAGTCTTTAAATCCCACTGGGACTGTTAGACAACAGGACAGTTATCAAATAGAGTTTTAATGGCATTTCGTATACATTCAACATTGAGCACTACAAGACATGGTTAAGACCCAGGGTTTATACATGTACTTATATGATGCAAAGGACAGACTGTAAACTCGGATGCCTATTTTCTGCATTAATTAGTGCATGTCATTTTTGAAGATAACGGTTGGAACATTATGTAAATAATAAGAAAAAAATGGTGGAAACATCGTATGATTTGCCAAAAACTAAGCTTTATCAAACTTAGTGGGGTATATTGAAAATGTAGTGCTGGGCAAACAAAATGACATAATTTGTAGTACTTTAGCATAGAGGAAAAGACAGAAGATGGACTGGGAGAAGAGCTTAGTTTATTGTATTTAATTTAATGCAATAATGTCAAATATCTTTTTGAAAGATTTGTGTGGTCCTTAAAAGGACCGTTGTAATCTTTGTGTAAACTGTATACACCTCAAAGGACGTTGAAGTCTAGCTCTTGATAATGGGGGTCAGCTTCTGGTGGATTGTTCTCAATCTGGACAGCAGCAAGTGCAGGTCTTTGCTTCTTAGGCTGCCGATGCAGCATCTCATTGACAGCATTGATGACATTCGTCCGGGAGATGTCTTCCTGACGGACATCAGGGTACATCCTAACTGTGAATTGACGAATTATTTCTCGCCTGGCTGTGTCCAGTTCACGCTTGCCATGCTTCCCACCACCATTCCAGTTGTAGAAGTAGCGCAGGTTGTCCATGCCGTACAATTCTGGAAAAAAACTTTTTGGTAAGGCCGCCGCAAAATTACCAGAGTTATTTGCCGAAACCTTGATTCTTGTCAGCTCCTCATTTGGAATGTTGTACAAGTCTGGTGAGGCAGATACCTGTTGGTCGTCTACAACTGTTCTATATATATATATCAAAACAAATTTTCTCTTTCATCTTCACAACAATAGTATTCCAAAATAAATTTATTACTTCATTTGTTTTCTGTCAAACTGGATTTCCTATTCAAGGTCCGTATTGACTGAAAGATGTTGATTTTAATCGATTGATTGAATTATGGTTGCTCGTTTAACCTTCAGGGACAAATATTAAATACATATTCTGCGAATGAAAAAAATACACTATTGAGACAATATATATGCAGGGTAATCGGAATTAAAGGCTAGATGTTTGAATTGGCGTGAAAATGAGAGTACATATGTATGTTGTTTGGTAAGAATTTACAACTGACCATCTATTGACACCTGCTATTTTCAAAAGGTTTCATATACTTCTCTTCCAATAAAGTTATTTGCAAAAGGAAATTTTCTTTCAGTTTCGTCATTTAATAAATAAGAGAATGATTATCTTTGTAAAAAAGTAAGTTGTATAAGAAGCGTAAAGATCGAATTAATAAAAAAAAAAAAAATTAAATAAATTCCGACACAGATGTGTACAAGAATTTAAACGCTTTCAATTAAAAAAATGGTAAGTAAATTCTGCCAAAAATAAATCTGTATTTCATATGTATTGCCAATTGTTACATTTACGGGTATTTATAATATATATTCTTACAACCGTGAGATTTTATTTTGGAAATTGTTTACGATGACATATTCGGGTATTGATCAGCTGAATACCTGTACATGTACATTTACCTGGTTGATATCCGTTGACCAGTTCGTTTATTCCCGGGGGCAGTATAATGTCATTTGCTGGTATATTGTGCAACAGGGTTTTATGGCTTGATATTTTTCCAGTTTACTGATGTCCTTTTGGATTTTTTAAACATACATGCACCATACAATATTCAGTTACAACAAAACAAAAAGATTTAGTAGTGTTTTTCAAAAATATGAACTGAATCATTTGTCAATTGACATAAAGACTAAATATTATGATATACTGTTCCCAGTAAAAACCTAAACAAAAACCATTCAACATTTCAATAAGCCCAATTTGTAAGACAAGTATCATTTTAATGATAAAATGAATATCACATTTTAAAAATTACGATTTTTTTTCTCTACGGTAACAATAAAAGAGGGGGGGTAGGATCTTTATCGGGACAACGGGATCGGGTGTTTTTAAGCTCGGGATTTCAAGATTGACTATTTTTTGTTGATAATTAATAACTTGTCACATTAATGATTGTACGAATCTCAAACGATTTTCCATTTACAAATTTCTAAAGATAATGAGTTCAAAATCAGTGAACATAATGTAGCTCCTCCTTCTACATTCGATTATTACCTGAACACCCGTTCATTGGTTTAAACTTCTCGTATGACTTTTGTGTATTTTCCTGCAGGTATGCCTCACCACACAAATTAATGTAGCTCCTCCTTCCACAATCGATTATTACCTGATCACCTGTTCATTGGCTTTTTTTAGTATTTTCCTGGTATGCATTACCTTTCAGACAAAAGTACAAACGAAAGACCGCCCAATGTCAATCAAACTTTATCTGAGCTTGAATAGAACTAACAACAGGACAAGAGGAGTAATTACGGGTCAATGTGATTTTAAATAACAATACACAACCAATAAACTGACAAATTTTCACTACCCGCTTTTACCGCCATAATTAATTCTCAAGCACATTCATTGTAACAAAATTTAAACATTATCGATAACATTAAATTCTGCGTTATTACAATATGTATATTCTATTGATCTCCACGACTTCAGGTCCACGATAAAAAATTGACTTGTCCGCGACCATAATGGACTTTTCGCGGCATATTATCGGTAAAAAAAGAATTTCCCTGTCGTGATAGTCCGCGTCTTTAGATGGACTTTGCGGGAATCATCCTTAACATGAAGAAAAACACCTAATAAGGCCAAAAAATATATAGGTGGTGCTCCTGTCATTGGAGGGAACACAACACAGTTTTGTACACAAATATAGCGACATGAAACACGATCAGAAATTCATTTTAATAGATCTTAACATTTAGATACAAACCTGAAAATATCGTGCGCCACACTGGCACTGACATTTTCCACTCTATGCGCCATTTCTCGTCAAAATGCGCAATTTGTGCAAGGCGCACAGCCTTCCCGATCACAGCAATAACTCAAAATAGGGTTGACCGATTGGTTTGAAATTTTCGTTGCAGATAAATCTTCACATGCTTAGGTACCTGTATTTTACAGTACTTTATTTGTACTTGAAATTTAGGTACAATAGATTTTTGGTTACTACCGTTACATTTTCATTATTTTGAAAGTTTTTCTATTTCAAATCTTTTAAAGTTATGATTTTCAAACATGGAATATTGTATTATTTCTGTACCAAAATATTTAGTACAAATCAAGTACTGTAAAATACAAGTACCTAAATATTACAATAGTTTTAAAGTAAAGAAATAGTACTAAATATTAAAAGTCAATTTCCAGTACTTCATTTTTTAGTACAGAAATAGTACCTATGCAAAAGTAGCTGTGTATATATAACCAGGAAGATTTGGGCTATTTGCGATTACAAATAAATTAGGATCAGACAATATATTTTAAGTGCTATAGTGACAATTTATTAATCCGTTTATCAAACCTTTTACATTTCTTTGTGTCTAATTAATTCTATTGTTAATTATATGTTTGTCGTGATGGAAATCACTCTGACCATGACAAGTTAACTAATCCTTTGATATAGAAACTGTTTTCTATATATGCTTTTGTGTGTTATGTTGTAGTCAGTTTAGGTCTTAGGTCTGGTACTGTCCGGACCTTGCTAATAAATATTAAAGTATTGGTATTCCGTCTTTGCATCACTATAACACGGAAAACTCCCGGTTATATATTGGTGGAGGTACCCGCGGCACGATCTTGAGCTAGTTCCCCCAAACTAGTAAATGGATACCTTCAGAAACAACAATATGGAAGGAACCTGGAATTACAAGCCTTGCAGAAATGGTCATCCGTTTCCGATAAGAAAAGAAGATACCTGTTTGGACTTTCTGTGTAATAATTGCGGTAAGGCATTGAACGTTTTCACCTACCATCTGTGTTATGCAGTTAACGCTCATTGTTACAAGTGCAGACATCATGGACATTTTGCCCGTATGTGTAGTTTTCACGCTAAGTCATGTGAAAACCCAAAACCAAAGAAGAAGTCAAAATCTAAAATGCAAAGAGACAGCGACCGCATGAGAACGTTTATCGAGAAAAAGCAAATGTCTCAGTTTCCGTTTCAAGGACTTGAGGACAAGGAAATATCTTCATTTACGTGCACCATACAGGACGAATCCACGAAACAGCACATAAACAAGTTAAAAGTGTCTAACCGAAACTTCATCAAAGAAATCGCTGAGCTTAAGGCTGAAAATTCAAAATTGGATACTGTAGTGAAAGATAACGTGATATTAAGGAACAATTTGGACAAAGTATATTTGGAACGTTCAGAACATGGCCGGATAATTCAAAAGATCGAACATGAATTAGCCGAACATACAAGTAGAACTGAAAATTTTGAAAAGGAAATAATGCGATTGAAAGAGGAAAATCGAAGTTTAACGAACACCCGATACCGTTTAACTATGGATTTAAAAAGTAAAGATATGCAAGACTGCCATGTAATTAAAAATCTTAAGGACGAAATTCAAAAACTGAAAAAACAGAAAAATGACGATCTACGTGAAAATCAAGATTTACTTTCTGAACTTTCAATCGCCGAGTCTCAACTTGAAAACTGGCGTACAAATTATCCGAACAACAACTGGCATCAACACCCACGACGAGGAGGATACCCAAGACGATAACAAAATTTATTCGGCAAACTCGGAGACCGAGTTTAGGTGCAGTAGTGGCGAATATAACCAGGAAGATTTGGGCTATTTGCGATTACAAATAAATTAGGATCAGACAATATATTTTAAGTGCTATAGTGACAATTTATTAATGCGTTTATCAAACCTTTTACATTTCTTTGTGTCTAATTAATTCTATTGTTAATTATATGTTTGTCGTGATGGAAATCACTCTGACCATGACAAGTTAACTAATCCTTTGATATAGAAACTGTTTTCTATATATGCTTTTGTGTGTTATGTTGTAGTCAGTTTAGGTCTTAGGTCTGGTACTGTCCGGACCTTGCTAATAAATATTAAAGTATTGGTATTCCGTCTTTGCATCACTATAACACGGAAAACTTCCGGTTATATATATCTGATTACATTTTGTACTTACCTAAATGAGGTATTCTACAAACAGGGTGTGATTTTTTCCTTCAAACACAAGAACATCAGTTGCACTTCCACAGACCTAAAAATTTCAAAAGTTTTATTTACCAGCATTAAGACAATACTGAATTCATTAATTTCAAGCCTCTCTAAACTGTCAACAAATAAGCAAGGACATGATGGCAATCACATTAAACAATTGATCTGTTTACAATCTGATTATGTGCCTGTCGAGGAACCTGCAGTGAAGTGGTTGTTGTTGGTAGCTGTATCTCCTGTCCATATCGAGGAACCTGTAGTGTAGTGGTTGTTGTTGGTAGATGTATCCCCTGTCCATATCAGGGAACCTGTAGTGTAGTTGTTGTTGTTGGTAGCTGTATTCCCTCCTCTTCTTTGTTGTAATAGGCTGTTGATTTTCTCTTTTGAATTGTTCCACATTTTATCATATCAGTGCTTTTTATAGATTTTTATATTATAATACGGTATTGGTTTTGAGCAATTTTGAAGGCTGTTGGGAGACCTGTAGTTGTTTATATATTTGTAATTAGGACTGGGGATAACTGTTTTGCCATCATTTATACGATAACTCTTTAACTAAAGAACATTTGTGAGCACGCTCACATACCCCACATTGACACTGGGCAAACAAAATCTCACCCAGTTTCTAATTTCAAAGACTAATAACTCCTACAATAGTCAACTGAGAAAAATTTCTAGAGGATATGCACATCTACATATTATGTCCTAATTATCTACAAAGTTTCATGAAATTCTGTTGTGTGGTTTCAGAGGAGTTGCTATGATAAGAACAGGACTAAGGGATGGATGGACTGACTAACAGACTGATGGATGAGTAAAAAACAGTATACCCAACTGCCAAAAGGACCTTTGTTCCATTGGGTATAATTATTATATAATAAAATGATATAATACCAATAATAGATGTTCTTACTGAAAACATAAATGTTTCTATTTTCAGATTGAAATAATTATTTCAAATTTGTCTTTCCTTCATAAGACAATTTAGATAACATGTTATATTATATTGTCTAGTGTTGGGACCATTTGACATGTTGCTTTAATTGGTTACTGTCTCATTGACATATGAGACCATTTCGACATGTTTCATTGATTGGTTACTGTCTCATTGACATATGGGACCATTTCGACATGTTTCATTGATTGGTTACTTTCTCATTGACATATGGGACCATTTTGACATGTTTCATTGATTGGTTTCTGTCTGATTGACATATGGGACCATTTTGACATAGTTCATTGATTGGTTAATGTCTCATACACATATGGGACCATTTTGACATAGTTCATTGATTGGTTACTGTCTCTCTGACATATGGGACCATTTTGACATGTTTTATTGATTGGTTACTGTCTCATTGACATATGGGACCATGTTTACATGTTTCATTGATTGGTTACTGTCTCGTTGACAAATGGGATCATTTTGACATGTTTCTTTGATTGGTTACTGTCTCATTGACATATGGGACCATTTTGACATGTTACATTGATAGGTTACTGTCTCATTGACATATGGGATCATTTTGACATGTTGCTTTGATTGGATACTGTCTCATTGACATATAGGACCATTTTGACATGTTTCATTGATTGGTTAGGGGACGACCATTTGATATTCTGGGGGGGGGGGGGGGGGGGGGGGGCAGGAGGATTTGTTTTTGATCGGTTATTCATTTTTGTAAACTGAGAGGACAGATTATTCATTTTCTGCACTATTGAAGCAAGATTTTTCATTTTCATTAAAGCAAGGGACTGATCATTCATTTTTTACCACTATATTTATGATATTCGAAAAACATACAATTTTTTGAATATTTGTTAATTATGAATAATTAGATATAGGAAGATGTGGTGTGAGTGCCAACACTCCATCCAAATAACCATTTAAAAAAAGGCAAACCATTAATACATGTATAGTCAAGTCATTGTGTACCATTTAATCAGAATACTAGTAGATCATTATCCCCTTCAGAAATTGTAAGATTCATGATTTCATTCATAACCTCAGACACATACTTGTGTACAAGAGGACAATATATACAACTATTTGAAGATAATAGACAAACGAAACACAAATACATAGTGATAAGTATATTATAAGAGACAATTGGTATAATTATAGATTAAGTATTTTATAATTTTCTGAACGAAAAGAATCATTTATATTCCCAAGGAATATACACGTATTGCATACATAATGTATAGTATTAAAGTTAATTTAGTTTAGTTTTACCTAGCCTCTTTCAAAAGTATTGTCAAATATATTTTGCCGAGCGGAGCGAGGCAACAAAATTTTTGAAGGGTTTTGGAACCGCTGAAGGCCCAATAAGCTATAGACCTGCTGAGTTATTTATTTTCAATACATTGCAAGTCAGGTAATTTATTTCAAACTACCACAGAACAAACCATTTATTTTTGTGATTATCAAGGCTGAGTTATTTATTTTCAAAATCCTCCTGCCCCCCCCCCCCCCCCCCAGAATATCAAATGGTCGTCCCCTTACTGTCTTATTGACATATGGGACCATTTCGACATGTTTCATTGATTGGATACTGTCTTATTGACATATGGGACCATTTTGACATGTTTCATTGATTGGTTACTGTCTCATTGATATATGGGACCATTTTGACATGTTTCATTGATTGGTTACTATCTCATTGACATATGGGACCATTTTGACATGTTTTATTGATTGGATACTGTCTTATTGACATATGGGACCATGTTTACATGTTTCATTGATTGGTTACTGTGTGATTGACATATGGAACCATTTTGACATGTTTCATTGATTGGATACTGTCTTATTGACATATGGGACCATTTTGACATGTTTCATTGATTGGTTTCTGTCTGATTGACATATGGGAGCATTTTGACATGTTTCATTGATTGGTTACTGTCTCATTGACATATGGGACCATTTTGACATGTTTCTTTGTGATTGGTTACTTTCTCATTGACATATGGGACCATTTCGACATGTTTCATTGATTGGTTACTGTCTCATTGACATATGGGACTATTTTGACATGTTGCATTGATTGGTTACTGTCTCATTGACATATGGGACCATTTTGACATGTTTCATTGATTGGTTACTATCTCATTGACATATGGGACCATTTTGACAAGTTTCGTTGATTGGATACTGTCTCATTGACATATGGGACCATTTTGACATGTTTCATTGATTAGTTACTGTCTCGTTGACATATGGGACCATTTTGACATGTTTCATTGATTGGATACTGTCTCATTGACATATGGGACCATTTTGACATGTTTCATTGATTGGTTACTGTCTCATTGATATATGGGACCATTTTGACATGTTTCGTTGATTGGATACTGTCTCATTGACATATGGGACCACTTTGACATGTTTCATTGATTGGTTTCTGTCTCATTGATATATGGGACCATTTTGACATGTTTCGTTGATTGGTTACTGTCTCATTGACATATGGGACCATTTTGACATGTTTCATTGATTGGTTACTGTCTCATTGATATATGGGACCATGTTTACATGTTTCATTGATTGGTTACTGTGTGATTGACATATAGGACCATTTTGACATGTTTCATTGATTGGTTACTGTCTCATTGACATATGGAACCATTTTGACAAGTTTCATTGATTGGTTACTGTCTCATTGATATATGGGACCATTTTGACATGTTTCGTTGATTGGATACTGTCTCATTGACATATGGGACCATTTTGACATGTTTCATTTATTGGTTACTTTCTCATTGACATATGGGACCATTTTGACATAGTTCATTGATTGGTTACTGTCTCATTGACATATTGGACCATTTTGACATAGTTCATTGATTGGTTACTGTCTCTTTGACATATGGGACCATTTTGACATGTTGTATTGATTGGTTACTGTCTCATTGACATATGGGACCATTTGGACATGTTTCATTGATTGGTTACTGTCTCATTGACATATGGGACCATTTTGACATGTTTTATTGATTGGTTACTGTCTCATTGATATATGGGACCATTTTGACATGTTTCGTTGATTGGATACTGTCTCATTGACATATGGGACCATTTTGACATGTTTCATTGATTGGTTACTTTCTCATTGACATATGGGACCATTTTGACATAGTTCATTGATTGGTTACTGTCTCATTGACATATGGGACCATTTTGACATGTTGTATTGATTGGTTACTGTCTCATTGACATATGGGACCATTTGGACATGTTTCATTGATTGGTTACTGTCTCATTGACATATATATGGGACCATTTTGACATGTTTCTTTGATTGGTTACTGTCTCATTGACATATGGGACCATTTTGACATAGTTCAATGATTGGTTACTGTCTCATTGACATATGGGACCATTTTGACATGTTTCTTTGATTGGTTACTGTCTCATTGACATATGGGACCATTTTGACATGTTTCATTGATTGGTTACTGTCTCATTGACATATGGGACCATTTTGACATAGTTCATTGATTGGTTACTGTCTCATTGACATATGGACCATTTTGACATGTTTCTTTGATTGGTTACTGTCTCATTGACATATGGGACCATTTTGACATGTTTCATTGATTGGTTACTGTCTCATTGACATATGGGACCATTTGGACATGTTTCATTGATTGGTTACTGTCTCATTGACATATACGTGTGTATATGGGACCATTTTGACATGTTTCTTTGATTGGTTACAATCTCATTGACATATATGTGACCATTTTGACATGTTTCATTTAGAAGATAACTGTATTGTATTTTAAGCTCAGACTGCATCAATTGGGGATTTGATGGTCGCAAATTAAGTTTACTGGCGACGCATTAGCGGAGACATTAAACAGGTATCTGCGACCATCAAATCCCAAATTGATGCCATCGGAGCTTAAAATACAATATTGTTATCTCCATTCTAATGAAACTGCCAGAAAACAACGTTAAAACATGTATTTAAAATCTGTCATATGCCGTCTGCGCTTGCCCCTACGTCCCATAGCATTGGCTTTTGTGTGTCTTGTTTAATGTTACAGTATTTATCCTTTTAGAGTTGAGACACTCTTACATTTCAAACAAATTTCAGTAGTAAAATAGTCCTACATATAGCATGTATAGTTTACATATATATGAATGTACACTTACCTTAAATAGCAACTAGAGGGCATAAGGTTCACATTGACTGGACGATTATCTAATTGACTGGACAAGGATCAAACAAATTCAAACAATAGATGTTCAATCTGGAAATATAAATGTTTCATTTCAATTAGAAAAAAATAATAACACTTTATAATTGATTGATTGATTATGTTTAATGCCACTTTCAACACAATTGTGCTATTTCATGGCAGTCAGTGCCTGGAGAGAACCACCAACCTTCAGTAGAAAAACTGACATTACTAGTCAATTAAGATTGGAGTCGAGTGCTCCAGCCCCATGTAGTAACTGAACTCCCAACCTCAGTGTTGACAGGCTAGTGATACAGTAGGTCGAGTGCTCCAGCCCCATGTAGGAACTGAACTCCCAACCTCAGTGTTGACAGGCTAGTAATACAGTAGGTCGAGTGCTCCAGCCCCATGTAGGAACTGAACTCCCAACCTCAGTGTTGACAGGCTAGTAATACAGTAGGTCGAGTGCTCCAGTCCCATGTAGGAACTGATCTCCCAACCTCAGTGTTGACAGGCTAGTGATACAGTAGGTCGAGTGCTCCAGCCCCATGTAGGAACTGAACTCCTAACCTCAGTGTTGACAGGCTAGTGATACAGTAGGTCGAGTGCTCCAGCCACATGTAGGAACTGAACTCCCAACCTCAGTGTTGATAGGCTAGTGATACAGTAGGTCGAGTGCTCCAGCCCAATGTAGGAACTGAACTCCCAACCTCAGTGTTGACAGGCTAGTGATACAGTAGGTCGAGTGCTCCAGCCCCATGTAGGAACTAAACTCCCAACCTCAGTGTTGACAGGCTAGTGATACAGTAGGTCGAGTGCTCCAGCCCCATGTAGGAACTGATCTCCCAACCTCAGTGTTGACAGGCTAGTGATACAGTAGGTCGAGTGCTCCCGCCCCATGTAGGAACTGAACTCCCAACCTCAGTGTTGACAGGCTAGTGATACAGTAGGTCGAGTGCTCCAGCCCCATGTAGGAACTGAACTCCTAACCTCAGTGTTGACAGGCTAGTGATACAGTAGGTCGAGTGCTCCAGCCACATGTAGGAACTGAACTCCCAACCTCAGTGTTGACAGGCTAGTGATACAGTAGGTCGAGTGCTCCAGCCCCATGTAGGAACTGAACTCCCAACCTCAGTGTTGACAGGCTAGTAATACAGTAGGTCGACTACTTAGACCAATCGGTCACCAAGGCCTCAAAATGTTATCATCTTTTGTTGAATACTATTTTGACCTGTCTCATTGATTGTTTGCTGTCTGTTTTATATATAGACCTCCTAGGGTTCTGACTAAGCATGCTAAGGACTGTTGAACCAGAGTCCAGGGAATCTATTGTTGAATACCATTTTGATCTATTTCATTGATTGGTTGTTGTCTGTTTTACATAGACCTCCTAGGGTTCTGATTAAGGGTGCTATAAACAGTTTCGTATAAAAAAAAAATAGGGGTTATTCCCAGACTAAAAATAACCATGGAGGGAAATTCCCTGTTTATTTAATTTACTTAATTTGTGAAAAAGTATCATGTTTTTTTGTATTTGATTGTAAAAAATAGTTAATTAGCTCTCAATTTAAACAGGTTGAATGATTGAAATAATCTTAAAAATTATATTAAATATACATGTTTTAAGGGGAGGCAACACTGTAAACATCCTGGGTTTTTTTGGCAGTGAAAATTGAAAACTTATTTGCAGTCACTGTATCTCTTTTCAGAGCAGGCGACCGTACACTGAAACAAAGATTTTTTGGAAAGGCAAGGTAAAAACCTATAAACACATGGTAAATTTCATACAGTTTTGATTATGTTAAATGTGCATGTATCATGATTTCAGGTTTTTTATGTTCAAATTAGGCATTTTTCTGCCCATGTTCTTTGGATGGAATTTTTTTAATATATTAGAAGTACACTTTATTTTTATGTCATTATAAACTAGAGAACATTCTGATTCCAGTGATATCTAGTTTTATACAAGTATCTTTATTAATTAGTCCACCACTATGTGTCACTTATGCATGGTCCCTCAAAATATGACGTCATATAAATTGGATAGCTTAATTTGAAAAAAATAATAGTGATTGAAGTTTTTGCCAATAAAAAGAATCTTAATATATTTCAGTTACAATAGTAAACTTTGAAAGCCTGAGTTTTTGTGATCATTTGCAAAAACAAAATGTCATTTCATTGTACCGTTTTAATGTAATTGAAAGTAGAAAAAGCCTTCTATTTTCAGTATTTTGTCACACTCCTGACATATTTTATAAAGATTGAAAAATGCTTTAAACTTTCACAAAAAATCACTAAACACATTGCTATATCATTGATTTCAATTTCTGATATCTTTTCCCATAGAACAGGACTTTCTTTTTAGAACCATTTAAAAAAAAACAAAGAGAGGCACCCGAAAATGTCAGGAGTGTGACAACTGTCTTTAAACATCTACCAAAGAATACATAGGACTTTAAAAATGTTTTCTTTTCTTTATTTTTCAGAAGTGGCTATTCCAAAGAGAAGAAAAACATTATTGCAACTGTGATATGTTTATATCATAGATGTGGGAGTGCATTATATATGTCAGGAGTGTGATGCTTTTTTAAGGCATGCATTTTCTGTCTATTCATAATTTCACAAGAAAAAGTTCCACAAGTTTCTTTGTGTTAGAAATGTTAAAACCAAGTAATATTCATATCATTAACCTCTTAAATGTGTTATTTATCATGATTGTTTAAGCACAATCAGTTTCATGCAATTAATCTATTTTCTTTTTTTTGTGCACAGTAATGCAAATTTATCGAAGGAAATAAGTGTGTACAACTATAATATAATATAGGAAAGTGAGGAAATGAATTTTGTACAGAATAGAACAATTATTTTGATTTAAAAAGGTATATTTAAAGATGTTTCAAGGATTAACCATTCAGAGGTAATTTGTCACACTCCTGACATGAATTTAACAATTTAAGAAAAATATGAAAATTAGCTTTATTTTTAGAACAGATAATTGAAAGACAGCTAGTAAATTGAAAAAAACGTTTGGTAAAACTTCCACTCCTCAAAACATCCACTAGATTTGCTGAAATAAGCAGGGCAAAATTCTCTAGAAGAAATAAATCAAAGGAGGAGACTTGGAAAGAGAGAACCTGTAAATACTGGCTGAATCTGAAATTTAAACATGCTCAGAGGAAGTTGGACAATCTTAAACAAAATAAAAACATACAAAACCAAGCTAACAAAAACGGCTTAAAGTAAGGAGAACTTTGAATTCCAAATTTGATAAACAATATAAAGAAAAACAAAGGCAGTGGCAGAGAAACAGTAGAAAAAAAAAGAAAGATAAAAAAAAGAAGTTGGCTTGAATAAGGACTTAGAATCGAACTAAAAAAGCTCAGATTCAAATGAGAACAGATCTGTGACTGTGTCAGGTTCCAGATCTACAGTGAGAAAACCTGCACAACACACAAGATATCAACTACCACAAAACCCAAATGCTTATAAATGAGTTTGTCTAGAAGGCCCTTTTTTCTTGGTGTAGCATTTTTTATGATGTGTTTCAAAGTACTCGTCCAAGCATTTGGGTTACACCACTGTCCCAAGTTAAGGGAAGGGTTTGGGATCCCGCTAACATGTTTAACCTCGTCACATTCTGTATGTATGTGCCTGTCCAAAGTCAGGAGCCTGATCTGCTTACCCTTCTGGAGCACCTGAGATCACCCCTAGTTTTTTGGTGGGGTTCGTGTTGTTTATTCTTTAGTTTTCTATGTTCTTTCATGTGTGCTGTTTTTTGTTTGTCTTTTTCATTTTTAACCATGGTTTTGTCAGTTTGTTTTAGATTTATGAGTTTGACTGTCCCTTTGGTATCTTTCGTTCCTCATTTATTCAGTGGTTGTCGTTTGTTGCTGTGTTACATATTGTTTTTGTTCATTTTTTTATACATAAATTAGGCCGTTTATAGTTTTCTTGTTTGAATTGTTCTACATTTAACATTTCAGGACCTTTCATAGCTAACTATGCGGTATGAGCTTTACTCATTGTTGAAGGTCGTACGGTGACCTATACCTGTTAATTTCTGTGTCACTTGGTGTCTTGTTAAGAGTTGTCTCATTGGCAATCATACCACATCTTCTTTTTTATATTATATGCTCATATGCATTGATAATTTTCTTGAAATAATCATAGATTTTTGTTAGATGTATCCATCTGATGAGTTAAGCCTTATCATGCTTATTGTTGTCAATATTTTTATTTGTTTTGATGCTTTATATGTTACAGGATATTTTCTAGTGTTTTACCTCTTATTTTGAGGTGGCGAGGATTTTCAGAGGACTCCACGTTTCACATAATGCTCTGATGTGCAACGGCTGTTTTGCCAGACAAGATGGGGCCGAGGGACGTCAGAGCACGTCCTATATCAAAAAGTAGATATTTCGCCGTATAAAATGGATGCCTTGTTTGAATTTGAAATTATCTCTTAAATAGATTTTTAAAAGCTTAAACTATGTTAATAACGAATCTATAATACTAAAATTACGAGGTCCAATTTGTCAGCCGTCATCACGTAAAAACGACGAATCAAAGAATTCAACTTTATATATAACTAATATAGTACAAAGGTGTAGATTAAAAATTACACCTCTCCAGGCTCTTTTGTTTTCCACATAATTAATATTGCGAATAATTAGGAAGTTCCGGGTCGTGTCCGATACCGATACCAATAGTATATTCATCTGTTACCTATTACTTTATCTGTATGTTCCGCATCTGACAGGCGAACCACCAAACGGTGCATTCATGATTTATATGCTATATACACGGGTCAACTCATAATCACAGGGTTCACACTACTTAATTGTCAAATTGTTACCTATTGTAGCATTTTGATCAGTAAGACTTTCTAAGATAACAGTACGTATACTAAAAATCTGGACTAAAAATAAGGCGTATATATAGGTACAGTTTTCAATTTGTTAGCGGGCATGACGTAAAACAGCGATTCAAAAAATTCAACTTTATTTATAACTAATATAGGACAATGCTGTTGATTAAAAAATACTTTATTCCACGACCTTTTGTTTTCCAAATAATTAATATTAAGTTTACAGTTCGACGGGTTCAACCAGAAAGATTTGAAAGAAGAGAAAACTGTGTATCTTATAATCGGCATGACTTTATCAGATGTCAAAACTAATACTAAAATAAGGCTTGCGCATAGTTGTATACTTCAGTCACGGACCCGCGATATCACGGGTGTGTTCTAGTAATTACTATATAATCAATGTAAAATTAATATATTTTTCTTATATTACTGGTTTGAGGAAGAATTAAAAAAAAAGTAACAAAAATATTGTGATCTATGAAATTCATAAAGTTGAAGATCACAAAGTCAAATGTTGGGTTATTTTTTTGCAAAACAAGGGCTGTGCAAATTTTGCCTGCTGTAAAAATATTGCAACAGTTAAGTTTAATGTAGGTGCATAAGCAGAAAGCTTTCTTGTGTTAAAGGAGTAGGTCCGGTAAGGACCGATTTTGGCTCAAATTTCATGTTCATCTGACGATAGATTTTGACCACTTTTTAAACATTTAAGTGTCTATTTCATTTGATTCAATTAGTTTATGTGAAAGATTTTTACTGAGTAGGCATTAAAAAACGACCCGTTTCAAGCTCAAATATGAAAAATCTACCAAATATGCCGAAAAATGTCACTTTTCGGATGGTTTTTGTCAAAAATGAAAGTGGCCGCATCCGTGTTCATCCTCAACCTTTATATATGTTATGTATTATCATCAAATACAACTTACATTTCAATATTATGGATGAACACGAATGCGGCCACTTTTGTTTTACACGGAGACCGTCTAAAATTTAACTCAAATGCTTGAATTGTGAAGATTATGGTAATTTAGCATGACTTAATGGTGATGGTACCCGAAATATGTGCATTGTATTGTCAAAAATAGCCCATATTTATGTAGCAGAAGCATTCTTCTGCCCAATAAATAACTACAAGTATACATTTTAACAATTTTGTAAAACTGCTTTATTTTGGGGCCAAAAGGGGGTCTTACTGAACCTACTCCTTTTGAGTTATTGAACTTGCATGCTAATTTTCCTCTTTTTGATATGGACGTGCTCTGACGTCCCACAATCTCAGCTTGTCTGGCAAAACAGCCGTTGGATGTCAGAACAATCTCGGACAAGAGACAGGGTTGAGTCCTTCTGTTCTTTCCAACATAGGTTAACGTGTAGGATGAAGTTTCTTATCAATGAAAGAAGAATGCTGAAATTTTACAGTCATATGCATCACGGTTTGAACAATTAAAAAAAAAGTCTGAAATTAAGACCCCTTACACTTAATTTATCGTTTAAGATCACATAAAAAGATATTGCTCTAAGATGGAACACTTCATCTTTTGGACACATACATTTTTATTTAACACTTGAAGTATGCACTGTAAATTTCCTTTATATTCTAGTTCAACAAGGAATATAATAAATTTTAATCAAATGTTAGCTATTTTGAAAATTAATAATATAATTTGATCATTTTTCAGTCAAAATTGTTGAAGTTGTGATGATGAGGAAAAAATAGGCTTGGGAATGAATTTATAATGATTTTTTGGGATATTTCCACAGGCACTTGCCTGTGGATATTTCAAAACAGTTTTAGGGCTATGGGATATTTGTAAAAAATATTTATTGGGATATTAGGGGTAAACATTATAGGGATACGGGATATTGGGATAAAAACTTAATGGGATATGGGATATTGATACCCCCCTGGATCCGCCTATGTCACCATTAAGGGGAGACACTCATAGTCATATAGATCAGCTGTTTGAAAGAACTACATATCACAAGCACTTGTTTCTGTCAATGGGGGTTTACTATCCACACTCGTACGAAAGTGGATAGAAACCCCCATTGACTGAAACAAGTGGCGAAGTGCCTGCGCTACATTTCCTTCATGTACATATGACATTGACAACCTGAAATTTGCTGCCAATATTTTCAAAATGCACGTCTTATTTTTACAATATAATGACATACTTCCTTGTGAAGTCAGAAAACCTTGAATACATCTTGTTGTATGTTTGACCAAAACCGTCTGGTATTGTCATTTCTGTCACAAGCCGTCAATCGTAATAACTGGGAATATATTTTGACACGAGGCGGGAAACTAATGCACATAATATACAAATTGTTTCAGGAATTGTTTCCGGAAAATTTTATCACAAGCAAGGGGGACGCAGATGTCTCTTCGCACCTAAGTCTTGAAATAAATGCTCTATAGTCTAATATGGCAGCTGATCTTCAAAAATAACAATACTATGCTTCATAGAATATATTTTCCATTTACAAATCGTTATGTAATAATATGATCATATGACAAGTCTTCTTGAAAGTATGAATTTTGTGCCTGACATCTGACCAGGGAAATAAAAAATGTAGCCTGATCAAAACATTATTTGCAGAAATGAAGATCACATAGAAAAAATGAAAAAAAATGTCTGACATTTATTCGTCAATCGGCAATACTTTATACAAATAAGTTCTGAAGCCGTGGTATGGTTCACAGCGAGACACTGTCTCTCCACCAGAGACCAAAATGACCAACTGGGATTGCTTTAACCTGGGAACAGTATATCTAGTTAATATATATGTTCCTGCTTTAACACTGTTCAAGTTTATAGTAATCTCAGATATGACGCAGAAGTTAGAAACTATAGTTCACCGTACGGCCTTCAATGATAAGCAAAACCTACACCGCACAGCAAGCTATAAAAGGCCCAAAATTGACTAATTATGCAAAACAGTTATAACGAGAAAACTAACGGTGGGCCAGAATTATATTCAAAACAACTTAATAAACGAAAAACAAATGTGATATACAACTGCAAAATAATGATTAATTTGGTTTTAATTTATTGATAACAAAATCAATATTTATACGGTTACCGATTTAAATATATATTCTCCGTTTTCTGGTATTATGCCCCCCCCCCCCCCCCTTTTTCAAAAAATCATGGATCCGCCCTTCAGTCTTGTATATTGACCGTTCCAGAGTCCTATATGTTAAACAGTTGATCCTTGAAAAATCAAATTTAATGCTGCATAGAAAAGTTTTATCCGAAGATATTGTGGGTTACACAAGGTTTTATAGCTAACGAATCATCCCACGTGTATTACAGTTGTTTATAGTTCCGTTATATTGAAAAGTTGGGTGAGCAACTCAAACAGACATAATAGGTTAATAACTTTGCATTATGAACAAAAGATCAAACAAAATGTTTTGTCTTCACCCATGAATGACATTTGAACGATTCTGATAATTAGAACATAGTAAAGTGCTTTCGACCAATGAAATGCAAGGATTTTCACCCTCTTAATAGTGAAGAATGACACAAAACATGTTCTTATTTAGTGATTATCTTATTGTTATGCTCTGAATTACAAAGGGCCAATTAGTGTTGCCAATATTGCCTAGAGGCAATTCGCAAGGACAGTGTACTGAAAAAATAGTTATGACCCCAGGCTTTTTAATCAAGATTCAATTATTTGTATAAATTTAACTGTAATAAATATTCTTTAATACACAAGCAGTTCAAATTTCTAAACAATATCTTTTTCCATTTTTGAAAATGACAACTTTGTTTATACAATTTGGCACATTTATTGTCATAGTACTATTATCGTTTTCTGTGTCTTCGAAACTGTGCTGGTTACTTTTGGCAATGGACAAGTCATTTTCTTGCTTAACGTTTTTGCTTGTGGGTACTGGCGGCTGTAATGCCTTGCTTACATTATCCTGTAATGTTTCTAACGGGCGTTTATATGTGTCGACGGCCGTTGATCGGTGACCACTTCTTGATTTTACAGTTGAATCGGAAAATCCGGCATTGAAAAGTGTGGTGCAGCATGTAACTTTCCCAGAATGGTTGGTGATATTACGATCAGTAGTTGAAATTCCCGCAGCCTTAAATAATTCCTTCATTTTGCTAGACAATGTGTTAATACCAATCGGCTGGACGCTAAAGCGAATAGAACATCGTTAGCTTTATGTTGTAGCGGTTTACGGTAAAACCTACCTTCACGTGGAATAAGTGACAAGTATTTCTCATAAATTGTAACTAGGCATCTTGGGTTTGTTGGGTCACTTTTCCGAGTTATGCGTTTGACATCAACGTTTCTGTTATTCAGGCCACCTTGTACATTCTTACACAGCCTCCCGGTATAATGGAGTAATTTATTACCAATTGTGTCCACAGAAATTCGAAATTGACTAGCATCAAGTTCTTTGTGTTCATCTAAAGCACGAAATCCAAATAACTTGCAGTTGTAGAAAAAAACTATATTGGTTAGCCCATTTGAAGTGTTACAATTAAAAACTCCACTATCCCACATGGCCTCCTCGTCTGTTGTTAATATAGGGTCTGCCCTTTTTACGTTAGTTCCAATACCATTATTGGTTAGTTCTTTCATTCGACTGTCAAGACATTTTCTAAAAAACGCAAATGTAGATGAATCCTTTTCAAAGAGGCTAACGTCATTTCTGTTACAATCTGTTCTCAGATACCTCCAAAAATGGTTCTTTTACTCTTTGTTTTAATACATATAAAGACTTATAAAGGATTAGTAGAACTTTTTTAAAGATGAATTGGTTGAAGAAGAAATTATTTTTCAGAAAAGTAAAATAACCGACGACGAATTGCAATACAGTGAAACCTGTCTAGTACGACCTCCTTGGTACTTCAATTTTTTGTTAGATTTTGTTAGATGTTCGGTTTAACAGATTCACATCGCATACAATTTTATATGACTGGACTTAGGATCATATATGTTAAGTTTAGGTGGGTTTTCGATTCATTCAAGGTTCTGTTTACACTGGTTTCATTGTAGTTTAAAAACGTAGTTAAAATTGAGATTAAAATTGTCATTCGTGTTTTTTTAAACGCGAGTTTTATCTCCCGAGCGAGGGGGTGGGAGACGACCCCAGAAGACAAGAAATGTATACATGTATGAGTTTGCTTTCCAAAATTGGCCGAATGAGTTGAATATACAGCTTTTTAGTAAATCAATACAAAATGAAATTAGCCATGTTAAAACTAGACTAATTTAAACTGTAATAGTATGTCTTAGAATTAATTATTGTTTGTTTGCTGTCTCTTCACGAATACATCATATCTCAATTATCTATAAAAAACAGTATATTGAAAGTATAGGTTGAGACAATTGAAGCATATTCGGAAATAATAACATTGGGATACATAATTATTGGCAAGCAGAATAAAATTCTTAGAATATCCGAAAAATAACTGTCAAATTATTTTATTGTATTTTTTTGGTCCATAATAGTAGTTTTAAAATAACACCTTTTTATAATATATTTTTTGGTTGAAGGGTTTGGGGTATATAAATGGTATCGAATAGAGAAAAAAACACACAAAAGGAAAGGATTTTACCTTAAAAAAAACAAGGGAACACCCTTTTGATTTTTGGAGGTTTGGGGGAGGGGAGGGGGAGGGGAAGATATTTTAAGTAAAAAAATACGATCGAACATTTTAGGAAAAAAATGCAGAATGAGCAGTGTTATAAAATCAAACTGGTAGGATGAATATGACAGGCTTGTCCTTTTTGACAGTACTTGTAAACGAAAATGCAGGAGAAAGGTTTTCTGATATGCAGTAAAAAATCAATTGATGATTTTTTTTATAAGCCCCCTGCCTAGAATTCCTGCCTCAAATGTTGCATCCACAAAACAAGTTACGATACATTTTAAAAGTAAACTATTTTTAAGGAGAGGGGCTAAAATCAAATGTAAAAGGACAGGTGAAACCTTGTTGCTCCCTTAAAACAAGTAAACGAACGTATTTCAACAGTTGTTGCCCCCCCCCCTTTTCCACCAACCCGTTTAACTATACCGAACTCCAAGACAGCGGTTACAAAAACAAATATCAAAATCAACACAAATGTAATTCATCTAAAGAAATCCGCTCCAAAAATAACTTACCCTGGATAAACCACAAAATTAAGAAACTATTCAAAAAGAAACAACGGCTATACCACCAAGCTAAAAGAGGGACGAAAGACACCAAAGGGACAGTCAAACTCGTAAATCTAAAACAAACTGACAACGCCATGGCTAAAAATGAAAAAGACAAACAGAAAAACAATAGTACTCATGTCACAACATAGAAAAAAAAAGTCTAAAAAGTGGACAAACTACAGACATTTTCAAAAGGAAGTAAAACGGCAAATCAGAAAAGCAGAATACTCATACATAAACGATACCATCATCATAGGCCTAGAAACAAACAACTCAAAGCCATTCTGGAAGTATATCAAATCCCGAAAAACAGATAACATCGGAGTATCACCGTTAAAAAACAAAGGGAAGCTAGTCAGTGACAGCAAAGGGAAGGCTGAAATACTAATTCAACAATTTAGATCGGTATTCACAATTGACAAATCAACATCAATACCTAAAACAACAAAATACATCAAGGAATCAATACCACAACTTATTATAACAACTAAAGGTCTCGAAAAACTACTTAAAGATGTAAACCCATCAAAGGCATCTGGACCAGATGGTATACCAAACAGAATACTAAAAGAAATAGCACCAGGACTAACTGCCATCTTCCAAACATCAATAGACACTGGACTACTACCCGAAGACTGGCTCAACGCAAACATCTCGTGCGTATTCAAAAAGGGAGACAAACACGCCGCAGAAAATTATAGACCAGTCTCATTAACATCTGTACCTTGCAAACTACTAGAACACATCATATGCAAGCATATTCTAAAACACCTTGATAAACACAGAGTCTTAACATCACTTAATCATGGATTTAGATCCGGCTATTCATGCGAAACACAACTGTTAGTCACCTTGCAAGACTTCACGAAAGCATTTGACGCCGGACTACAAACTGACATTGCAATCCTTGATTTTTCCAAAGCTTTTGACACTGTGCCACATAACAAGCTATTATCAAAAAATGGAAGAATATTGAATCCGAGAACAAGCTATTATCAAAAAATGGAAGAATATTGAATCCGAGGACCACTTAACAACTGGCTAAATATGTTTCTTACACAGAGGAAGATGAAAGTTGTAGTAGAGGGGGAACAATCTGAAGAAGTAAAAGTGGACTCTGGAGTTCCACAGGGAACAGTACTTGGACCATTACTCTTCTTATGTCACATAAATGACCTCCCAGACACTGTCAAGTCATCAGTACGGCTGTTCGCCGATGACTGCCTACTGTATAGAACCATCAAAACAGAAAAAGACCACAAACTGCTGCAAGAAGACCTAGCAAACCTAGAAGATTGGGCAAATAAATGGGGTATGCGATTTAACGCTAAAAAATGCTACATCCTGAGCATCAAAAACAAAAGCCAGAGATTCTACTCACTCAACGGCCAGATACTCCAACAAGTTCAAAACAACCCATACCTAGGAGTGCAGATATCAGAAGACCTGAAGTGGAGCACACACATAACAAATGTTGCAAAAAAGGCAAGTTCAACCCTTGGCTTCCTCAGAAGGAATTTAAGATACTGCCCACAGGAATGTAAGAAAACGGCTTACATTGCCTTAGTTAGATCAACAATGGAATATGCGGCAACAGTATGGGACCCCTACAGTATAATAGACGCAAACAAACTGGAGCGTATACAACGACAAGCAGCACGCTTTATAACAGGCGACTACAAAACCAGAGAAGATGGCTGCGTAACAGACATGCTCGCCAAACTGGAACTTCAAGAACTTAAAGCCAGACGCACTAGCCAAAAACTTATATTTTTGTACAAGGTGGTTGAGGGATTGGTACCTGCTATCGATCCAGACGACTTTTTAAAACCAGCCAGACCAAGACGAACCATCACAGCGAAAAAGTTTGAAAATTACCAGGCAACAAACATAGTGGAAAAACAAGTGAGGAACAATACTAGGTGCTTTGACATTCCCACCAGTAAAACTCAGCAATACTCCAACTCATTCTTTGTGTCCACAGTTATTAACTGGAACCATCTTGAGGACACTATTGTGCGCGAAACGAGCGTTGAGAGCTTTAAATCTGCTCTCACGAGACGTCAGTAAATCGACGGCGCCTTCACCCCGTTGTATTAAAGCCAGAATTGGTAGCTACGACGTAACCATACAGATACAGATAAAATTACATTTTCATAGTTTTAGTACAATGTAACATCTACATCAAACGCTATATACTGTATTGTGGAAGCTGTGGACTACAATTCCAATAACATGTTGATTTTGATGATTTTACTTGTAACGGCTGTCCTGGTGTTATATATATTGAAATTTTAAATTTGTAACTTACCTTTGAATGCCTGATGCTAACTGGACCAATGAATTTGGTGGATAAGGACTGGTATCAACACGTCTACATTCTTGTATAAAGTGTGCCATCCAATAGTTTAAAAGTTGTGAGAGTAAATTCGGATCACTTGGTATTGCATTACCACCATCAGTTATTGTTTCTTGATACAAATTTCTTTCTAAAGTCCACGCAACCCAGACGCCTAAAGCCCACTTGTTGTTATTTCTAGTCTTTTTCGGAATAACTTTAAGAATTCTCTCTTGTAAGTCTGAATCCGACAATGAAACAGAAAATCTACGCGGGGCCGCAGCCTCACACACGACCGGCTCGTTTTCATATTTTACAAGGTCCTGAGTAGGTAAAAGCATTAAATCATTCTCGGACACTTCTTCTTTTAATTCAAAAGTTCCAATTCCAACAAGTTGATTCATTTTATACTTAAAGATGCATACATGTTACTGACTTGAAAATAATAATACTTGTAATAGTCATTAGAGCAAGACAGTTAGCTAGAGGGGTTATTTGTTTGGCCATATTTTCAAGAACTGTGTTCATGTATACCATTTAACACAGTACATATAATTAATCAAGAATAGAGTTTATATGTTCTAAGTTTGTAAGAACATGATAACCCTCTTCTTCATGATAAGTACTCGCTAACGCTCGTACTTAACCATGAAGAAGAGGATTATCATGTTCTTACATATACATAACACTCTGTCGGCAGTTTTCATAAACAACAAAATTCTACAAAGGGTAAGGTACAGTAAATGAACTATGTCACAGATTTTGGTAACATTTTGGCTGCTTGAACTATAAGTGAAAGTGGAAAAAGTAATTCATTTGTCTGTTAAATTTTCTTAAATATTACTGAAGTGATCCTTTCAAAAAAAAACCTACACATTTGTATAGAAACCACATTAAATAGCGAAAACTTTCTTCAATTTGTATAAAATCAATAAAATCGCCGATCACCAATATGTAGATTTTTCGTAAAATTTATATATTGGTTATACAAATATTTCCGTTTTAATGATGTAAAATTAAAACACAGTTCAAAGTTTAAGTTTAAGTTTCAATTTCTATTTCCGTCCTCCTAGCTCTATTCGTCCATGATAAAATGTTTCCGCTTCTCCAGGAATTAGCTCTTTTCTCATGAATCGATGTAAAACAACTTTTGATAAATAAAAATTTCTCTTGACAATCATGTCAATATATCAGGTTTTGACAGGGTTTATACATTGTCTTACGCTTTCCCTGACAAGGAGAGACTTCATCACAAATAATGCATTCTTTTCCTGTGTGTATAAATTGATGTGAAATACTTTGAATTTATACTAATAAGTAATGAATAATTGTCTTTATGAATACATAAATGTTTTTTTACTTGGTATTAGTTTATTAGTTTTTGGAATATTAATTTCAAAATTGGAAATTCTAACATATTGTCGTCAATCAAATCTTCCAGTCGTCCTGTCGATCATTGTGATTTTGTATTTAAAAAAATCATCATAATTTTTATTTCATTTATATAAAGTTTAGATATCTGTTTTATGCCGATTCTTCCTATGTTTAGTTATTCTTCAGAAACGTTTGAAAATAGTGCATTTTTAAACATCCAATTTTCTCACGGTTTGAAAAGTCCTTTAAATTATCATTCTTAAAAGTAAAAAAAAAGTCTCAACATAGTGAGGGAAAATGATCATATAATTAATCATATTTACCTTTCTGAGCAGTACTTAAGAACAACGCCTTGTTGCCTTAAAAGGCCTCAGTTCGATTAGTAATGAACACAGGAAGAGAAAATATGTAGTGAAAACGAGACAATAATAAAAGCACTGACGTACTGTTAACTCGGAAGACCTCAAATATCTCGGTTGACTTGCCACTCTTCAAGCACAAAGGATTGCACGTGTCTTTATATGTATATTAAGGAGAGGAGGGCTTCGATATAGGTTTTCATTGTTTTAATTTATAATTTTTGTGATTTTAATAAGTTTTGCAGGGCTAGTGAGATCATAAAAATCATTAAATAAAACGTAAACATTTGATTTTAGTTGCCAGAAATGCAATTTTGTTGTTACATTTTTGTACTAATACAGAATTGATAAGATTTCATATGGAAATGAAATTCAAAACTCTATGACCAGAAGACAAAACTTCTATAGCGTTGGGTCACTGTCTTATTGATGTCTAGCCTTGTTCACGTTGGATGGATGTCTTATTGACGTCTAGCCTTGTTCTCGTTGGGTGGCTGTCTTATTGATGTCTAGCCTTGTTCTCGTTGGGTGGCTGTCTTATTGATGTCTAGCCTTGTTCTCGTTGGTTGGATGTTTTATTGACGTCCAGCCTTGTTCTCGTTGGGCGGCTGTCTTTTTGACGTCTATCCTCGTTCTCGTTGGGTGGTTGTCTTATTGACGTCTAGCCTTGTTCTCGTTGGGTGGCTGTCTTATTGACGTCTAGCCTCGTTCTCGTTGGGTGGATGTCTTATTGACGTCCAGCCTTGTTCTCGTTGGGTGGCTGTCCTATTGACGTCTAGCCTCGTTCTCGTTGGGTGGCTGTCTTCTTGACGTCTAGCCTTGTTCTCGTTGGGTGGATGTCTTATTGACGTCTATCCTCGTTCTCGTTGTGTGGCTTTTTTATTGACGTCTAGCCTTGTTCTCGTTGGTTCTCTGTCTTATTGACGTCTAGCCTTGTACTCGTTGTGTGGCTTTCTTATTGACGTCTAGCCTCGTTCTCGTTGGGCGGCTGTCTTTTTGACGTCTATCCTCGTTCTCGTTGGGTGGCTGTCTTATTGACGTCTATCCTCGTTCTCGTTGGGTGGCTGTCTTATTGACGTCTAGCCTCGTTCTCGTTGGGTGGATGTCTTATTGACGTCTAGTCTTGTTCTCGTTGGGTGGATATCTTATTGACGTCTAGCCTTGTTCTCGTTGGGTGGCTGTCTTATTGACGTCTAGTCTTGTTCTCGTTAGGTGGATATCTTATTGACGTCTAGCCTTGTTCTCGTTGTGTGCCTTTCTTATTGACGTCTAGCCTCGTACTCGTTGTGTGGCTGTCTTATTGACGTCTAGCCTCGTTCTCGTTGTGTGGCTGTCTTATTGACGTCTAGCCTCGTTCTCGTTGGGTGGATGTCTTATTGACGTCTAGCCTCGTTCTCGTTGGGTGGCTATCTTATTGACGTCTAGTCTTGTTCTCGTTGGGTGGATATCTTATTGACGTCTAGCCTTGTTCTCGTTGGGTGGCTGTCTTATTGACGTCTAGCCTCGTTCTCGTTTGGTGGCTGTCTTATTGACGTCTAGCCTCGTACTCGTTGTGTGGCTGTCTTATTGACGTCTATCCTCGTTCTCGTTGGGTGGCTGTCTTTTTGACGTCTATCCTCGTTCTCGTTGGGTGGATGTCTTATTGACGTCTACCCTCGTTCTCGTTTGGTGGCTGTCTTATTGACGTCTATCCTCGTTCTCGTTGGGTGGCTGTCTTTTTGACGTCTATCCTCGTTCTCGTTGGGTGGATGTCTTATTGACGTCTACCCTCGTTCTCGTTGTGTGGCTTTTTTATTGACGTCTAGCCTTGTTCTCGTTGGGTGGATGTCTTATTGACGTCTATCCTCGTTCTCGTTGGTTGGCTGTCTTATTGACGTCTAGCCTCGTTCTCGTTAGGTTGCTGTCTTTTTGACGTCTAGCCTCGTTCTGGTTTTATTTATACCAATTATTGCACCCAACGGGAGTATCAATTAAAGTTTATATAGAAAACAATAACAGAAAAACAAATATGATATACAGTAACAAACAGTCACCGCGCATTTTCTCAAGCTACAGGACGTGACACATTTTGTAAGGATTATACAGGAAAAAACACCATTTTGTGGTTAGAAACTAAACAAAATGATAGAATTGTTAAATACTTAAGGAAAAGATAGCTTTCAGACAATGCTTTGAGAATTTCAAACGAAAAGATAGGGTCACCGTGAGTTTTTTTCGGCTAAAATACAAAATAGGAAAATTGCATGTAGAATCCTTCAGAAAATGCACTATTCTAGAGTTACCTCCCCTTAAAATGGCAATTTTAAAAAAAACCAAAAACAAACAAACAAAAATAATCAACATTTTCAAAAAAATTAATATTTATAAGTTATATTCTTATAAATTGGTTCTTTTAAATGAAAATTTATATTACATATCTGCATTCCTGCATCAAATTTTGCTTATTTGATAGAAAATCTTGACCTTTGGTTCACTGTTTTTTACAATTCAAGATGGAGGAAGGCACCTTAAGCGTTTACTTTCTACATTGGCTAGAGGTATACGGGAGAGGGTTGAGATCTCATAAACATGTTTAACCCGGCCGCATTTTTGCGCCTGTCCCAAGTCAGAAGCCTCTGGCCTTGTTAGTCTTGCATTATTTTTAATTTTAGTTTCTTGTGTACAATTTGAAGTTTAGAGTTTAGTATGGCGTTTATTATCACTGAACTAGTGTATATTTGTTTAGGGGCCATCTGAAGGACGCCTCCGGGTGCGGGAATTTCTCGCTACATTGAAGACCTGTTGGTGACCGTCTGCTGTTGTCTTTTGTATGGTCGGGTTGTTGTCTCTTTGACACATTCCCCATTTCCATTCTCAATTTTATGTGGTGCAAAAATGTGTACACCATCTCCGGATTTCGAATCAATGTCTCTTCAGAGATGTTAGTAATCGAAACGGTATTTGGAAGGCCATATAATTTACTTCAATTTAGGATACTATTAGACTCTTGAATTTTGAAAGAGGCGAAAAAGGATGAACGGATCATATAAACCCGAAGGCAAATATGATACAAGCCCATACGACAAATATAAACAAGTCTAAATTGAAAACAACGTTAAAATCTATGATTGCGTTGGATAAAAACCGCAATTTTTATACGTGTGCATGCAAAACAAACTTCTTGGTAGAGGGGTCTATATACAGCACAAACAACTTTTCGTAAAAGACCAAACAAGTGAAAAAGTATATTTTAACAAAATGCATTTCACTAGCAGGTCGAACAACTGATGTTCTTTAACCTAGTTGAAGTTATTTTATTTATTTTCAAATACAAATTATTTCCTTAATTGTTCATTCATTTTACATTTAAAAAAGAAATTGAACTCATCATCTAGTACATCACAATGTGTATATAGTCTTAAATCTCTGGGAATTTTCCTGTATCTACCCGTTTCTCTTAATAAACAGTGGTCACTTATTCGAAATTTACAGATTAAATGTGTATGTTCAAAAGAGGTAGAGCCAATTTGCCGGCAATTTGTTTCATTCGATAAGACAGGTAAATCATGTTTTAAATAGCCCGATAAATGCTAATTATAGTACATGAAAATACGTCAAATCATCTATTTTCATACCTTGAACAGGTATTCCTACAAAAACAAGGCCAAGACTATTGTTTTTTTAATATTGATTTTATTTTACTATAAACATCCTTTATGCAAGGTACCGTACCCCGTAACTTGTCAAGGAGCCAAATAATATCGAACAAATACAAATAGTGATTTTATGATCCTGAATATATGTATATCTGTATTTGTCCTGGTCTTTTAAGGTTTTATCGTCTATAAAATAAGATAAGATAATACATGTATATATTTAAACCGGAGAACATCTTACATTAGTTGGTCATAGATCACCCTGTGTTACTAACACATGTTATATTGTCTTTTCTGTCATTTTAACAAATCGGCCCTTCGTTGTGATACTATTACAACAGCTTCTTGTTGTTTTACCTACAATCACGATTTGTAGTGTAACTGATTTTTTCTGTAGGGTTGTTTTATTTTCTGATGACTTAGTTACCGGTGTAGGGACGGTGGTAAACATTTCAGTACTAGTATCTATACAGTTTGTGAATTTGCGACAAAATTGTTGTTGACTGCATTTTTTACATATAATACCATGTTCAAAAAAGGTTTCGAAAAATTGTTTTTTGTTGTTTTGAAACTTGTATACAATGGCCTTATCTTAAGTTATGTGTATATTACACCCCCTACATGCAGGCTTCATTTCTATAGAATTAATTCTCGTGTTATTGGTTATGTACAGGCACCTACATCAGTTTGACGGCAGTCGTCCCTTGAATATATCTAATACATGTAAACACATGAATAGAAAGTAAGTGAAGAGTATGGATAGTCATAGGATTGCACACAATAAGTGATACATGATTTTTTCTTTGATACATGTAAAATGATATACTAGTAAACTATATATTCAAAATGAACCAGAACGACTCTATGAATTAAGCAAACATCCGAAAAATTTGATAGAAACATTAAAATTTAATATAACAACACAAAAATGCAATCATTCTGAACGAGATTCGAACCCTTTCTTCAAAACCATAATATCTTGGCAGTTCTGTGCTCTACCGATGGAGCTACGGCGATGCTTATCATTACATATCTTATTTAGAAGCTATATCGGTACAAATTATCGATGTTGCAATTTTTTCTTTAAAAAGTTGTTTTTTATGTAATAAGGACACACCAAACCAATTTCATTTTTGAGGGAAATGGTTGTTTGAATAACAACAGTCACAAAAAGCATAACTTTTTTTTGGTTTGAAATATCCTTCTGGGGAGATTCCCTGTTTTTTCCACCTAAAAACACCCGAAAAGCCGCATATTGGACTTTCATCCTTTTTGAGGGTTAAATTAACTATTGATCACACCTATTATAATATATGTAAATCGAGATATTGATCAAAAAGCATTTTTATTTTTTGTTTTTATAGTAAATTCTATTCTGTCGGCACTTTTTGAAATTGGCCCTTCTGTGAAAAAAAATCCCCGGAAAATTGGCCCTACCTCTTTTGGGAAAGTAGGTATGATTCATAGTTATAGCTTTTTTATTTTATTTTTAAAAGTTGGAGTTTACTATTCTCATTTAAATTTGATATTTTATCATAATATAAATTTTCATAGGAGTTTTCCAAATTGTGTTTGTACATTAGCCTATTACTTTTATCCTTATTTAATTTTTGGTTTTCAAATTCTAAATCGTTTTGACTTCTGATATGATTAACATAGGAGTACCAAGAATAAATACCTGAATTATGTAAAGTTTTTGCCAAATTTGGTGTTTGAACTTTCTTTGAGTTTTTTCTTCTCCTAAAAGTCTATCATGAAAAAGGAGAGTTTGTCTTTTTATAAAGCAATCAATAGGGTAGCTGCCTAATTCAGACCGAACAGCTATATTACAAGAGCATTTTTTTTTACTCCTAAAGTTAACTTATTAAATTTATTTAGTACTTTATCAGGCGGACTTTTGTCAATAAAATTAAGAATATCTACTAGGTTTTTATAGAATACATTACTTTCACAGATGTTTTGGCTACTTTTTGTGCTGAATAAATAAGATTTCCATTTTGACAAATGATTTTCCCAAGAAATTTAAGCTTTTGAATTTGCTCTAATTTATCACCATTATTATCAAAAGAATGGTTAAGATTTTCATATTATTTCTTGTGCTTAAAATCATAGATTTAGTTTTTTTTTACAATTTACATTTAACTGCCATCTATATATCACAGTATTAATTGGGACAAATGGTTTAAACTTGACTGATGTCTCTCTTTATGGCCAGACATTATCAATATATCATCGGCAAATAGGAGGCTACCAATATTTGTGTGTTCAATTTTAAAGGGGTCAGAGTCATCCTGTTTAAAAATTTGAGGTAGATCATTCATGAAAATATTGAATATAGTGGGAATTAAAGAATCTCCTTGTCTTATCCCTCTAGTTACTTCAAACCAGTTAGTGAGTTTATCATTAATCTTAATTGAAGATTTTGTGGTTGAATCCATTTTACTGCCAATAACCTGAGATAAAATTTTATATAATAAAGCAGTTCTCCAAATGGAGTCAAATGCTTTACGTAAATCAACAAAGCATATATATATTGGTTTCTTTTTTTAATTTAAATATTTATTAATCAAAGTTTTAAATATAAATAGACTATCTGTAGTTCTTAAGTTAGGAAGAAATCCAAATTGCTCCTTACTAAATTTGTTTTCCATATACGTAATTATTCTGTTATTTAAAATTGAACTTAATATTTTTGCAATTCCATATAATTACATTAGATGTATGTTTCATTGTAATACTTTATTCTGATTGGCTAACTGCACATCACGTGTTATTCCTTAAACAATTGCATCACTCAATAAAACTTATCATTCATGATAACACGTGGTCCCACAATAAAGTGCACAGGTGAATTAAATAAAAAAATGATAAATTCGTGTTTTCATGATCATAGCTAAAACATGTAATTATAAGTATTGAATGCTTCTTTTTGTAACTTTATACGGCTGTAAAAGCGTTGACCGTGCGTACATTTTCAGAATGAAGCGCTTCATACAAAATGTACCTCGGTCAACGCTTTTACGCCCCAATGACGTTACAAAAAGAAGAATTCAATTCTTAATTATAAGAGATATTCCTCTATAGTTATTTGGGTCTTTGGAATCTTCAGACTCGAATATTAACAACAATGGCGGGCACCATGAACCTTGACACAAACCAGTTTCTATCCATTGGCATGGAAAATCCACTACATGTATCAACGTATTTTTCATACGTTTCATACGTTGATAGTGGATCTTCCCATGGATAGAAACAAGTGCCTTTGTGCAAACCATCCAATACCTTAATTTTTATCAAAAAAATCATGAGCTTTAAACATGCTGTTACGTCCGTATGTGCACATTTTGAAAACTAGTTCTGTTAGAAATTTACCCTGGACACAAATTCAAGAGAATAAACAAGGCGAGCCACGATGTCTTGGTTGTTCTAATATTTTTATGTCTTTACGAACATGCATAATTAAAACAAATCCTGGCTTTAGGTTGGAAAAAATGGTAACAAGGTGTGTATTTCTTGATATGCTTATTCTTTCATTTTTAGGACAGTTTTCTCTATTCTTTAATTATTTTGCCTATTATTCTCGAGTCTTATTATAATGATTAGCAATGCCTCATTTTTCTCTATTCTTTAATTTTTTCTCATATTTCTCAGCTCTATTTTTAGGCCATGTATTAATTCTGCACCTTTTGCCAATTATTTTCTATTTCGTAAACCCCACCCAGTACCAAAATACCTTGGTGGACAATTAATCAAAATATACTTTCTGAAAACTATTAATCATAATAAAAAGGACCATTTTATTAAAATAAATTTTTTTTATATCACTTTAATCAGGAAATCATTTTCAAAGAAAGAATAAAAATCACATAAGAAAAATATATTAATGCATTATGACCTATTAGCTTAACTAGACCAACGAGTCGTGTGAGGTACAGTATACTGTCTAAAGTTTTCATATTCTAACCATCTGCAAAATCTTTCTTGCGAACTGGAACCAAACTTTACAGTAATCTTTATATTTTACGTAACATGTAAATTTGAACTCTCCATTACAAAATGAAGTAGATGTGGTTTGATTGCAAATGAGACAATTCTCAACCACATAACAAATGAAGTAAAAGTACAATTTGTGAATCTGAATTAAAAATTTACTGCAAGTGCAAAAATGTATATTGATTGCCTTAATTGCAACTAAAAGTCACCAAAAAAACTTAAGAATATTAAGTTCCTGTGTAGGACGTAATTAAAAACCCTGCCAGACAAGATTTATCCGTTACTGCAGAATACTAAGTACCCCATTCTAAAGAAATGTATCAATTTTCCGACGTAGTCGGTATAGTTTCGGTTTGTGCCCTTTGAACTTAAGGACGCTTAACTGTGGCAACATAATACGCATGCTCGAAAATCCTTTCTATGGTTGGACAAAATGCTGTCATGGTGGGTGATTTGGTTATGTTTGAAAAAACGTCTCGTTAATTATATCGTGATGGAAAGCAAGTGAAAAACTATAAATATTTGAACTAGATCTTACAATGATTTATATTTTTATTAAAATAATTGTTTCCCCAATAGCTCTTTGCATCCATGACAGCTGTTTATTCGGGAAAATTATATCATTTTTAATGTAAACTTTGTTGTACGAACGTACATGACTTTTAGAACACACCTACGAATGTGAGATTTCCGCGGGGTTTTGGTGAAAAAGATATATGCTACAATCAAAGGAAAACATTATGTACATAAAATCAAACTAAAAAATGAAATTATCCACATAAATAAAATAGATTCAGGTAAAGAAGGTTTCATTATCACCGCTTTCAAATTGATTGGAATGTGTAGACTTAGCCTTTAATACTTGAGCAGGTAAATATCACTGACAGGTTCATTATATCTACAATTGAAGCTAATCCTGGTCAATTAGGCTATTAATAGCTCGAGTGCTAAACATATCTTATCGACTTAGTTCACTTGCAAGAGCAGTCTAAAACTTCAAAGGCATAATACTAATCTCAAAGAGTACAAAATATTATACTTGAAATAAAGAATCATGTCAAAATACATATATCGCAAATTTAAATACGTGTCTAAAGCTGTATTATATAGATCATCTCCCTTTGGCATCCGTCCGTTCCCGATATACACACCGAAATAGGTTGTATCTCTAATTGTTAAAGTTGTGCTTGACATGTACACGTGTACACCACTGTCAAATTGTTTAGATTGTGTAGGCTTAGCCTTTAATACATGAGCATGTCAATATCAACATTCAGATGGAGATTTATTTAAAGAGGTCCTGCATCATTAAGTCATTGTGCTTCTGAAGGTTATCGAAATGATAGTTTTAAACATATACTCAAATTTTAAATACGTCGGATATCTTTTTTAAAGATAGTTCTTGTTTACTGTGTTGGATGTATAAAAACGCAGACACGTGCGGATGGCAACAGGATGCTATACATGTATCAATTGCCTCTAGTGTAGAAAATGTGCCACGCCTACTGCTGTTAAAGAACCTTACAATAACTGTTTCAGAGGTTCGTTTATATCCTAGTCATGTTCATCCTATTTTGCAGTATGGTAAAAAGTAATTTCAACAATAAATTTGTATTTCAGTGGGTTTTAGTAACATTTTGGCGGCAAATGTGTTAGCCGTATCAGCGCGGCCTAGTTTTCAGTTTTTCTTGTCGTTGATTTCGATCTTTGTTAATGATTCATTACTGCTATATCGCTGACATCTATTCAAGTGAATGTCTGTCATATATGTTTTTCATACATTGTTTTGTTATAATTAGGCCGTTAGTTTTCTCTGCTCAATTGAAATGTTTCATATTTTTCATGGCGGGGCCTTTTCTAGCTTACTATACCGTATGGGTTTTTCTCATTGTTGAAGCCCGTACGGTTGCTATAATTGCTTGCATGCACTTTGTTTGAACTTTGGTGGATAGTTGTCTGATGCCACATCTCCTTATTTTTATACTGAACCAAAGAATACCACAGATATCTGCCACTTACCCTACAACAACATCTAGAAATAATATAACGTAAACTTTCTATTTTTGTTAAATAACACACTTTAGACTTAGATATTAAAAACAAAATAATTTCTAGGGTAAGCATTCTTAAATGTAATAAAAAATCGTCGGTAACACGGGAAAAAAGTCAAATTTGATCAAATACGCACTGGGGTCACTTTCCAACCCGTTGCCTCGGCAGTTCTGTATGGCTAGGGATTATAAAGTTTGCTCTAATTAATAGCTATTGTATAATACTACTGCGGGAGGGTAAAGAATTTCTGGGATAAACATTCTTAAAGGCCGAACAATTTCGTCCGAAACATAGAATAAAGCTAAAATCGATAACATACGCATTTGGTACACCCACTTTCCAACCCATTGCCTCGGTAGTTCTTTATGGCTAGGGATTATAGACGCTGCCCTAAGGAATACCTATTGGATATTACTACAACGTGAGGGTAAAGAATTTCTGGGATAAGCATTTTTAAAGGACGAAAATTTCGTACGAAACATGGAAATAAAGCCAAAATCGATAAAATACGCACTGGGGACACCCACTTTCCGACCCATTGTCTCGGTAGTTTCTTTATGGCTAAGGAGTATAGACGCTGCCCTAATGAATGGTTATTGGATAATACTACAATTTGAGGGTAAAGAATTTCTGGGGTAAGCATTCTTTATGGCCGAAAATTTCGTCCGTAACACGGAAAATAAAGTCAAATTTGATCAAATACGCATTGGGGACACCCACTTTCCGACCCATTGTCTCGGTAGTTCTTTGTGGCTAAGGATTAGAGACGCTGCCCTAATGAATAGCTATTGGATAGTACCACAACATAAGGGTAAAGAATTTATGAGGTAATCATTCTTAAATGCGTATTGGGGTCACCTACTATCCAACTCACAGCCTTGACAGTTCTGTATTGCTAGGGATTATAGACTCTGTTCTTAAAAATAGCTATTGGATAGTAATACAGCGGAAGGGGAAATAATTTCTGGGATAAGCATTTTTAAAGGACGAAAATTTCGAACTAAACATGGAAATAAAGCCAAATTCTATGAAATATGCATTGGCGTCACCCACTTTCCATCCCATTGCCTCGGGTCGGCAGTTCTGTATAACTACATGTAGGGAGTAGGGATTATATACTCTGCTTAAATAAATAGCTATTGGATAGTAATACAGCAGGAGGGTACAGAATTTCTGGGATAAGCATTCTTAAAGGCCGAAAAATTTCGTCCAAAACACAGAATAAAGCCAAAATAAATAAAATACGCATTGAGTACACCCACTTTCCAACCCATTGCCTCGGTAGTTCTTTATGGCTAGGGATTATAGATGCTGCCCTAATGAATACATATTGGATAATACTACAATTTGAGGGTAAAGAATTTCTTAGGAAAGCATTCTTAAAGGCCGAAAATTTCGTCCGTAACACGGAAAAAAGTCAAATTTAATATATACACACGAGCAACATAACAAATATAACGGAGCAAGGTGAACTTACACGAGTAACAAACAAATCTAACGGGCAACAAACAAATATAACGGAGCAACATGTACTTACACTAGAGACAAACAATTCTAGCGGAACAACATGTACCTACACTAGGGATAAACTAATCTAACGGAGCAATTTGCATGAATTAACACGAGCAACAAACAAAACTAACGGAGCAACAAACAAATCCAAGAGAGCAACATGTACCTACACTAGAGGCAAACTAATCTAACGGAGCAACATGTTATTACACTAGAGACGAACAAAACTAACGAAGCAAGGTGAACTTACACGATCAACAAACAAATTTAACGGGCAACAAACAAATATAACGGAGAACAATTTCCTTACACTAGAGACAAACAATTCTAGCGGAGCAAGTTGAACTTACAAGAGCAACAAACAAAACTAATAGAGCAAAGTGTACTTACACGAGCAACACACAATTCTAAAGGAGCAGTATACACTTACACTAGAGACAAACAAATCTAACAGAGCGACATGTACCTACAATAGAGACAAACAAATCAAACACAGCAAGGTGCATGCACTTAAACGAGCAACAAATACAACTAATGGGCTACAAAACAAATCTAACGGAGCAACATGTACTTACACGAACAACAAACAAATCTAACAGAGCAGTATACACTTACAATAGAGACAAACAAATCTAACAGAGCAGTATGAACTTACACTAGAGACAAACAAATCTAACAGAGCAGTATGAACTTACAATAGAGACAAACAAATCTAACAGAGCAGTATGAACTTACACTAGAGACAAACAAATCTAACAGAGCAGTATGAACTTACAATAGAGACAAACAAATCTAACAGAGCAGTCTGAACTTACACTAGAGACAAACAAATCTAACAGAGCAGTATATACTTACACTAGAGACAAACAATTCTAACAGAGCAGTATATACTTACACTAGAGACAAACAAATTTAACAGAGCAGTATATACTTACACTAGAGACAAACAAATCAAACGGAGCAAGGTGCATGAACGTACACGAGCAACACAAAACACTTACGGGGAACATACAAATCTAACGGACCAAGGTGAACTTACAAGAGCAACAAACAAACCTAAGGGGCAACAAACAATTCTAACGAAACAACATGTACTTACACGAGCAACAAACAAATCTAAAAGAGCAACATGTACTTACACTAGAGACAAACAAATCAAACGGAGCGAGGTGCATGAACGTACACGAGCAACACAAAACACTTATGGGCAACAAACAAATCTAACAGAATAACATGTATCTACACTAGGTACAAGCTATTCTAACGGAGCAAAGGAACTTACAAGAGCAACAAACAAACCTAACGGGCAACAAACAATTCTAACGAAACAACATGTACTTACACGAGCAACAAACAAATCTAACGGAGCAACATGTACTTACACTAGAGACGAACAAATGTACCGGAGCAGAGTGTACTTACACGAGCAACAAACAAATCTAACGGGCAACAAACAAATCTAACGGAACAACATGTACTTACACTAGAGACGAAAAAATGTAACGGAGCAAGGTGATGAACTTACACAAGCAGCAAACAAAACTAACGGAGCAAGGTAAAATTACACGAGCAACTAACACAACTAATGGGCTACAAAACAAATCTAACGGAGCAACATGTACTTACACCAACTACAAACAAATCTAACAGAGCAGTATATACGTACACTAGAGACAAACAAATCTAACAGAGCAGTATATACGTACACTAGAGACAAACAAATCTAACAGAGCAGTAATAACTTACAATAGAGACAAACACATCTAACAGAGCAGTATGTACTTACACTAGAGACAAACAAATATAACAGAGCAGTACATACTTACACTAGAGACAAACAAATCTAACAGAGCAGTATATACGTACACTAGAGACAAACAAATCTAACAGAGCAGTATTAACTTACAATAGAGACAAACACATCTAACAGAGCAGTATGTACTTACACTAGAGACAAAAAATTTAACAGAGCAGTATGAACTTACACTAGAGACATACAAATCTAACAGAGCATGCAATATATACGTACACTAGAGACAAACAAATCTAACAGAGCAGTATGTACGTACACTAGAGACAAACAAATCTAACAGAGCATGCAGTATATACGTACACTAGAGACAAACAAATCTAACAGAGCAGTATGAACTTACACTAGAGACAAACACATCTAACAGAGCAGTATATGCTTACACTAGAGACAAACAAATATAACAGAGCAGTATGAACTTACACTAAAGATAAACAAATCAAACAGAGCAAGGTGCATGAACTTACACGAGCAACACAAACAACTTATGGGCAACAAACAAATCTAACGGAGCAACATGTATCTACACTTGCAACAAAAAAATCTAACGGTGCAAGGTGAACTTACACGAGTAACAAACAAACCTAACTGGCAACAAACAAATCTAACGGAACAACATGTTCTTACACTAGAGACGAACAAATGTAACGGAGCAAGGTGATGAACTTACACAAGCAGCAAACAAAACTAACGGAGCAAGGTAAAATTACACGAGCAACTAACACAATTAATGGGCTACAAAACAAATCTAACGGAGCATCATGTACTTACACCAACTACAAACAAATCTAACAGAGCAGTATATACTTACAATAGAGACAAACAAATCTAACAGAGCAGTATGTACTTACACAAGAGACAAACACATCTAACAGAGCAGTATTAACTTACAATAGAGACAAACACATCTAACAGAGCAGTATGTACTTACACTAGAGACAAACAAATCTAACAGAGCAGTACATACTTACACTAGAAACAAACAAATCTAACAGAGCAGTATATACGTACACTAGAGACAAACAAATCTAACAGAGCAGTATTAACTTACAATAGAGACAAACACATCTAACAGAGCAGTATGTACTTACACTAGAGACAAACAAATCTAACAGAGCAGTACATACTTACACTATAGACAAACAAATCTAACAGAGCAGTATATACGTACACTAGAGACAAACAAATCTAACAGAGCAGTATTATCTTACAATAGAGACAAACACATCTAACAGAGCAGTATGTACTTACACTAGAGACAAACAAATCTAACAGAGCAGTATATACTTACACTAGAGACAAACAAATCAAACGGAGCAAGGTGCATGAACGTACACGAGCAACACAAAACACTTACGGGGAACATGCAAATCTAACGGACCAAGGTGAACTTACAAGAGCAACAAACAAACCTAACGGGCAACAAACAATTCTAACGAAACAACATGTACTTACACGAGCAACAAACAAATCTAACAGAGCAACATGTACTTACACTAGAGACAAACAAATCAAACGGAGCAAGGTGCATGAACGTACACGAGCAACACAAAACACTTATGGGCAACAAACAAATCTAACAGAGTAACATGTATCTACACTAGGTACAAGCTATTCTAACGGAGCAAGGGAACTTACAAGAGCAACAAACAAACCTAACGGGCAAAAAACAATTCTAACGAAACAACATGTACTTACACGAGCAACAAACAAATCTAACGGAGCAACATGTACTTACACTAGAGACGAACAAATGTAACGGAGCAGAGTGTACTTACACGAGCAACAAACAAATCTAACGGGCAACAAACAAATCTAACGGAACAACATGTACTTACACTAGAGACGAACAAATGTAACGGAGCAAGGTGATGAACTTACACAAGCAGCAAACAAAACTAACGGAGCAAGGTAAAATTACACGAGCAACTAACACAACTAATGGGCTACAAAACAAATCTAACGGAGCAACATGTACTTACACCAACTACAAACAAATCTAACAGAGCAGTATATACTTACACTAGAGACAAACAAATCTAACAGAGCAGTATATACGTACACTAGAGACAAACAAATCTAGCAGAGCAGTATTAACTTACAATAGAGACAAACACATCTAACAGAGCAGTATGTACTTACACTAGAGACAAACAAATCTAACAGAGCAGTACATACTTACACTAGAGACAAACAAATCTAACAGAGCAGTATATACGTACACTAGAGACAAACACATCTAACAGAGCAGTATTAACTTACAATAGAGACATACAAATCTAACAGAGCATGCAATATATACGTACACTAGAGACAAACAAATCTAACAGAGCAGTATGTTCTTACACTAGAGACAAACAAATCTAACAGAGCATGCAGTATATACGTACACTAGAGACAAACAAATCTAACAGAGCAGTATGAACTTACACTAGAGACAAACACATCTAACAGAGCAGTATATGCTTACACTAGAGACAAACAGATCTAACAGAGCAGTATATACGTACACTAGAGACAAACAAATCTAGCAGAGCAGTATTAACTTACAATAGAGACAAACACATCTAACAGAGCAGTATGTACTTACACTAGAGACAAACAAATCTAACATAGCAGTACATACTTACACTAGAGACAAACAAATCTAACAGAGCAGTATATACGTACACTAGAGACAAACACATCTAACAGAGCAGTATTAACTTACAATAGAGACATACAAATCTAACAGAGCATGCAATATATACGTACACTAGAGACAAACAAATCTAACAGAGCAGTATGTACTTACACTAGAGACAAACAAATCTAACAGAGCATGCAGTATATACGTACACTAGAGACAAACAAATCTAACAGAGCAGTATGAACTTACACTAAAGACAAACACATCTAACAGAGCAGTATATGCTTACACTAGAGACAAACAAATATAACAGAGCAGTATGAACTTACACTAAAGATAAACAAATCAAACAGAGCAAGGTGCATGAACTTACACGAGCAACAAACAAACCTAACGGGCAACAAACAAATCTAACGGAACAACATGTATCTACACTAGAGACGAACAAATGTAACGGAGCAAGGTGATGAACTTACACAAGCAGCAAACAAAACTAACGGAGCAAGGTAAAATTACACGAGCAACTAACACAACTAATGGGCTACAAAACAAATCTAACGGAGCAACATGTACTTACACCAACTACAAACAAATCTAACAGAGCAGTATATACTTACAATAGAGACAAACAAATCTAACAGAGCAGTATGTACTTACACAAGAGACAAACAAATCTAACAGAGCAGTATTAACTTACAATAGAGACAAACACATCTAACAGAGCAGTATGTACTTACAGTACTAGAGACAAACAAATCTAACAGAGCAGTACCTACTTACACTAGAGACAAACAAATCTAACAGAGCAGTATATACGTACACTAGAGACAAACAAATCTAACAGAGCAGTATTAACTTACAATAGAGACAAACACATCTAACAGAGCAGTATATACGTACACTAGAGACAAACAAATCTAACAGAGCAGTATTATCTTACAATAGAGACAAACACATCTAACAGAGCAGTATGTACTTACACTAGAGACAAACAAATCTAACAGAGCAGTATGAAGTTACACTAGAGACAAACACATCTAACAGAGCATTAAGTACTTACACTAGAGACAAACAAATCTAACAGAACAGTATGAACTTTCACTAGAGACAAACAAATCTAACAGAGCAGTATATACCTACACTAGAGACAAACAAATCTAACAGAGCAGTATATACCTACACTAGAGACAAACAAATCTAACAGAGCAGTATATACCTACACTAGAGACAAACAAATCTAACTGAGCAGTAAGAACTTTCACTAGAGACAAACAAATCTAACAGAGCAGTATATACCTACACTAGAGACAAACAAATCTAACAGAGCAGTATATGCCTACACTGGAGACAAAGAAATCTAACAGAGCAGTATGAACTTACACTAGAGACAAACAAATCTAACAGAGCAGTAAATACTTACACTAGAAACAAACAAATATAACAGAGCAGTATGAACTTACACTAGAGACAAACAAATCAAACAGAGCAGTATATTATATACTTACACTAGAGACAAACAAATCTAACAGAGCAGTATGAACTTACACTAAAGACAAACAAATCAAACAGAGCAGTATATTATATACTTACTCTAGAGACAAACAAATCTAACAGAGCAGTATATACCTACACTAGAGACAAACAAATCTAACAGAGCAGTAAGAACTTACACTAAAGACAAACACATCTAACAGAGCAGTATGTACTTACACTAGAGACAAACAAATCTAACAGAGCAGTATATACCTACACTGGAGACAATGAAATCTAACAGAGCAGTATGATTTTACACTAGAGACAAACAAATCTAACAGAGCAGTATATACTTACACTAGAGACAAACAAATCTAACAGAGCAGGGTGTACTTACACTAGAGACAAACAAATCTAACAGAGCAGAGTGTACTTACACTAGAGACAAACACATCTAACAGAGCAGTATATACTTACACTAGAGATAAACAAATCTAACAGAGCAGAGTGTATTTATACTAGAGACAAACAAATCTAACAGAGCAGTATATACTTACACTAGAGACAAACAAATCTAACAGAGCAGTATATACGTACACTAGAGACAAACACATCTAACAGAGCAGTATTAACTTACAATAGAGACATACAAATCTAACAGAGCATACAATATATACATACAATAGAGACAAACAAATCTAACAGAGCAGTATGTACTTACACTAGAGACAAACAAATCTAACAGAGCATGCAGTATATACGTACACTAGAGACAAACAAATCTAACAGAGCAGTATGAACTTACACTAGAGACAAACACATCTAACAGAGCAGTATATGCTTACACTAGAGACAAACAAATATAACAGAGCAGTATGAACTTACACTAAAGATAAACAAATCAAACAGAGCAAGGTGCATGAACTTACACGAGCAACAAACAAACCTAACGGGCAACAAACAAATCTAACGGAACAACATGTATCTACACTAGAGACGAACAAATGTAACGGAGCAAGGTGATGAACTTACACAAGCAGCAAACAAAACTAACGGAGCAAGGTAAAATTACACGAGCAACTAACACAACTAATGGGCTACAAAACAAATCTAACGGAGCAACATGTACTTACACCAACTACAAACAAATCTAACAGAGCAGTATATACTTACAATAGAGACAAACAAATCTAACAGAGCAGTATGTACTTACACAAGAGACAAACAAATCTAACAGAGCAGTATTAACTTACAATAGAGACAAACACATCTAACAGAGCAGTATGTACTTACACTCACTACAAACCATTAAAAGTCTGAAATGGCCTATATCTGTACTGGACTGTACTGATTTTTACTCGACCAGTCTGAATTCGTCTGAGATTTACTTGATAGTACTGGACTGTAGTCTGAACCATACTTAACAGTCTGAATGTGTACTCGACCAGTATTTCGCCATTTTATACTAGTCTGAACCGTACTCGACCTAGTCTGAACCGTACTCGACCTAGTCTGAACCATACTCGACCAAGTCTTAACCAACCTAGACCTATTCTTTGTATCTTTCAACTAAATTTTATCAAGTAAGGATTTTTTCTAATAAAAACTAAATTAAAAAATTATTAAAAATGTATTCAATACAGTATTGAAATTAAAATTTCACAATAATCAATCATAATATAAATTCAACACAATATTAATCAACACTTACGTAATAATATATATCAACTTTTAAAATATAAATAAAACAAGCTGATTAAATAATCTAAAAAAATGAATTGTGACTAACAATGACTAATATTTTCAATATTTATTCAAAATAAATTAATACATTGTAATGCAGTGAATGTTTTTTCTTTATTAATATATATATTAAATAGTATATACAATAGCTTTATACATTTAAAAAATGTGAGAGCTTAATTGTTTTGTTTTATTAAACCAAGAATTTAGTGTAATCATGATAATAGAATTTCCATAGCAATCCTTGATAACCTTTTTAAAAAAGGAAAGTAACAGTAAAGATATATTTGAATTAATTTAAGTAATTATTTTGTCAAATTAACATGGCATACATAAAGTACTTTAATATGTTCTAATTACCTCAGTACATGTGTGTTGTACAGGTAAAAAGAAAGCCCTATTTTCTTAAATTCGTTTATTACTCATCTAGTACATACATGTATATTCGAAAGGCCTTGTTATTTAACTTAAACAGGATGTTCCAATTTTGAATCAATGTTATTTTAAATTTTAATACCTCTGACCTGGTGTGATCTTATTTATGAGTCTGCCCCCAAGCAGAGGTTATTCTTTATATTTCACCAATAATCAGAAAAACAAAGTTATTTATTCATTTAATGTTATCCCTTTTTGATATAAGTTATATATTTTTTTTTTTTTATCCTAAATATAATCATATAGATATATTTCTAATATAAGGTTAATTTTTTTTATAAATTTTGTTGGCTGTTGTTATATAAATTATTTTAACAGTTAAAAAAGTAAAGTTTTTTTGGTCTAGTATGGTTCAGACTGGTCGAGTACTGTTCAGACCTTTGGTTAAGTATGGTTTAGACTGGAAAAATAGGTCGAGTACATGTCGAGAATGGGTTAAGACTGTTTCAGACTGGTCGAGTAATAGTTCAGACTATTTTCAACGGCAAAGATAAGGGTCAAGTACGATTCAGTACAGTCAAGTATGGTTCAGACTGGGGTCGAGTAATGCCAAGTAAAAGTCAGACCAATTCAGACTGGTCGAGTAAAAACCAGTACAGTCGAGTACAGATATAGGCCATTTCAGACTTTAATGGTTTGAAGTGACTAGAGACAAACAAATCTAACAGAGCAGTACCTACTTACACTAGAGACAAACAAATCTAACAAAGCAGTATATACGTACACTAGAGACAAACAAATCTAACAGAGCAGTATTAACTTACAATAGAGACAAACACATCTAACAGAGCAGTATGTACTTACACTAGAGACAAACAAATCTAACAGAGCAGTACATACTTACACTATAGACAAACAAATCTAACAGAGCAGTATATACGTACACTAGAGACAAACAAATCTAACAGAGCAGTATTATCTTACAATAGAGACAAACACATCTAACAGAGCAGTATGTACTTACACTAGAGACAAACAAATCTAACAGAGCAGTATGAACTTACACTAGAGACAAACACATCTAACAGAGCATTATGTACTTACACTAGAGACAAACAAATCTAACAGAGCAGTACATACTTACACTATAGACAAACAAATCTAACAGAGCAGTATATACGTACACTAGAGACAAACAAATCTAACAGAGCAGTATTATCTTACAATAGAGACAAACACATCTAACAGAGCAGTATGTACTTACACTAGAGACAAACAAATCTAACAGAGCAGTATGAAGTTACACTAGAGACAAACACATCTAACAGAGCATTAAGTACTTACACTAGAGACAAACAAATCTAACAGAACAGTATGAACTTTCACTAGAGACAAACAAATCTAACAGAGCAGTATATACCTACACTAGAGACAAACAAATCTAACAGAGCAGTATATACCTACACTAGAGACAAACAAATCTAACAGAGCAGTATATACCTACACTAGAGACAAACAAATCTAACTGAGCAGTAAGAACTTTCACTAGAGACAAACAAATCTAACAGAGCAGTATATACCTACACTAGAGACAAACAAATCTAACAGAGCAGTATATACCTACACTGGAGACAAAGAAATCTAACAGAGCAGTATATACCTACACTGGAGACAAACAAATCTAACAGAGCAGTATATACCTACACTAGAGACAAACAAATCTAACTGAGCAGTATATACCTACACTGGAGACAAAGAAATCTAACAGAGCAGTATATACTTACGCTAGAGACAAAGAAATCTAACAGAGCAGTATATACCTACACTGGAGACAAAGAAATCTAACAGAGCAGTATAAACTTACAATAGAGACAAACAAATCTAACAGAGCAGTATATACCTACACTGTAGACAAACAAATCTAACAGAGCAGTATATACCTACACTAGAGACAAACAAATCTAACAGAGCAGTATATGCCTACACTGGAGACAAAGAAATCTAACAGAGCAGTATGAACTTACACTAGAGACAAACAAATCTAACAGAGCAGTAAATACTTACACTAGAAACAAACAAATATAACAGAGCAGTATGAACTTACACTAGAGACAAACAAATCAAACAGAGCAGTATATTATATACTTACACTAGAGACAAACAAATCTAACAGAGCAGTATGAACTTACACTAAAGACAAACAAATCAAACAGAGCAGTATATTATATACTTACTCTAGAGACAAACAAATCTAACAGAGCAGTATATACCTACACTAGAGACAAAAAAATCTAACAGAGCAGTAAGAACTTACACTAAAGACAAACACATCTAACAGAGCAGTATGTACTTACACTAGAGACAAACAAATCTAACAGAGCAGTATATACCTACACTGGAGACAATGAAATCTAACAGAGCAGTATGATTTTACACTAGAGACAAACAAATCTAACAGAGCAGTATATACTTACACTAGAGACAAACAAATCTAACAGAGCAGGGTGTACTTACACTAGAGACAAACAAATCTAACAGAGCAGAGTGTACTTACACTAGAGACAAACACATCTAACAGAGCAGTATATACTTACACTAGAGATAAACAAATCTAACAGAGCAGAGTGTATTTATACTAGAGACAAACAAATCTAACAGAGCAGTATATACTTACACTACAGACAAACAAATCTAACAGAGCATATGAACTTAAATTTAATACAAACAAATCAAACGGAGCAAGGTGCATGAACTTACACGAGCAACACAAAAAACTTATGGGCTACAAAACAAATCTAACAGAGTAACATGTATCTACACTAGGGAAAAACTATTCTAACGGAGCAAGGTGAACTTACACGAGCAACAAACAAAACCTAACGGGCAACAAACAATTCTAACGAAACAACATGTACTTACACGAGCAACAAACAAATCTAACAGAGCTGAGTGTATTTACACTAGAGACAAAAAATCTAACAGAGCAGTATATGCTTACACTAGAGACAAACAAATCTAACAGAGCAGAGTGTACTTACACTAGAGACAAACAATTCTAACGAAACAACATGTACTTACACGAGCAACAAACAAATCTAATAGAGCAGTGTGTACTTACACTAGAGACAAACAAATCTAACAGAGCAGTATATACTTACACTAGAGACAAACAAATCTAACAGAGCAGAGTGTACTTACACTAGAGACAAACAAATCTAACAGAGCAGAGTGTACTTACACTAGAGACAAACACATCTAACAGAGCAGTATATACTTACACTAGAGACAAACAAATCTAACAGAGCATATGAACTTACACTTAAGACGAACAAATCAAACGGAGCAAGGTGCTTGAACTTACACGAGCAACACAAAAAACTTATGGGCTACAAAACAAATCTAACAGAGTAACATGAATCTACACTAGGGAAAAACTATTCTAACGGAGCAAGGTGAACTTACACGAGCAACAAACAAAACCTAACGGGCAACAAACAATTCTAACGAAACAACATGTACTTACACTAGAGACAAACAAATATAACGGAGCAGTATATACTTACACTAGAAACAAACAAATCTAACGGAGCAATATATACTTACACTAGAAACAAACAAATCTAACGGAGCAATATGTAATTAGTAATACACTAGAGACAATAATAATCTAACGGAGCAAGGTGAACTTACACGAGCAACTAACAAAACTAACGGAGCAATATGTAATTACACTTGAGACAAAGAAATCTAACAGAGCAGAGTTTCCGTATGTTTATGTATTTTGATTATATATGTCGTCAGGTTGCTGTCTAGTTGACGTATTCTGCATGTTGATGTATTTTGTGTCGTCAGGTTTTTGTTTCATTGACTTATTTCGTATGTCGATGTATGTTGGTTATTAATGTCGCGATGTTTCTGTCTAGTTGACCTTTCCGTATGTTTCTGTCTTGTTGACCTTTCCATATGTTTCTGTCTAGTTGACATTTTCGTATGTTTCTGTCTAGTTAACCTTTCCGTATGTTTATGTATTTTTGTTGTTTATGTCGTCAGTTTGCTGTCTAGTTGACGTATTCTGCATGTTGATGTATGTAGTGTCGTCAGGTTTTTGTTGCATTTACTTATGTCGTATGTCGATGTATGTTGGTTATTAATGTCACGATGTTTCTGTCTAGTTGACCTTTTCGTATGTTTATTTATTTTGGTTATTTATGTCGTCAGGTTGCTCTCTAGTTGCCGTATTCTGCATGTTGATGTAGTTTGTGTCGTCAGGTTTAGGTTGCATTGACTTATTTCGTTTGTCGATGTATGTTGGTTATTTATGTCGCGATGTTTCTGTCTAGTTGACCTTTCCGTATGTTTATGTATTTTTGTTATTTATGTCGCGATGTTTCTGTCTAGTTGACCTTTCCGTATGCTTCTGTCTAGTTGACCTGTCCGTATGTTTCTGTCTAGTTGACCTTTTCGTATGTTTCTGTCTAGTTGACCTTTCCGTATATTATGTATTTTGGTTATTTATGTCGTCAGGTTGCTGTCTAGTTGACGTTTTCTGCATGTTGATGTAGTTTGTGTCGTCAGGTTTTTGTTGCATTGACTTATTTCGTATGTCATTGAATGTTGGTTATTTATGTCGCGATGTTTCTGTCTAGTTGACCTGTCCGTATGTTTCTGTCTAGTTGACCCAATCTAATTAAAATATTGATCTCTGATTACGTTATACTACATATGAGATCTAACAACTATAAATATGTAGTTTCACTTCTGACGATTTCACACGTGACTTTTTAAGCCAATTATAATTCATCTTAACAAATTTTTGCAGTCTATTCGGCACATAAATGTTTATATGGCTTATCGATATCATGACGATATGTCATGAGAATACCGAAAGATCAAACCGCTTGGAATGACAACAGTTTGTTACTCGCTTCAAAAACAATGTCGATTTATAAAGCATTTTGTAGATATTGTCATCGAATTAACACCACAAAATAACATTCAATTGAGATGTTTCTCTGAGTAGGAAGCTTAAACAAACATAAATAATTTTAATTTGTTCCGCTCACCCCCCCACCCCACGATCCCCTAGCCCCCTTTTTCAATAAAACGAACCGTGACCAACTTTCAACCGCAGGGTTTTGCTACAATTTACCAGGTTTTCTATATATACGAACCCTGAAAAAAACAGGTTCCTTACTACAAAAAGGCAGGGACTTAGTTTGGAGGAAATTACTCCAAAGGCGGTCGGGTGGCTTTTTTTCTCCAATTTATTCAAGGGGATTAAACTTGTTTTTTTTCAGAAAAAAAATCAAATTTCAGATATTTTTAAAAGATTCAAAAAGAAATTCTTTATGCACAGTTTTCAGTGTACAATAGATTTTTAGGAATTATGACAAGTAAACAATTATTTGAATCAAAATTCAGATAGTGTCAACTGTTCATGCAGGGTTTGCCCAATAAGGCATTTTATTATAGTATATAATTAAAATGGGCAAAACAACATTTATATGTATATTTTTTGTGTTGGAGTTTCATAAGGGCAAATTATTGTTGCAGGAAATAGGAAACCAATATCACCAACTTGGGTGAAGATTAAGTCACCATAAACAGCAGACTTTAGGCGTGGTAATAAGTGTGGGCCATTTTCTGCATTAACTGAGTCGTCCAATTTTAAGATACTCTATTATATTAATCTGCAAGTATACAAATTGTAAACTAAGTTTACAATTGTGTTCCAATAAATATGAACAATATATTTGACTGAAATATTTGCATGCAAAGGAGCTTTATTCTGATATTAACTTGCATACCAAAATGTAGCTTTCAATCTATACTGAATTCTATATATTTGAAATACTAAAGTAACTTTACTTAAATTGAAGTATTTTAAACATGGCTAAAAGACCATGAAAATGAGGTCAAGGTCAGATGAACCATGCCAATTGCAAGCAGACATGTACAGCTAACAATGCTTCCATACAACAAATATAGTTTACCTTTATATTATGTGCACAAGTCGTTATATGATGTGCAACCACCTTTATATGATGTGCAAATATCCGTGTATGATGTGCAAATATCCTCATATGATGTGCAAACATCATTATATGATGTGCGAACATCATTATATGATGTGCAAACATCATTTTTTGATGTGCAAACATCATTATATGATGTGCAAACATCATTATATGATGTGCAGACATACTTATATGATGTGCATATATACTTATATGATGTGCAAATGTAAATATCTGATGTGCAAATGTACTTATATGATGTGCAAAAATCCTTATATGATGTGCATTTTCCCTTATATTATGTGGTTGTAATCTCATATGATGTGGTTCGATTTACTTCCTTATATGATGTCGAAACGGCATTATATGATGTGCAAATATCCTTGTATGATGCGCAAATATCCTTATATGATGTGCGAACATCATTATATGATGTGCAAACATCATTATATGATGTGCAAAGATCCTTATATGATTTGCAACTATACTTATATGACATGTATGGTGTGCAAATATACTTATATGATGTCCAAATATACTCATATGATGTGCAAATATCATTATATGATGTGCAAAGATCCTTATATGATTTGCAACTATACTTATATGACATGTATGGTGTGCAAATATACTTATTTGATGTCCAAATATACTTATATGATGTGTAAATGTAAATATCTGATGTGCAAATGTACTTATATGATGTGCAAAAATCCTTATATGATGTGCATTTTCCCTTATATTATGTGGTTGTAATCTCATATGATGTGGTTCGATTTACTTCCTTATATGATGTCGAGACGGCATTATATGATGTGCAAATATCCTTGTATGATGCGCAAATATCCTTATATGATGTGCAAATATCATTATATGATGTGCAAAGATCCTTATATGATTTGCAACTATACTTATATGACATGTATGGTGTGCAAATATACTTATTTGATGTCCAAATATACTTATATGATGTGCAAATATACTTATATGATATGCAAATATCATTATATGATGTGCAAATATCATTATATGATGTGCATTTTCCCTTATATTATGTGCAAACATCTCTATATGATGTTGTGTCATTATATTATATGGTTGTAATCTTGTATGATGTGGTTCGATTTACTTCTGTATATGATGTCGAAACTTCATTATATGATGTGCTTTCGTCGTCGTTATGGTCAATGAACATGATTACGATTAGAATGATTACTGTCTACGTCATAACTGATTCCGATCTGCTGCTGCGGAGTAACTATACACCCGGCTCAAATATGTAGCTATAGCTAGCGAAAGTGAATTTTATAGGAAAAATGAGACAATGCAATTGAACATAAATCAATATTTCAAACGTTTCGGAGGAAGATTAAGATGAATTAATGCAGAAGCTAGTTAAAGAAATTTCCGACTGCGGCGAAAATATTATAAAACAAATTTGTGGGCTCTTTATAGCTTGCTATTCGGTTTGAGCAAAGGCTCCGTGTTGAGAGTCGTATATTTTTACTATAATATGTTTACTTTTTACAAATTGTGACTTGGATTATTTCTATTCATTGCAAAAGACATCGTCAGTTTTAAAAATATTTTATAGCAATAGCTTTAAAATTATCTACTCATGCATGTCATTTGTTGATGTGGTTCATAAGTGTTTCTCGTTTCTCGTTTTTTATATCGATTAGACCGTTGTTTTTCCCGTTTGAATGGTTTTACACTATTAAGTTTTTGGGGCCCTTTATAGCTTGCTGTTCGTTGTGAGCCAAGGCTCCGTGTTGAAGGCTGTTCTTTGACCTATAATGCTTTAATTTTAAAAATTGTGACTTGGATGAAGAGTTGTCTCATTGGCACTCATACCTCATCTTCTTATATCTATATAATATGGCGAGATGGTTTGTTTTATAAAATGTTATTGAATAATATAAATTGTAAGATGTTTAATGTAATATTGAATATGTACAGTGATATTAAATCTAGTATATCATATAATATTTGTAATTCGGAATACTGTGCTTGCTTGTGACAATGAAAAATACTCTGCTAGAAGAAATTGTTGAAACTAGGATTTAGCGGAACAAGGCGTAACAATTGATGTCTACGGATATGCCTGATGACGAAGACATCGCCATAACTTTTTACGGCGGCAAATCTATAACTATTAATAATTGAATACCACCTTTCCATTCAAAAATATTAAAATTAAAGGCCCCCTTTATTTCTCCCTATCCCCTCATTTTGGGTTACAAAATGACCGGTCCCTTATATGAGCCATTACCCTATCAATGTCCGATTTTAATATATAAAGAGAAACTTGAACAGCTAAAATTATCAGCAAGGCAAAATTTACAAAAATGAACATACTGGAAATTCATGTATTTACTTCTTATAGAAAAACACTAACGCTAGGTATAAAGATATTGACAAATGTAATGCCTTCCCTTGTTTAAATGAGCATAGAGCATGGCATAAAACAATTATTTCTTTAATTTTATAACTTTAACCGTATGTTCATTATTGTTGAATCCGAATGTTCATTATTGTAGACCCGTCGATTAAAACTAAACTTTGCAATTTATATTTTGGCAATTTTCCACAATATTAGATGTGATTTTTTTTATATTTAGAGGTACCAACATGCCAAGGTTTATAACCTTTCATATCTTAACTATTTTCCAAACGATAGCTACAGATTTGAGCCGGGTTTGTAGTAATTCCGTAGAAGCAGATCGGAATCATTTATGACGTAGACAGTAATCATTTTAATCGTAATTATGCTCATTGAAAGCACATCATATAATGACGTTACCACATCATTTAATGAAGTAAACCAAACCACATCATATTAGGTTACAAGCACATAATATGATGACACAACCACTTCATATAAAGATGTTTGTACATAATATAATGGAAAATGCACATCATACAAGTATGTTTACACATCAAATAATTATATTTGCAGATCTGTGCACATCATATAAGTACATTTGCACATCATATCAGGATATTTACACATCATATAAGAATATTTGCGTATCATATAAGAATGTTTGCACATCATATACGTACATTTGCACATCATATAAGTATATTTGCACATCATATACGAATACATGCACATCATATAAGTATACATGCACATCATATAAATATGTTTGCACATCATATTATGATGTTTGGACATCATATTATGATGTTTGGACATCATAAAAGGATACTTGCACATACTAAAAAGAATATTTGCACATCCTATAAAGGTGTTTGCACGTCATATAATGACAAGTGCACGTCATATAATGACAAGTGCACATCATATAAAGGTAAATTCACATCATATAAAGGTAAATTCACATCATATACTGAAAATGGTCATAACAAGACAGTGTTGGCGTACCATACTATGGACATGTGCATCAGTGCTAATCCATTAAGTCATTTCTGTCCTATTTTTTTAAGTTAAAAAATGCTTCCTATTTAAACACTGACATTCTCAATTGCATTGTTACACTTATCGTGCTGACAAACATTACAAAATGGCAGATGCTTAGAACGTCTAGCATGTTGTGTTTCTGAATACTTTAGTGCTTTGACTTTGGTAATAGTGGTTTTGAATTTGGCCAAACACATCGTACTTTTACTTCGAGATTCACTTCTTGTCGAGTATCGAGTTGCGAGTTACAAAAGTCGATTTTCGAATGACGAATGTCCAGTTGCGAGTTACGAAATTCGAGTTGCGAGTTACAAAAGTTGAGTTGCGATTACAAAATTAGATTTGCGTGAAAATGGGGATATAACTATTTTGTTTATTTTTTGGTGTACCTCTTTAAAATTTTTGAATGACGATAGCTTATAGAATTGTATACAGTATTGTTGATTCGTTTTATTGTTTGGACTTCATCTGAGTCTCGTGTAAATAAAAATAATACATTGCTTACACAATCACTACGCGAAGTATGGTTATTTTCTGAAGAAACAGATAGCCTTTTGAAATACAGCGGATGGCTTGTAGTTTAATTATTATTAAATTTCATAGTTAGCACCGTCATATTAAACGTAAAGGGAGATTGCAGCTAAACTATAGTGCATATATGTAAAATACTCCTTCTGCAGATTTAGTAAAGAGTGAACTCTTTGGGGCAGCTGCAGAGGCAATATTTGTTAGGAACCCCAAAATTTATTCTTTGGCACTGACACTCAAAGTTGTGGACGTTTAAGTTATATATGTCTACATTGGCTAGAGGTAAAGGGGGAGGTTGAGCCCTCATAAAACCTGTTGAACCATCGCCGCATGTTTGCGTCTATCCTAAGTCAGGAACCTCTAGCCTTATATTTTTTAAATTTTGGTTCAGCTAAATGTTTCTGAGCATATAATGGCGTCAATTTTCTTTATCTAGTGTACACAGTGTTAAGGAGACTGCTCATATAGTATTTGCATTTCGTAACTAAACGCATTTATTCTAAAGCCAGTTTTTAGCATAATACGGGTAATGTTCGTCTCGTATAATTTATGAGGGCATGATACAACTGGAATTTAGATTTGAATTATAAGGAATGACTGTAATAAATGTTCTGTCTACTCGAAATAACCTTTAAAATGTGGTGCACACAATTTTTTAAACTTGGGGGGATAGTTGTCTCATTTGCAATCATACCACATCTACTTATTTTTATATTTATACAGTAACAAATATGCACACACTCTTACTGTTTGCATTTAGTAAGTATGTTTAATGGAATGTGCATATTGATAATGCTATGTCACTTATATAATACTTATTATACGGACACAAATTATGTATTTTAAGCAATAAATATTTTTTTGTCTTTTTAGTTATTACTACAAACCTGTTGTTATATTTCATTTGCATATGTTTAAAAACTGTTGTCACTGTACGGTTCGTTGTCTTTAGTTTGTTTGATTAGTACTGTTCGTTGTGAATTATTGTACTGGTCATTGTTCTTTTTGACTCTTCAAAGTCGATCAGTATGGTAGAAGCATGTATGTTACCACTGATTGTCAAAATTTCAAATCTATTTCAATGGAAATTCTCCATACATATTCTATGCTGTATTTACTCCGGTGTTTTTCTTTCGAATCAACAGCTCACTATAAGCAAACTCCACGAATATCTTTAAACGTTCACGATGGTTACCACTACCGATAATAATGGTACTTCAATATCCTTCAACTTGAAGTGATTTGGTTGGTTGATTGAGAATTGATGAAAGTCCAGTGGCAAATATATCATTTATATTTAGGACAATGAAGTGGTTCGAAGTTAACGTTTTTTTTTTACTTTTGCTGGGTTATTTGTATAACCATGTCCGGCCAATGACTTTTCTTTTCATATCTTAACAGTAATTAAATATATCATTTAAACATGTTTGCTTTCAAATTTAAGTCGTGTATACTTTTAACTGTTTTATTTTGTAACTATTATCAAACTCGTGGAGAAGAGGTTTATGTCAGTGAAATCGCGATGTGGCAAAACAAAATAAATATAATATCTTGAAGTCATGCATACGGTCTACAAAAATAATCAAAATGTGAAATTTCGAAAATAAAAATAAAAAGTCTTCACTTCAGAATATAGGTACTTGACTTTGTAGATGATAGATATATTTCATTTCGTTTGAAATTGGGGTTTTCCCTTTAGGTATTTGTAGTTATTATATATAGATGGGAATTAGTGTAACTAGTTTTAGAACTAGTTCTGCAGGAGTATGTACTATTTATAAAGTCTGATGTTACGTGTACAAGGCACGAGAAAAGTTTTGGCGGTTTCTACGGGTGGGGTACTATATAAAGTTTGGCATTTAAATGTATCAGTATCGAAGGTGCTCGCAGTTAGGTCGTATAGTACGAAGTTAGTCACATTAATTTACGTTTATGATGTCCGATACTGGTTCCGACCATGATGATTTGAGACCGTCCAAAAGTAAAGAGAGTACATCAAATACCGAGTTGTCTACTGATGGTGCCGTATCGTTGTTTTCAACAGTTTTAACGAACGGTCTAGAACAGCAGAAGGTTAATTTAATCAAACATTTCGAAAACCAATTCATACAACCAGTGAAGTCAACCGGTGTTTCGACTCCAGATTTCGTTTTCAAGAGAGAGGGACATCGCATTCAGTACTTATTTAATACAGAAAGGTCCGACACGATTTCAAGAATAGAGAAACTGATAAGGTCCAAATCGTACGTTCAGGCGTTGGAGGTGTTAGCAGAAGAGAAAGAAACCTTCCGGAAGAGGAACAAAATTGTGAAAATCGCCGACAAACATGGATGGGACACCGTTAATGAATATCTTGATAGTCCTTTGGCTGACGATAAGGATGATGCAGCCAATTTGCGTTCCGCTATTGCCAGTGCTTCTAGAAAAAGGAAAAGTTCAAAACCGTATGATCGGCCCAGCAATAAACCTACAGAAAGTGGAAATAAATTCAACGCAAAGAATTTTTTTCGTGGGATTAGTCAAAACAGTGGATTCGGAGAAAATGCAGGTCAGTCGCAGAACAGATCCGGGAAATGCTTCTATTGCAATCAACAAGGACATTTCGCCAGATACTGTCCATTCAAGGCAAGTCCGTCAGCAACAGTCAGCACGGCCCCAAAGGAACAAGAAAAGTCACAGTAAAGAACCGACGTTAGATGAAGATACGACGAATGGAGTTGAGTATAATTTTGACTTTATTAACAATTATGAAATTAAATCTGGAGATCAAGTTATTAACGTTAAAGGGAATTTAAAACATAGTGTGTCTTTTTGGAAATCTGTTTTACAGGCAAATGATTTTATATTAAATACTATAGAATTTGCCTATCGTATTCCATTTAATATTGAACCATGTTGTATTTATTTACCTAATAACAAATCAGCTCTTATGCATGCCACTTTTGTTGAAAAGTCAATAGATGAACTTCTTACTACCAATTGTATTAATGAAGTAGAGTGTCCACCTTTTGTAGTAAATCCGTTAACTGTTTCGGTACAAAGCTCAGGTAAAATAAGACTTGTACTAGATTTAAGACATGTAAACAAATATGTTGAAAAACAAAAGGTTAAATTTGAAGGTGTTAATGAAGCATTATCTTTTGCACATAATTCAAAATACATGTATACATTTGATTTAAGGCATGGTTATCATCACTTAGATGTGCATTATGATCATCAAAAATTTTTAGGTTTTTCATGGAAATTCGGCAATAAAACCAGATTTTTTACTTTCACAGTTTTGCCTTTCGGTTTGTCATCAGCAGGTCACATTTTTACTAAAACGCTTAGAGTTTTAGTAAAATATTGGAGAGCTATGAGTATTCCTATTGTGGTTTATTTAGATGACGGGTGGGGAACTGCAGAAAATTCAGAAATATGTGAAAATATGGCTTTACAGGTTAAAAGTGATCTAGAAAAATCTGGTTTCGTTGCAAATAATAAAAAGAGTGTATGGACACCTGTTCAAATTATGGAATGGCTAGGTTTTAATTGGAATTTAAAAGACGGAACTTTAGAAATACCTGTGAAAAAATTTGAGAATTTAAAAAACATAATATCTGCTTTATTTGAATGTAATATACATATCACTTGTAGAAATTTAGCTAAAGTGTGTGGAAAAATAATTTCTATGTTACCAGCATTAGGCAGTATTTGTCAAATTATGACAAGACATTTACATATGACTATTTGTTGTAGAGATTATTGGGATTCTTTTGTATATTTGAATGAAAATGTTATTCAAGAACTTAGATTTTGGTATTTTTACTGTGAAAAAGTTAGTTTTAGGCATATTTCATATTTTCATAGAATGCTCGAGAGAATTGTTTTTTTCTGATGCCTGCGAATATGCAGGTGCTGGTTATATTGTAGGTTCAAATAATGTCGCTCATTTTATGTTGGATAAATCAGAAAAAACCAAGAGTTCAACTTGGAGAGAATTAAAAGCAGTAAGCAATATTTTACAGTCTGTACATAATCAATTGAGTGGAAAACTTGTAAAAATTTACACCGATAATCAGAATGTGACTAAGATTATTAGAAAAGGTAGTATGAAGTCAGAGCTTCAGGACATAGCTTTAGATGTTTTTAATATATGTTTAGATAACAATATTGTATTAGAAATTGAATGGATCCCGAGAGATAAAAATATTCAAGCTGACGAATTGAGCAAAAATTTCGATTTTGATGATTGGGGTGTTTCAGATATTATTTTTAAATATTTTGATAGATTATGGGGTCCATTCAATTGTGATTTATTTGCTGACAGTAGAAATAAAAAAGTATCTAGGTTCTTCTCAAAGTTTTTTACACCTGGTACTTCCGGTGTTGATGCATTTGCATATGACTGGTCAGCATTTAATAACTGGATAGTTCCTCCTATTTATTTGATTACTAGGGTTATTAAGTATCTGCTTATATGCAAGGCAAAAGGTGCATTAGTATTACCTAAGTGGAAATCAGCTGTGTATTGGCCTATGATTGTGAATCGTTTAACATATGAATATAAAGACTATATTAAAGATTTTCGTGAGTACAGAAATCCGAAATCATTTTTTATAAAAGGATCGGACGAAAACAGTATCTTTGCTAAGCAACCATTTAACAGTAATGTGTTAGTGTTGTTAGTTGATTTTACAACTTAGAAATTTAGATGATTATCTATTTAGATACAATTATATATGTGTATGTCACACAGTGTGAAATGTTTACGGGTGAACAATATAGTTGTTCTGTGGTATAATATACAGTGTTATGATGGATTATGTATGATCTTTCATGAGCTATGTTGCACAGTGTAACATAAAGAATCACACAGTGTGATTAGAGGATGATGTATGTAGATATGAGACGTATATATTAATAGAACTTTAATGTTAAGATACATGTATGTATAAAGATTTTAATTGGTTTTTTTTCTATTTACAGACTCAATGGAAACAGTTCGAAGAATTAGCCAATGATTCTAGATTTGCCAAAATTGTCAGTGCATTGCCATCAATTGTGGAAGCGTCTAGCTCAAAATCTACTGTTAAAAAGTATAAATTTTATTTTGGAAAATTTCGTATTTGGTGTTCCGATTGTCAACTTGAATTTTCTCCGGCTAATTCAACTACAGTATGTTTATATATCGGTTCACTGATACAGCAAGGTGTTGGCGTGTCCGTTTTAGAATCTAACTTTTATTCAATTAAATGGTATCATGACATTAACTTTAAATACAATCCTTGTTCTGATAAGTTGTTATCTAATATTTTGGAAGGCGGTCGTAGAATTTTGAGTAAACCCATCAACAAAAAAGAGCCTATTACTACTGACATTTTAAAGTTAATTGTTTCTAGATACGGCTCCGAACACGATTTGTCTAATTTAAGAGTGTGTTTACTATGTCTTCTTGGATTTTCCGGTTTCTTACGCTACAGCGAGTTAGCTAAGATAAAAAGAAGCAACATTGTTTTTTTATAATACTCATGTTGAGATTACTATTGATAAGAGTAAAACAGACATTTATAGAAGAGGAAACACGGTTATAATTGCTAGGACCGGGAATGAAACGTGTCCTGTTAAGTGGTTAAAAATTTATTTGAAATTAGCTGGTTTAGAATCTGATTCTGATTATTTTATTTTTCGGTCTTTGTCATTTTTGAAATCACAAGGTGTATACAAGCTAAGCAAAAACAATACATCCTTATCGTACACTAGAGCTCGTGAGATATTACTTAAGGCATTGGAAGACATTGGTTTGGATAAATCTAAATTCGGGTTGCATAGTCTGAGAAGTGGAGGTGCTACCTCAGCAGCTAATAACGGGGTTTCTGATAGATTATTGAAGGCCCACGGTAGATGGTCATCAGATCAGTCGAAAGATGGTTATATTAAGGACAATTTACATCGTCAGTTGGTAGCATCTTTGAATCTTGGCATATAATTCTGAACTGTTTCATTTCCTTTGATTCGATGTTACTGCGAGCAACTAACTCTATTTCTGTGTTTGTTTTGTTTAAAGCCTAATTGAATTTAGAGTAGAAATACTTTAAATTCGGACGAGCAGGGAGAGGGAGAATTTAACAAAAAATCAAGACAATTACTATGTGTTACTATGATTATTGACATTAAGCAAAAAGAAGTATAAATGGAACAGAAGAATCAAGTTTATAATTAGGAGCAGGTTAGATCCATAAACAAACTATATATATACATATGTTGACATAATTTTACATGTCGTTTAGTTGTTTCGTGTCCTTGGGTTGTTATCAAATGCATGTATACCCCACATCTCGTTAAAATCATACTTAATATTCAGGGTATTAAATACAGATCAGAATCATTATACATTTATGTTTTGTTATAACAAGAAAACTTAACATCGTTCATGACCGAGAGTTGAAATCGTTCCTCAATAAAGGACCTAATTATCAATACCGTCACTTATTAAGTGGAATAAGTGTCGTAACATGATCCATGAATTACTCCGTACTTACAGCTCGAAATGGATAAAACGAGAAAAAGCTGACAAAAAATCCTTAAATTTGTTTTTCTTTCCCAAATTCAGTAATAAGCATAGTTGATATTCGTTTTAATAATTTCAAAAAACATTTTACTCCTAACAACAACCATAATATTCATATTTCTCGTATCAATAATAAATTAAAGGAACTCGCCAAGGAATTTGTTTTTTGTCTCGGCTAATTATAAGGCTGCTTATAATACCATTATTGTATGACGTGAATTTAAATTGAGGTTCTGTAAAAGGAAATCACCAATTCACCAACATTCCAACTAAATCCATTTTCGAAAAATGACATTTGTAACAAACATAAGCTTTTAGCTACCTCTTTACAGGCAGAAGAAAATGTAATGAAAGTTCCAACTGTGTACTGGCTTCCGAAGCTGAACATAACATCTTACAAGTAGAGATTTATTTCGTCTTCAGGCAATTGTTCCACTACTAAACTGTCTATTCTACTTACTAGTACACTTGGTACAATCAAAAACCTGATAATAAATTGTTCAAATAAGGCACTTAGAAATAGAGGAACTAATTACTGTTGGAGTGTCAAACATTCGTTGGAAGTACTTGATACATTGCATGATTATATTGCTGATTTCCAATCTGTTCACAATTTAGATTTTCTACACTATATACCTTTTTTCTTGATAATCTCGTTAATAAAAAAGCCACACACCTACTTAACTGGGCATTTAAAAATTCAGAATGCGAATATATATGTTCAAACTCTTAAAGATCATTTTTTAGTAACAACAAACAAAAGAACTATATGTCACTGGATCTATTTTGATACGATAACTGCCCTTGAAATTTTACTAGATAGAATTATTGTTTGCTAGGGCGATTCCTTATTAGGGCGATTCCTTATTCCGTCAAGTAATCATAATTCAAATAGGGATTAACTGTGCACCACTAGTTACAGACCTGTTTCTGTATTGTTATGATTAACAACTGATAACTAAATTCAGCCATCGAAGCAACATCCGATAAAAGAAGTTAAAAACACTTTTAGATACTTTGATGATACATTGCCGCTCAATAAATACGACTTCATTTTAAATGCTAATACTAACAATGAAAACTTCCTTTCCCGGATCTCGATATCTATATCTTTAACAAGACGCTTAATACCAAAATTAACGACAAAGAGATGATGTTCGTTTCCTATTGTAACTTATCCATTTTTAGATGGTGACGTTCCCTTGTCACCATCTTATTGTGTTGATGTATCTCAACTTGTTCGATTATCTCGTGTTTGTAACGACGTATTTGAGTTTACTGAAAGAAATCACCGTACTACTGAAAAATTATAACACCATGATTTTCGATATCACGAACTAGTCAAATATTTACTAAATGTTATCATCGGTACAAGGACATCATTTGTAAATATAAATCAACATGCAGACATCTTATGCGTTCTGGTATTTCACACATCTAATATTTTATACAAAGCACAAACATGTCGACATTCACCTTAAAAGCTAAACAAACATTTAAACTGACTAATTCAGAAGGGATATATTTACGATACTGTTGTCAAGTCATTTAAGATGGCATATTTTGGTATTACTATTGATTCATTTTTACGCCTGTCCCAAGTCAGGAGCTTCTTCCCTTTGTTAGTCTTGTTTGTTTTTTTTAATTTTGTTTCATTTACATGTAAATGTTTAACCCGAATAATTCAGTGATTATATTCCGGTGATCTACGATTACACTTTTAGTACACAATCAGTCATTATATACCAGCACTTTTAGTACTCAATCAGTCCTAAACTGAGATACTGGTGTTGTATTTATTCATATCTCATCATATAATTTATCTGGAAAATTCATATTTGACTGTTATATCATTATAATAAGATCACCTGATTTTTAAATCTTGACTGAGTGTAAAGTTCAATAATTTGTTCAACTGATAAACGACCTATATGCATTATCAATATCAATTTCTGATAAGTTAAACGCACTTATAACAGCTTTAGTCATACAAATAATTTCACGTGTGTCATGTCCTTTTTAAAACATTCTTCAAAGGACTATTGACCTCCTCCCTAAGTATCGAACATCACTAGCAGTCGTTATAAGAGTTCATGAGAAGGTATTTACATTCTTTTTCAAAATTTCTCAAGATGATAAAATAAACAAACACCTGAATTGTACTTGGCTAATAAGTTACACAGTGTTAATCACTTACTTTTCTACAGATGTGTATTGCCGCTCTATCGAATACCAATACAGTTCATAACAACCATTTCATGACAGGAACCTATCATACATTTCTGTAGGAACACAAAAAAATGCACATCAAAATGAAGGAAAAAGTTTATAAATCCATCTAAATGTTTTATACCGAGGTTCTGTTATGCCTTTCAATATTTCCTGATGTAAGAATAAATTGTGTGCACGTATATCAATATATACGATAACAATCCCTGTTACCATTCAATATTAGCGTAGATAAAATAGATCTGTGTTCCCGATTGCGAACATTACAAAATTGTTGCTATCGTATTCTTCCTGCTGGTCCGATTGCCATTGCAGTACAAAGTGCTTAAAAACGTCTAAGTACGATTTCTGGTACTAGTGTGTTTGTGTGTGGGTTCATTTGTGTATTATGTATTGTTTTTAAACTAGATATTTGCATGTGATTTGTTCAATTGAACTTTATGCATTTATTACGAAGCATTCCTAAAAGTGTTATAAATTAATAGGCACAATTAGTTTTCGATTACACAAAATTTCTATGTATCTCAAAACTTGATGGTGACATCATGAAACACGCCCATCGATAATCGTTGACTTGGTACAATTATTTTTGTTCACTTATCAATAAAGTGGGACAAAATAGTATTCTATATTTGCGACAAGTCTCATGTATACTACAAAAGCCTTTTAACTTACCTTATAAGTCTTGTTTACATAACCACATCTTGTTGAAAATGATCCTACGAAGTTAGAAGGACTAAAACGATTGTCGACACGCGATGTATAACATACGGGTATGATTATATAATTGGACTTTATTACTTTTGTCTATCTTACGTTATCTCCCCCGTTAGATTTATGTATCTTTATATATTTCTTTCTAATGACCGATATAATATATATTATGACACGCACATCTGTCGAACTCTATTCAAATCCTGGTGTCTATAATTAGTGTATTTGCAACTTGCTGAGTCGACGACACTGTAGGTGGATGTTTTCTTTACGAGGTATCAAATGCCAATAGTCAGAATGTCTGTCTTGACATGATTCATCATTGATATGGTCATACTTATAAATTTATTATATCAAAACACTAAAACTTCTCTACACTCGGAAAAGATAAGTTGATCTGTATTTGGCAAAACTTTGCAGAATGTTTCATTCTCAATTCCTTTCTTCTTCTTACTCTATTTGGCCTTTTTAACTTTTTTTATTTGAGCGTCACAGATGTGTCAATTTTTAACGTGACCCGCATCTTGCGTTTAACTTGAGCTATTGTATTTTTTTCATATAACAATTAGAATGTTTTGTTTAGGTGTTTTCAAAGCGATATTTTTTAAAAGCTATAAACAATTTGTATTTACGCAAAAGGTTACTAGACTAGACCCTGACCAAATTTTAATAGCTACATGAGATTTTTCAATATCTATTTTATAAAATGTACAAGGGGAAAATATACACAAATTGAGAAAAAAAATTCAGTGTGTTCTGATGCATTTGTTGTTAAACAATTATTCATGTTAATTAAATATATATTTAGCATCAACTTCAATTTGCCTCATCAATTAACTTTGATTATTTTTGAAATTAACTTAAAAAAACGTTACCTTTTCAAAATAATATTGCACCTTGAGTATTATGATCATGATAATATATAACAAGTCTTAAAGGGTACAACATCACAAAAAAACACAATAAAACGAACAATATGTTAAATATTCCGGATAACAGATATCCTTCCTCGGTAATAGCACGATGTCAAATGAATCATGTCAATTCAAATTTAGACTATCAACATCTTGAAATTTATACAATTTAAGCGAACGCTGGTACAATTTTAAATGATAATGTATATATTTATATATCTGGGCCACAACTTTATTGTTTTCTGTTTAGTATTAAATTAACATTAAGATTTATTTTGTTACATCTCGTGATCAATTTTATTTGGCAATCGCCAATGGCAGTCAGAAGTTGTTGAACCTGATAGTCAAATGCGTTTTGTTTAAATATACTTTTTCACTTTTTGGTGTTTTTGAAAATGTTGGTTGTGCTGTATTTGTACCCTTCTACAACAAAATTTGTTTAACATGCCCACGTAAAAAAAATTGCGGTTTTTATCCAACGCAATCATCGGTTTAAAAGTAGTTTTCAATTTAGACTTGTAAATATATATATATATTTTCTGTGACTGTATCTTACATTAATTTGTTGGATCCTTTACTATAGATAATTAAGCTGATCTGTAACAATAACATCTTCAAGGGAAAAACAAAAAATTTGCGAAAGCAAATTTACATATCTAACATTGTTGGGTTGATGTTTAGACGAGTTGTATATATAGATATATATATATCAGTCTAAAAATTTGCGCAACGGTGAAATATATATATATATAAGTACGTCTGAGTCAGTGACAACTCTACTACATATTTATCCATCGGATCACCAGCAATGAGGGTGATACATGGCTGTGTACATTATGTATATTCAACTCGTCTAAACATCAATCCAACAATGTTAGATCTGTAAATTTGCTTTCGCAATATATATACAGAAAAAAATCCAACTCATTTTCTTAATTTTTTTTTGTTTTGCTCTAAAGCAACGTATTTTAATTGGTCTTTCATTTGCATTCATTATAGCGCCAATATGAACTCGTATGTATAAATAACGAACGTCTGTCAAATCTACTTTTACGCCTAGTATCGTTCACGGGTTTTCATTTCTTTTCGCTTGTTTCAGCTGAATCAGACTTTGTCTAGTCATTGGCAGTTATATGGCATCCGTCAATTAGCATTTCTTATTTCTTAAAAATGGCGAACCATTTTTTTTCACCTGCTGTGACATTTATTGTCTATTAATGTTTGAAAAGAATTAACATATAGTACTACATCACAATGGCAGAATACGGGAAAAATAAATAATACAATATATTTTGAAAATGCCAATGACAACAGTAGACCACTTCTTTCAAGTTATTTCTTACACACGTATATTTGCCGATCCTTTTTATAATTCTTTAGTTGTGATAAAACTAATAATAAAAGTGTACAGCTTTGCTTTAAACAAATGCTAACAATTTGACAGATTTAGTGATGACAACAGCATAGTTATTGATAAGACATTTAAGATAAAATGTTCGTCATTCTTTGGTATATGATAAGTCCCTGTCGTTAAAGTTGAGAATACGAATGATAGGTTTATCCACATTCCAGCTGTGAATAGATCCTTCTCAATTGACTTGTGTTATCAAAGGAATAATCTAGTAAGTGTAAATCGTGTTGACAAAGTGAAGTGATCATATTATCTCCGTTGTTTATTCCGATTAAAACAGCTTCAAAAAAGTATGAGTAGAACAATGCGAAACAATGTTCAAATCTTGTAAATTTGTTTGAATGAATTTGGCTTTTTTATGTACTTTCTTTATATAGCTCTTTAACTGTATTTGTTCTTACTCATCATTGGCTTTCTTATTTTTTTTCTATCAGCGATTCTGATAAAGGTATATTCAGTACGCGCTTTGAACTCATTATTTTAAAAACGCTTTGCTTTCATTCTTTTTAAATGAATAAATAAAGTTAAGAAAATTATTAAAAAAGTTGGCATTCCATTAAATCCTTTGGAAAGTATGTAATTAAGATACTTAATTACTTTTTAGTCGATTTTTTTGAATTTTTTGTAACGTCAGTTTTATCCATTTTGAATTGTTAATTGACCTTTTAAGAACATTAATCAAAAATGTAAACCTATTGATTCTCAGTCATTTGTCAGTAGAAAAATACGGTGAACCGAAACAAATGATAGTAATTGAAACAGTAAACACTTATTTAAAATTATTGATTACACCGTAATGTTCGGTTTCACTAAAGAAACATACAGGAAAACGAAACAAATAATGATTAATATTTTGAGTTGTCCAACGAAACAGTTAGCACTTACTTAAAATTAATGTTTACACAATTTTATTCGGAAATCATTGTAGAAGTTGACATCCTGAGTAAAAACGTTATCTGAAATATAACGGTATACTTTTGTCACGATTATGACAATATAATGTTTACATATACGGTTTGTAAGATAAAATTTCCTTCATTCTTGCGTTTGTGATAAGACATTTTTGTTAAATTGGAGAATTATCATAATTTCAACTGTAGAAATCTTCTCTATCAAAGGAGCAGTTGTCTCGAATGAATTATAAAATTGAGATGATCAAGTGATGCAACGTCATATCTGTGTTGAATGCTTCTTCTCGTAATATTGGTAAATGATACAACATTGATTTAAATTGTCCTTACTATTGCTTTCGTCCAATTTTTTAACTGTCAGATTTTAAACATATATTACACTTGAGTTTCTCTTAAACGAAGCACCACTGTCTCCTCTACAACACCTATATAGTTGTGGGCCTATGGATTCTCTTTAGATTGATTCAAAATCTAATAGCATTAAATTTCCTCAATAATCTCATTTTGGCAATTTCCGTTTTCAATCCTAACTACCGTTTTTCGTACGTACACTATATACCGTTTCTGTTAACAGACCGTAGCCTCCCTTATCAATGGAACTTTCTTCTAGTATACTCATTGCAAACGCAGATAAACCAAATGACGCCATTGAAGAGGTGCATGTTTAGTAGGTAGATTTTTTTTTGTGTATATGGGTACATCGGCAGACCCTAAAAAGAAATAAAACAATACCAGGAACATCATATTTTATCAAAGTATTTATCTGGAGAAAACACAGATTTGACCCTCATACAATTATAATATGATCATCTGATGTTTAATTCTCGACTAAGTGTAAAGTTCAACAATTGATTCAACTGGTAAATGACCTACATGTTAATCGATATCATATTCTGACGCACTTATAACAGCTTAAGTTATGCAAATAATTTCACGATCGTCATGATTTTAGAAAAATGATTCTTCAGTGGACTCCTCCTCTTCCCTGAGTATCAAACAGCACTAGCAGTCGTTATAAGTGTTCATGAGTAGGTATTGACAATCTTTATCAATACTTCTCAAGATGAAAAATAAACAAAGTCCTTGATTGTAATTGATTAACAAGTTACACAGTGTTATTACTTACGTTTGTACAGATGTCTAGTGCCACTCTATTGAATACCAAAAACAGTTCATAACAATCATTTCATGACGGGAACCTCTTATTCATTTCTGTAGGAACAAACAAAAATGCACATCAAAATGAAGGAAAACAAATTAAATTTCTTAACATTTCAAGGATTTATTCCTAGGCACTGTAATGCCTGATAATAGTTCCAGATGTACGGGTGAATCATGAATCCAGATTACATGCTGTGTACAGATAAGCACGTGTTTTAATGTTTACAGTAAAACGACTATCGTAGATAACCTGGATTTGTATTCCCGATTGCGAAATAGAAACAATTGTTGCTATCTTATTTTCCTTTTGATCCGATTGCCGGTGCAGAACGCTGATCATGATACAGTCTGTTTTCATTTACGACAGTTTAATTTCTTTGTTTAACCTATTAAACCTGCTGAATCAATTTGTTGGTGTGTTCGTGTGTTATAAGTGTAGTTTGTAAACAATATATTTATTGTATCGATATTTTGATTAGTAATACGATCAGTGAAAAAAAGGTTCTGAAAAATAATCAGGTTTTGCTTAACTTATGGCGAGGTGTATATATAATTGCCTGTTGTTTATTCAAAAGCGTTCTATCTGGTTTACTATTACTCATTTAATACTTAATAGATATCAAAGGTACCAGGATTATTCTTTAGTTCGCGAGACGTGTATTTCGTCTACATAAGACTCATCAGTGACGCTCATATCAACATATTTTTAAAGCCAAACAAGTACAACGTTGAAGAGCATTCAGGATCCAAAATTCCAAAAAGTTGTGCTTAATACGTCTGAGGTAATTTATTCCTTGGATAAAAAAATCCTTAGTTTTTCGAAAAATTAAAAGTTTGGTAAACAGGAAATTCATAAAAATATTTGTTATAAGTATTCGATGATACACAGTGACACCATGAAAGACGCCGCAGATTTTTTGAACATAAACTACTTTTAAGTTTTTCTTTTACAGGAATATATACTCTTCAACAACACATAATTATATAGACTTTTAAAAATATCTTTAAATTGATTCAATTTAATAGTATTGTCTTAGTCTTCTCCTTCTCATTTTGTCAATCTAAGTTTATCACCCTCTTCAGATTTTAGAACACATACTACAATAAAAACAACCGACTTTCCTCCGAATTTTCTCAATGCAAACGAAGATAAATTGAATGACGCCCTTAAAGAGGTGCATGTTAAGAAGGGAGACTAATTGAAAACGTTTGAGGATAGATTGGCACCAAACGTACGGCAAAAATACCAGGAAAATAATTCTTGATCATATTATTTGTCTGGAGAAAAATACTGATTGTATTATTTGGAATGTTTCCACTTCGTAATTTTTATTTGTTTCATATATCCCTAGTTATATAAATGTATAATTATATATGTGTATATAATTGATGGTAAGTAACGTGCTCACAGAAGAGTCTTGTTGAGATGATTCTTGCGTCTGTCGCACAAAATGTCAGTCTCCTGGTATCTTGGAGTTCATATACAACCAATCAGTCAAAGCCACTGCTTGTTGAGCTCCCCCCCCCCCCCCCCCCCCGAGGCTATTAACAGCCAAGTAGTCAGGACTTCTGTCTTGTCATGAATCATCGTTGATATTATCATAATTATAACTCAACTGTTTACGAAATACTTACTATGGAAAAGATAACCGCAGCTGTAATTTGCTTAATTTTTAAGAATTGTTAGTTCTCAATTTTCTTTCTTTGCGTATTTTGTTTTGTCCTTTTACTGTTTTTTTTTAATTTGTGTTTGTCTCTCTTTAACGAAACGCGCATCTGATGTACGTCTCGAGTTATTTTTTAAAATATAAAAGGTAACATGCTTTGTTTATTTTCAAGTCAATATATAGATAAACCTTGTATCTGTCGAATCAAACTATACTCCTTGCATCTCTGATAAGTTTTAATTTTATTTAATTATTCATAAATATATTTAAGATTATTTAATCTTTTTTGGCCCAAAAGGGGTCTTACTGAACCTTCTCCTTTGATCCGACTGTCATACAAGTGAGAGGTTTAGCGCTATAAAACCAGGTTCGATCCACCATTTCCTACTTTTGAAAAAGCCTGTATCAAGTCAGGGCTATGACAGTTGTTGTCAATTCGTTTAATGTGTTTTATCCTTTTTTTTCATTTGATTAGAGACTCCCCGTTTTTAATTCTCCTCGGGAGTTCAGTATTTTTGTGATTTTACGTTATACATTTTCCGACGTCAGACACGCGACGCAATGGTTGTGTTTTTTAATTTGATAGATGCTTTTTGTGCTTTTTATAAACACAATTGTTTGTTTTGAGATTTAACACAGTGATGACTGCTATACCCATATTTTGACTTTTTTTATTTATCATCAGATCATGTCTGTGTTTTTCACGCATCGTTGTAAATATAACAAAATGTGATGCAACTGTCATATTTGTGATATACATGTATACATCAACGGTACCAGGATAATTTTGATACGCCAGACGCGCGTTTCGTCTATATAAGACTCATCAGTGACGCTCAGATCAAAATAGTTATAAAGCCAAACAAGTAAAAAATTGAAGAGCATTGAGGACCCAAAATTTTCAAAAAGTTGTGCAAACGGTTAAGGTAATATATTCCTGGAATAAGAAAATTCTTAGGTTTTCGAAAAATTCAAAGTTTTGAAACAGGAAATTATAAAAAAATACTTTATAATTGATTTTCATGTCAACACCGAAGTTTATGTTTAGCGCTGTAAAACAAGGTTCAATCCACCATTTCTACATTTGATAATGCCTGTACCAAGTCAGGAATATGACAGTTGTTGTCCGTTCGTTTAATATGTTTTGTCATATGATTTTGCCATTTGATTAGGAACTTTCCGATTGAATTTTCCTCGGAGTGCAGTATTTTTGCGATTTTACTTTTATTGAATAGTAGTATATTGGAAAGTTTTTAACCCCCTTTTCAATAGAAAATTGGTAAGGCAAGGATTGGAGCGCCTTCAAACTAGATTAACCGGGCAAATTCTGTATGAGTCTTTCTCAAGTCATGACCATATAGCACAGTGGTTGTCGTTTGTTTCTATATATATTATATTTTTGGTATTATTTTGTACATAAAATCTGGCCATTGTGATTTTCGTTTGAATTGTTGTACTTTTTTGCATTTATGAAGACGGCTGGTTCAGTGGTATGTGTATTACTCATTGTTGAAGAGCAAACGATGTCTCAGTCGGTCTCTTGTGGAGAGTGATGGAATACCTCTGAAATTGTGGTACGTTGCAAGGGAAAACAAGGTTATGCATGTATTTGTTTGTTTTCACATTACATTTCGTTTAAAAATAACACATAGACCAAATTCAGCCTGAACGTGTTTTGAGGCATACCTATTCTTTGGTGTAAATTTAAGGGTTACCAAGACCGACCCCATAAAATCCATAAGGCAATAAAATTCTTTACCGTGTAAACATAATGACTACTAATGTGATTAACTACATCCAAATAAATGTTTAATATATTCAGCTTGCTAACAGTAGATTTGGTTTGTTTTCTAATTGACAGTTTATATTGCTAAGGATCCAGCACGTAAAAGAGAGACAAAGCATACCACAGGGATATTCAAACTCACAAGCCAACAATACACGGGCAATGTCAGGTTTAAAAAGTAAAAGACGGAGAGACAAACAGAGAGACAGACAATAAGACAAACTGAGAGACAAATAATAAGACAAACTGAGAGACAAACAATAGTACATCAAATCAAAATAGAAAACTAAAGACTGAGCAACACGAACCCAACCAAAAACTAGAATCGTTCTCCGATGCTCTACAGGGTTAAGCAAATCACAACCTACGTGTTGTACCCAATGTGCTGCTCATGTAAACACATTTAACCAAGACGACTACAAATTCCACATTTACGACTAACAATTAACACATATATTTTGAACTCTTTCAATAATCCTGTTTTTATTCATTCTCAACGTTAAATATATTATTGTTCCAGCAGACAGGACTAATATGTTTCAGAAGGACGCACGATTGGAGACCATTACATATCTCCTAACTTATAAGCGATATACCTTATTCAGATACTTATTCATATTGCATGTTAACTATTTAAAATTGTAACATAACCATTTACAATTCAAACATTTCTCATAACAAGCACTTGACACAATATTTTAACTGTCCCATAAGTCTAACCATATCTGGAGTGGACAAAATTGGGGCAAACAACTTATTTTTACCTCCTCTTCACGCCATTATTTCTTTGTAAGTGTGACGTGAACTACTTTTCAGTGCATTAGTAGTGTTAAACTCATGCATTTACTTTAACATCATGCATTTATGAGTTGCAAGTATCTACTTTGATTTTAAAAATATGCCTTTTTCTAATATGATTTTGAAATAATGATATTAAGGGTGCAAATGTGTTTGGCGACATATTGGCGTTTCGACAATTAATGTCTCTTTAAAGATTTGTTATCACATAAGCAACACGACTGGTGCCACATGTGGAGCAGGATCTGATTTCTCTTTCTGGAGCACCTGAGATCACCCCTAAGTTTTGGTGGGGTTCGTGTTGATTGGTCTTTAGTTTTCTACAATGTATGTTGTGTCATGTCTACTATTGTTTGTGACGTCTGTTTTTTTTTTTTATTAGCCATGGCGTTGTCAGTTTATTTTCGATTTATGAGTTTGACTGTCCTTTTAGTATCTTTCGTACCTCTTTTAGATTGTCAAAATATTAAAATAATCAACAACCTAAAATAATAACCAAGAGTTGATCGGCGTCAAATGGCAAAACAACTAAATGGAAACTGAACAAGGAATCAGGGAGGGCGATACATTTGTTAAATGAATATGATTACAAAATTAAGTCAAGCTAAACATATACAAGATATTAGAGCAACACATCAGTTAGATATATTCCTTAATTGGCATTCAATTCGAAATAAGAATAACACCAAAATGTAAAAAAAAAAGACATTGAACGTATTTCCTGACACTGAAATCAATGTTATGTGTTAATGGTTGTGTTGCGATATACTTTCTTTAAATTTTTGATTTGCAGTCCATTTTCATATTGTGTTTTTACGTTACAGTCCCAGGTTAGCGAGAGTGTTGAGCGCAGACAAACATGTCTGTCTTAGGTTGTAAGGTTTGTTATTTGAATAGTTTAAATATTCCATGTCGGGGTCTTTTCTGCTCAACCCGTACCCCTTATTTGTGTTGGCCCTAATAGACATATAACTACTTATACCTGTTTTAATGAACTAACATCCTGTATTTTTAAGATTTTGTATAATACTAAAACATGTAAGATAAAGGCCTCTGCCTGATCACAAACAGTGTTGGTTGATGAGGAAAATGCAACAACAAAGAATACATACTGTAATACTAAGTATGATGCAGCAAGTAATAATGTGAATTTCCATGCATTTATTAGTAAAGATAGCTATGTACATATACATCAAAGAATATAGTCATTGCTATATTAAAACATTCTTCAAGTGAAATATCATTATGGTAAGTTATCTAATATCTAAAATAAATACAAATATAAAAACTATTTGATACGGCTGAGTTTTCATGGTATTTGTAGACAAGTACAAAATATGTACACACATATCAATTATCTATATAAGACGAATGACTCATGCGTCTATTCCGAACAAAAAAGTGTCTCATTTCTGTATATGACTAATGACTAATACTTCTAAATTTCTTAACAATTGAATTTATTTACATGCGACTAAACCAAATAATCGAGTGTCTAATTTATCTATTTGACTAATGACTAATGCTTCTGAATTTTTTTCACAATTAAAAGTATTTACACGCGACTATACCAAATAATCAAGTGTCTTATTTGTCTATATGACCAATGATTAATACTTTTAAATTTCTTAACAATTAAATGTATTTACATGCAACTATACTGAATAAACAAGTGTCTCTTGAGAACAAAAAGATTTTGAAGTAATCAATTCGTACAAAGGGATGCACCGTTACTCCAAAAAGAGGCAACGGATCTCCATTCGGCAGAACTGATGAAAAGCGTCCAACCTTGTTTAGATTTATAAAATATAGAAAACTAAAAAATGCTATAAAAAATGTCTGTTAACATTAAATAGCTAGCATTTACAATAACAGATTACTTCCAATTTAGATTTATTTATTTATTTATAATTCAGATTAATTTATGGTACACTTTTTCAGTAAGTCCTTTCTAGATTTCAGTTTTAGTTTTTTTACCATTAACTTTGTATACTTAATATTAAGACCATTGTTGTGAGATGATAACATTAATAAACTGAAATATCACTACCTATTCGAAGGAGAGAAAAACATTTTTTGAAGTAATCCATTCGTACAAAGGGATGCACTGTTACATTGAAAAAGGCAATGCTAATTTTTTCTATTTATCATAAACTTTGTATACATTTTGAAACCAGAATGTGTATATAGTACTCGGATGCCTCAATCGCTCTTTGTATGCTTAGTGAAACAGAAAATTTGGATCAAAAACTCTAATTTGGCATTACAATGAGACATATCATAGCATAGGGTACATGTGAACTAAGATTCAAGTTGATTGAATTTCAACTTCTACGAAAACTGCCTCTACAAAAAAACTGAAACCTGAAGCATGACAGACGGACGGACGAATGAACGGACGGACAGACCAACGAACCCAAAGACTGGAAAACATAATGCCTCTCTTCTATCGTAGATTGGGCATCATCAGCTATCATTTTACATCTAATTGCATTAATGGAATGTCAGATCTGTTATTTCTATTGCATTCACTCTCCAGGATCCAACATTGATTGAATTTTTCAGGATATCATGAAGTCAGCCTCATAAAAATAAAAGAAAGGAACAAATTGGAAAGAAGAGGGCACAATTGGTTTCCATTGGAATTCCAGCAGTCTGTTGAAAAGCACATCTTCTAAACGTAACAAATATGAATAAAATAGATCTAAAATAGACAGAGTGGACCTGGCTGGGCACTTGTACATCCTAACAACAGATATGAGAGTACTCACAGTTAACTTTCTTAACTAAAACAAAGAGAAAATATTCATAATTGTGATTTTGTTTTATCTCATTTTTTCACTGTACTGAAAATATGTTTTCTAGATTCCATTATTACATACACATACATATATATTTCTTTCATATATATCTACAAGTATTCATTCTATGCACATAATTAATACATGTATGGTATTGGCTATACATGTATACATATTATAGTATGTTGACACAGTATTTACTGCATGTATTTACAGTTTAAAAATAACACTGAAACAGTTCATTATTGGTTCATTTTTGAATTCTAGTCAAATCATTCATCTTTGGTCCACTCTTTTTTTTAATTTTTATCTTGGCCATTTTTTTGTGTGACTCTATTTTTATCAGCAGCATACCATCTTTTAATAAGGATGATCGATTATTATCATAAATGATCGGTCTTCTGTAAATCTATTGCTATAGTGGTGTACGTATTGCTCGTAAAATACATATATAACTGTTTATACAAAATGTGACGATGAGCTTGTTATTCTATTGTGTTGAAACATTGATTTGGTTTTCTATTTCAACTTCAATAGCCATTCCTGAAATAAAATAAAATACATCACTGCACTGATACAATAAGTTACTTTTTAAAATTCTACTAAAAAAAATCAAAATTTTAAAGATATACAAATTTCGACCAAAATAAAAAGAAACTTTAGTGATTAATAAACAACGTTACCATAGTTATGGTCACCGGCCATGCAGTCAACAGGCGGTTTTATTACGTTTTTATATAGAAATAAGATGTGATGTGAGTGCCAACTCTCCATCCAAGACAAAATGTTTAAAAAGTAAACAATTATAAGTCGCATTACGGCCTTCACAACGGAGCCTGATGTCACATCGACCAGCAAGTTATAAAGGGCCCTTATTTAACTAGTGTAACGCAATGCAGACAGGAGGACCAATCTGTATGATTGAACATTGAAAATCTCTATTTAAACTAGTCTGCATACACTCATATTTTGGTATACACAAGTCCTTAAATCTTAATGAACTTTATGCATAAGAAGATAAGAATTGAAAATGCTCTGAAATCCAACTGTTTAAAGCATATTTACCTAATATTTCATTTTTAATAGATTTCACTTCCTCTGCAGAAATAGTTTTAGCCAAAATCTCATTTAGATGATCTGTATATAGCCTAGTTGGTTTGTTATGTTGGTCAAACCGATTTAAAAGGTCACTTAGTATATTACGTAATTCATAAAAACGTTTATCATCAAGATGAAATATTCTAGAATGTTGTAATTCGTTTCTAGTCAGTCTTATGCGCTCAATATCATCTCCAATAGCTATGTCTGTAGTCTGAATTCTTTGCCATGGACCGCCCCATGAATTACTAGGAATGTGTTTATTAAGAATCCTGTGCTCACTGTACAAATATGTTATATCACAATCACACCTTGAACGAAGATATGGTTTATCTGGTTTCAATAGATCATATAAAACATCAGCAAGAATATTCAGAGCTATCATTCCCATCTTTGAAAAATTGATTTCCTCTTTTGTGAACTAAAATACAGATTTAGGTAGAGAATAATGATATAAAATATGTAAAATGTATTAAAAAGGCATGTAAGGCTAAATAGATTTGTTTGGTGAATCGATTGTTGATTTAACAAATAAGTTAAGTAATGCAACCACAGCAACATAAACAATATAGTAATAAGCAGAAAAACTTTTAAGGTAGCCAAACAATAACTTCACCTCTGTTTTTGTTTTTGTTTTCACAACATACATTAGTAAATGATTTACAAAATAATAAAGAAACAGAGACACATTTCTGCAATAAAATATCCTAGTACAAGCGACCGAGAACACAGCTTGATATGTGATATAACATACCCCTGTCAAACTGGCTGCTGCTGCTGCTGACTCATCATGGATATTTGAAATGTCTCTATTACTAGCGTTGAAACGGAAAGACAACTGCAATTCAAAAATAAAATAACCTTAAGAGAGCAAGCTTACCTACAACAACAAATTTCTATCCACCATACAAACGGCGAAAGCTTTTAATTTCGTTTGTGTTTTCATCTTTCAGAAATAAACCTTTTCAGTTATGATTTTTTGGCACCAATATTGTGTCAAAACACTTATGTATAAGTAACTTGGATAATGATATACTTAGCCATGTTAATATGCCTCTTCATGACAAGAATATGGTTATGTTAAATGAATACTTATCATGTTTTGTGCTAGACCAATACTCTGAGATAGATATGCTAACATGCTAGTTCGCACGATAACAGTCCACATGAAGACATTTCATATGTATACCCAGAAACATTATTCTTCGTTCTTATTTATAAAGTCAAGTGATTAGCGGAAAAACAGCTGATTCAACTTAAAATTTTTTGGTTTGACCAGGCTGGGGAATGAACCCTAGACCTTCTGAACACGAGACTATTGAGGTGTTTTAGTAAAGGTCGCCCTCATACCTATATATATATAGTAACTAAGCATATAATAGGGATCTTCTTCTATTCATTTATACAAATTAAGTTGTAATCAAAAATGTATTACTAATTTGATTTAACATCTGGAACCCCCCTTTTTGCAGGAGTTTTGGAGTTCATGGTCATCTAAAATAATGACAGCAAAGATGCATGGGATGTGGTGACCTCTAAATTGTAAAATGGGAATGAAGTCCCAAATTACAGTAAAAAAAATCAATTAAAAACAAATAAATCAATTTCAATCTACTAATAAACCAAAATTATCAACTTTCTTATTTTCTAACTTTTTTATTCACCCTAATTTGCACAGAAATCTCTGTCCTCCTTCCAGTCTCATTTGTCATGAGACTTTAAGACAGAGTAAATATATATTTATTAGTATATCAATATACAGGACTGAGCACAATAACAATTTTAAATAAAATAAATCAACGTTTCATGATGATAGCATTTTTCATTGGTTACATTGAAAACAACATTATGACTACAATGATGTCCTATCTAAAATCACTAACAACAAGACCATCTTTAGAAACGTTTGGAATTTCGGTTTCTTTTTTTTAAATTAAAATATGTTAGAATTAAAAAAATAATTGATATGGACTTTGTCCCCTTTAAAAGATCACACCTGTCTCATAATTTCATCCAAGGTCATCGTCTTATTAAATATGACAATAATGTCATGACATAAAGTATTTGTATCTGAAAACAAACTCAAATACTGACGTAGGAACTGACTGATTGACGTGTTAGGTACTATATATCCATTGCTATCATAAAAACTAGAACATGGTTGATACATTATAATCCGTCATTCTCAATAGAACAAGATTTATTATTAGAGGATGCAGGAGAACCCGGAAGATATATGACCTTCAACATGTAAATTGGCGATCCTAGTTAACTTTTATATCAGTGTCGAAGGAACCTGCCACCTTTGAAATTCACAGCTACAGCTTAACAAGCTGAAGGGTGTTCATAAGCTAAGAACAAAAAATAATAAACAGATAAAGCAACAAAATCATATCGAAATAAAGTACAGGTGCTTAAATTTTTTTTATTGAAGATGTATTGTGTGCAGATTTACAAAATGTTGAATTGGAAGATGATAGTGATCTTTCTGTCGACAAATGATAAGAACCTTTGAACAACTTTATGACAAGCATACACCATTGGTATTAAAAGAGTGAACATTTTTAAACAGGCAAAATGGTTCAATGATAAAATTAAAATTGATATTCAATAAATATTTAACATTAAAAAAGGATTGAGTAAACTTTAACATGTGGCTCTAAATAGCCTGTTTCGCTCATCTTTGATTATGTGCAAAATAAATAAAGGATACAGATATATTCCTAACAAAAGTGTATTTTAGTGATAGTAATGTGTTAGTAGATCTTACTTTACCGAACATTCTTGCTGCTTACAATTATCTCTATCTATAATGAACTCGTCCCATTAGTAACAGTTGAAAATATTATGTAACAATTTACAAAAAATTACAAAAAAAAATTTGTTAAAAATTGACCACTAAGGGAAATGTCTGCTTAATCATTTTTATCATTTTACTTATTTTTAGGTCTTTGTTGTACATTATTGCTGTTTACAGTTTAATTCAATCCAAAATAATATACAAGATAATAACCAAAAGCCGCAAAAACTTTCTTAAAATTACCAATTCAGGGGCAGCAATCCAACAACAGGTTATCTGATAGGTCTGAAAATATCAAAGCAGACAGATCTTGACCTAACAAACAATTTCATTTCTCGTCAGATTTACTTAAAATGCTTTGGTTCCAGCGATATGAGCCAAGAACTGCAATTTACTCTATGCACTATTTTTGCCATGTCTGTCATCTTGGTTTACGGGCGGGGTCTTCGGACACTTTTTTTAACCCTGATACCCTAATGATGATTATGAACAAGTTTGGTTAAATTTGTCTTATTTGTTTTAAAGGAGAAGATTTTTGCAAAAAAACTACAAACATTTACAAAAAATGGTTAAAAATTTCCTATAAAGGGAATGACTTCTTAAGGGGTCAACAACGTCAGATTACGTCTTGTTGAATCATTTCAAGAGTGCTGAAATGTCTTACTGATCATTGATTTAAGTTAATAGTCCAAAATATAAAGCTCTATTACAACTGTCACATTAACTTAACCAAGAAAACAAAACATTGACCAATGAACCATGAAAATGAGGTCAAGGTCAGATGAACCATGCCAGGCAGACATGTACAGCTAAAAATTATTTCATACAACAAATCTAGTTGACCTATTGCTTATAGTTTAAAAATAACAGACCAAAACCCAAAAACTTAACACTGAGCAATGCACCTTGAAAATAGGTCAAGGTCAAATAAAACCTGCGCGACTGACATACAGATCATAAAATATTTCCATACGCCAAATATAGTTGAAGTATTGCAATTCGTTTTAGAAAAAAATATCAAAACTCAAAAACACAACTTTGACTACTGAACCATGAAAATGAGGTCAAGGTCAGATGACACCTGCAAGCTAAACATGTACACCTTTCAATCATGCCATACACCAAATATAGTAGATCTATTGCATAAAGTATATATATAAGAAAAACAGACCAAAACACAAACAAATTAACTATAACCACTTAACCATGAAAATGAGATCAAGGTCAGATGACACCTTACAGTCCTTCCATACACCGAATATATTAGACCTATTGCTTATAGTATCTGAGATATGGACTTGACCACCAAAACTAAAACTTGTTCACTGATCCATGACATGAGGTCGAGGTCAAGTGAAAACTGTCTGACGGGCCTGAGGACCTTGCAAGGTACACACATACCAAATATAGTTATCCTTTAAGTTATAAAAAGAGAGAACTTAACTTTACAAAAAATCTAAACTTTTTTTTCAAGTTGTTACTTAACCATGAAAATGAGATCAAGGACATTGGACATGTGACTGACAGGCATCCATATACAAAGTGTGAAGCATCCAGGTCTTCCACCTTCTGAAATATAAAGCTTTTAAGAAGTTAGCTAACGCCGCCGCCGAATCACTATCCATCTGTCGAGCTTTCTGCAACAAAAGTTGCAAGCTCGACAAAAATCATCTAAATAAATTTAGACTTACACATTTGAAGGAATTGATTATATAATTTGTTGGTCAACACTTCATTTGATGTAACAAAATAATCTTCTTAAATCTATATTACCAGATCAATAGCACTTTCATCTACCCTCACAACTGTAATACAATTAGTATGATGAGATTAAACATTTAAGAAAAATATGGTTGATGTGCTATCACAAATGGGCTTTTTTATAACTATGTTTGACATCTTTTTTCTCGGTGTTTTACATATTTACAGATCACTAAGACCATGATAACCCAAAACCAAACGTTATGTACAGTAAACATATTAACACTTACTTTACTAACATGTACACGAGATTTCCACTTTTCTAGCAACTACCAGTTGATTTGTAAAGAAGCTGTGAAAAAGATGGCGGGCAGAGGTTATATTTGAAAAAGGTAGGACAGGAGTTTGAGTAATAAAAGCCAAGATTATCAACTTTGCCAAAAAAATGGCAGGTTGACAATGTATGTAATTTTGTTTTAGGATAAACTGATCAATAAAGGCAGGACCGAATAGAATGCAAAATAAAAAGGCAGGAGAGAGAATATAACAATAATAATAAAATACCAATTTTATTCAAACAACGTTTCTTCTTAATAAAAACACGGTAAAACTCATGTGATTAATACCTTGTTTTGTGTACATTAAGCCCTACATTGACTATCGACTGCATGTAGCAGAACATGATTTAAACTACATGTAAACATTAAGGCCGTGTTCACATTGACCTAAACTCGGTGTTGTGTTAGTGTAACTCACACATTCACTAAACACAATTACGTTCCCATTGATAAAACTCAATGTTTACATGTAGTTTAATTCATGTTTTGTCTACATGCAGTCGATAGTCAATGTAGGCCTTGTGTAGTTAAAGTGTATACAAAAATAGGCATTTAAACATTAATTTTACCATGTATATTTAAAGAAGAAACGATTTTTGAATAAAATTGATATTTTTAACCATTGTTGATAAAGTTCTTCACAGAAATATTTGTCTAAACTTGGTATATTTATTTGTGATAAAAACACTTTACGTAGCTTTATCATCCCATATCAAGACTCAAACATCATCATTGCCAAATACATCATTCACTTGAAAAAGTTTTCCAGAATCGACTGCACGTACAGAGAAATAGTTGTTACTTGTCTTTACTCAAACAACGATTCACTCAATAATGCATTACTAATAAAAGTGTGAGGTAAATTGTTTTGTTTGTCTTGTATCTCAGATCCATTAAAATATACATAGAAATAAAAAAACAAAACATTACACCCTCCCTTTGCCAAATATTCCTTGGAGAAGACTACTATTTGAAACAAAGGAAAAAGATAGAAATGTACTGATCCTTCCCATCTCAATCCTTTATCTTCGCCCATAAGCACGCTGCTGCAGCCTACATTTTTCTAATGCGTAATCCAGAGATCTTTAGTAACTTTAAACTATTGCAAATTATTGAAACAGCTTTTATAAAGGAGCAACCTCAGTCTGACTCAGTTTTTTTTCTCGCATGAACGTTTTTATTTAGGTTTTTTCGTTGCTAGCATCAAATATTTTTGTTCCCTATATTTAACACTATAATGTATGAATTTAGAATAATTGTTTTTTAATCATCTGTTTGACCAGAATATTTCTTTTTTTTAATTGCTCCCCCTCTCTTGAAGTCAATGGTCGTCCACTAACTGCTAGAAAAGTTGTCTGAAATATTTGCATTCGGTTCTACGTAATGAACATTTAACTGACATATTGTTTAGAAGTGTGAACAAATCTTATGTACAAAAGGTGTATAGATGTGAACAAATTTAATGTGAAACCAGTGTACATTACATTAAACTAATTGTAAGCATGTTTTTCTGTACATGGCATTTGGTGTTAACACGGTCTAAATTTTATCAATTGGAACGTAATTGTGTATAGTTTACGTATGAATCACAGTAACACAACACCAAGTTTAGGTCAATGTGAACACGGCCTTTACATTATGTAATGTGTAAGTAAGTCAGTGGTTGTATACATTTTATGGTGATATCTATCTGAAATATTTGAAATAAAAATATCAAATAGTATAAACAATTGCTGGTTACCTTAGAGTATGTAGTTGTGGTGTGACTGGTGCTATCTCTGTTTTGATTTAATCCTGGTTTGATCTCACAACTAATTGGCAGCTAACAAATTTGAAAAAAAAATGATTTTTTTCGTACTACTATAAAATATGTGCTACAATTAATTGTTGGTGGGATTCATGTCGCTCAGTCTTTTGTTTCTATGCTGTGTTTAGTGTGCTGCTGTTTGTATGTTGTGTCTTTTCGTTTTTGACAGGGTATTGTTAGATTATTTCAGATTTTATGTGTTCCTTTTGTATCTGTTGCAACTATTTTGCCTGCAATTTGATGTTCAATTAAAATTATTGGACTGATGATGCAGCCTCTATCTAAATTATTTCAAGCTCTATCTTATAAAACTGAACAATTCACATGAACCCAAACACTTCGACTAAAATGTATGTCTCCCCTTGTTATCTAGGAGTCAACCATGTAAACAAGCAACACACATATATAGTACTCAAAAGAGATTGACAATACAATACAGATGGCAATTTAGAATATTATTTTAGTTCTGGTGAACATATACTTGTGAAACAATTTAGGCTTAGGTCAAAACATTGTTATCAGGTACTGCACTAATGTTCCACTTACGCATGGTCTTCTTCTTGTCAGATCTTGCCAATCATCAATGAATATATGGGTGATTGTACATTTAACACAGTAATATTCTGAAATCTGCTCCTCACTAAAATCCTTTGATCCTGTCACAGACTCTGGTTTTGTAAGGCCACATTCCCAACTTTTCCAAAATTTCACATTAGACATCTTAAATCTTGTGTTTATTATCTTGACAATTTCCTCTGTCACAAAGTGGTCAATGTATTTGTACAAACCTCTTTCACGTTCTTTCCCAAATTGCCAAACCTGAATTTGAATCCAATTTGGAAATTTCATTATATGTAATTTTGCTAATTTTGTCGTTTTCTCTAACTCAAAGACAGCTGAGCTTCTGAAAAGAGCAATTTGTTTTTTCTGTGCCTTAGTGACAACTTCTGCAACTTTGTATTTCCTGCATAATGATGCAATTAAATGGTTCATTAAATGAGGTGGTAGAAACCTAAACATGTAACATAACCAGTTAGACTTAGTACATGTGTATTCTGTCACGTTAAATATTTCGTAGATATCGCACTCAGGTTCTGATTTAATCATACAAGGTATATAATAAAGAGATTTGTCATCAACAGCGTCTCTTTCAGTTCCTGATATGTTTGGACGTATAATGATATCAAATTTCTCCATAACGTTCAGGATGTGATCCTTGTGTTTGGAAAAAGTGTTTCCACTTTTGCTAAATATGTCGTCCAGAACCTCGTTATGTAATTTTCCCCTAATTGACAATTCATCCCATTTTGTTCTATGTCTAAAACTAATAGCTCTAAATTTCTTTGCTGTGACTATACATCTAAACGCATCAGACAACCATTGTGTGTCTAAAATAATATAAGACGGAAGATCTTTGAAATAAACTAAAGCTCTGATTTCATGGTGAAATTCCAGGAACAATCGGAGTTCCTCATCATTTAATGGATTAGTTGTATCAGTAGAGATGTGCTTAATTTCATTAAATGAAATAATTGGTAACTCCTTCTTCTTCTCCTGAAGTCGTTTTTCCAGCTGAATAAATTTTAAAGGATATTCTTTGTTCCATGTTTTCATTTTTCTGGCTAAGTTAAGGATGTCTTCTCGGATTTGCTGGAATACATTGGGATCATCTTCTGTATTGGAAATGAAATATTCTTGCCTTATATGTCTTTGTTCATCTTCTGTCATATTCTTCGTATACTGAAAATGTTTTCGCGGCATACATCGTCAATCTACAATAAAATATGCCTGTTTGTTTGTTTGGTCTTTACAATTGAAATATATTTTAAAATATGAAGTAAATACTAAAAAAAAATTACTTAAATAAATTATTTTAAGAACACAACCTTTGCAAAATTTGTAAAATGTGATAACCAATTTGCCTTTCCTGGAAACACTTCAAATCTTAAAACACATAAAGTTAATGCATTTGATATTGTCAAAAGGTTGATCTGATTACTCTACACTATTAGCCAAACAAGACAGGCCTGTCTCAAAGTTAAAACAAAACAAGTATAAGTGTGCTTGTTACATTTGTAGAATTTCAATACCTCTTCTATATCAGAGGTCACAGCATCTCTCCATGTGCCAACAATAACAACTGGTGGATCAAGATCGTCTGATGTCTTGTTGTCAGCAGAATTAATCGTGTCCTCTTCCAGTCTACTGTAACAATGGATCGAGTCAATCCATAACTGGAATAAATCTACAAAAAAAAAGACTAACGATTCAAATCACCATATATTTAAGTCTCCTAAGGATTTGCATGTTAATTGTAGTTAAATTATCTGTAGTAGTATCTTTGGCTCTGGCCTTGTAGGTGCTGTATTTTGTTTTAATTTTAGCTCATTTATATGTTTTGGAGTTTAGTGTGATGCAATTTTCATTGTACTTGTACATATTATGTTAAGGGCCAGATGGAGCCCACCTCTAGGTATGGTATTTTCTTACTGTATTTAAGACCTACTGATAGCTCTAGGATTTGTTTTGCTGTTTGTTGGGGTTGTTGTCTCTTTGACAAAGTCCCGACTTTCATTTGCAATTGTATTAATAATATGTAAGTGGGTATAAACACAAAGAAATAATGAACAGCATAAAATGTTCACAAGCATTGCAGTGTTATTAGAACATGTAGTACATGTACTTTTTCTATTTTAAGGGAGTAAGATTCATCTAAAACATTTTATTATATGTATATTGCATCACTTAATATATTAAATTACATGTGATATTTTAGGTTTGAAAATAAACCACTCTTGTTAATGCTCTACACATTCTCTGTAACAAAAACAAAATTAAGGCCGAAGATATGGTATGATGAATATTGAGACTAAAACCAACTGAAGATCAATAGAACAGTAAATCAATATATATAGATTCAGCTAAAGGTAAACCTGTTAAAATTCTTTCAAATACACAGTAAAAGATTTAAATAGTCTGTTTTGAGTTTAATTGACGAAATTTTTATAATCTATAATGAGTTCTGAAAATTAATTATCTATTTAATTGATCAAATTATACTTAACTGACAGTACACAAACATGATAAAACAGTTATCCTGAAGTGACATAGTAAGTACATTGTTCCTTTATTATGTTCATGTAAGAACAAGTTTTGAATACAGTCCCAATTTGTTTAAAGATATCTTAATTCTTTTAGAAATTGTCTAATGCAAAAACAAATTTGACTAAATCTTTCTGAATCCCATGACAAAACAAATATCGCGTGTCATCAAACTTCTACTGGATTTACATGCTTAATATCAGGATTGCTTACATGTATATCCAAAAATTGTATGTTATAATTGTATGTATAAATCATGATTACGTGACACTGCCTGTGTAACTCTGAATTCCTGCTGCATTTTTCTGAGTCAATAGAACATTTTTATGCAAACAAATTCAGATCTTCCAAAAATATCTAAATTTGTATGAATGTGTCAGAACTATGTTTAAAAAACAATACATAGAATAATGTCATGCTCCGAATGTTTCTTTATCACTAGAAAAAGATAGAATATAATTATCTATAAGGATAAATATACTACATCTATTGTTTGTTTTGAATAAAAATCCAATAATTTCTTTAGTAATACTAAATAAATTATTAACCGCCATTGGTTTTAAACCTTTGTTCATCATGATTGAGCATTTTTCATAAAATTTATTGATAATTAGAAAACATAGATACTTTAATGTTGCTACCAATACTGTCCTTTTCAACTAAAATAATGCAGTGCAATTTGAAATTTGTTATTTCAAAGGCCTGATGAAAAGGTTTGTTTGTAAACTTTTAACAAATTAATGTAAGAAGAAAAAATACTTTAACTTTTGTTTCTTAATTTTGTTTAATAGAAATCATAAATCGACATTTAAATCTATTACTTTTTGTACATAAGGAGTGTTTGTTTTCCATAAAATATTCTGAATTTCAGAACAAAGAAACTCAAATTCTGTTCGCATTACCGAAAAATATTATATTATATTGTATAAAATATGATAAACATCAGGAAAAAGATGTTCACATTGTATTTGCTTGTTGTTTAATACATTTTTTTCTTCTTTTTATCAAAATAATGCACTTGTGTTATCAATGTTAAAGAAGTATGCAAGATACCAAATGGACAGTCAAACTCATAAATCGAAAATAAACTGACAACGCCATGGCTAAAAATGAAAAACAAAAAGTGCTGACTACTGGGCTTGTGATACCCTCAGGGAAATAAATCTCCACCAGCAATGGCATCGACCCAGTGGTAGTAAATAAACTCATCATAGATACCAGGACTAAATTAAGTATTCATGCCAGACGCGCGTTTCGTCTACAAAAGACACATCAGTGATGCTCGAATCCAAAAAAGTTAAAAATGCCAAATTAAGTACGAAGTTGAAGAGCATTGAGATCCAAAATTCCTAAAAGTGTTGCCAAATACAGCTAAGGTAATATATGCCTGAGGTAGAAAAGCCTTAGTTTTTCAAAAAATTCTAAAATTTGTTAACAGTTAATTTATATTTATAACAATATCAATGATAATTCATGTCAGCACAAAAAGTACTGACTACTGGGCTTGTGATACCCTCAGGGAAATAAATCTCAACCAGCAGTGGCATCAACTCAGTGATAGTAAATAAACTCATCATAGATACCAGGAATAAATTTAGTATTTACACCAGACGCGTGTGTCTAAAGACTCATCTGTGACGTTCAAATCCAAAAAAGTTAAAAATGCCAAATAAAGTACGAAGTTGAAGAGCATTGAGATCCAAAATTCCTAAAAGTGTTGCCAAATACAGCTAAGGTAATCTATGCATGAAACGACAAACAGAAAAACAATAATACACATAAGACAACATAGAAAACCAAAGAATAAACAACACTAACCCCACCAAAAATTAGAGGTGATCTCAGGTGCTCTTGAAAGGGAAGCAGATCCTTTCCACATATGGCACCCGTCGAATTGCTTATGTGATAACAAATCCGGTAAACAGTCTAATTCGATAGGTCACATTCATAAAAGGGAAGGGGACTGTAGGTATATTGAATGTCTTTTTTTCTCTTTCTAAATATGAGGAAAATAAAAAGATATAACCAATGTTAATTCAACTGATTGGGTGAAGCTTACATTTTGCATCAGGACAGTCTATTTGAAAATATTTGTGCTAAAGATGAATGCCCCCATAATTATTTTGATTTCTAATCACCTATCATTAGACTGTCCCTCTGGTATTTTTAGTCCCTCTTTTATCTTAATCTATAAAATGTTACCTTGTGCATTTTTGTCGTCAGCTTCATTGAGTTTTGTTACAACAAGATAAATTGCACCTGAGGACAAAAACGTTTGATGTGTGTGGTAAAACTCTTCATCTCCGGCAAAATCCCATAACATTAATGTGGCATACTCCTCTTTGTCATGTAAATCAACATTAGATTTGAGCATGGCTTCAATATCCATTTTTGCAGCTTGATTTCGTTGCCGCGAGATGACTGAAGGATCAATTTGAGATTCAGTGGTTACTTGAAGTTTTCCTTTTTCAGGCTGCTGGGTTACTGTCTCTGATTCTTTTGATTCCTCAATACGCTTGTACAGAATGGTTATGCCAGTGTTTTCCTTGACAGCTTCACGTGCTCCTTCTTCCACTGATGCTTCAATTGTTTCTTTGTATTGTTTCAAGAGTCTTGCATGAATTTCAGTTTTTTTATTAGTTCCTATCATTAGAAAATTATAATAATATTAAAGAAATATTAAGTAAGATCCCATAAAAAAATAAGCAATAAACAGTTACAAAATAAATGTTGTCCATCATTTTTTTTTTATTTCAACCCTTAGCTAGTTCTACAAAAATACACATTAATCACAATTGAACAGGGAGTTTCTTTAGTTGGTTGAAATATTGATATAACAGATTTGATGAAAACTAGATGCATATTCTACACATACCATATTATCATTATGATGCTAAATAAAGTTAAGATATTCATCAAAATAAATTTAAAAAAAAGCATGCATTAAGATTCATCATGAGATGATGTGGTTGACAAATAATTTGAAGGCAAACAGTGAATTGTAATTGTTTAATTGTAATTCGAGCGTCACTGGTGAGTCTTTTGTAGACGAGGCGCGCGTCTGGCGTATATACTAAATTTAGTCCTGGTATCTATGATGAGTTTATTTACACCCTCATCCTTTGGTCTTTGTTGGAAAGCTGTCTCATGGGCAAACATGACACATTGTGTATCCATGTCTTCACATGTCAAAACAGCATTAGCTACCAAATCTTCATAAACTGTATTGATATGGAACTTTCAGATTTGATTTATACGTGTATATACACTGTACCATATTTAAAAGTATATCAGTAGTAAAAAAAGTCCACAGAAAACAATAGAAAAGGCGAACAATTTTCATGATGTATTAACATTTTTACGACTGGAAAACTTCTTATTATCCGTCAACATAAGCTCTAATAAAAAAGGCATGTGACAAAAAGGCAATTTAAATAGATAAATATAAAAAACACATGAAATAGTGTTATAATGTTATTCCTCTTTTCTGTGTGATATCATACCAAAGATAAAAACAATGATCATCATCTTTTTAATTAAAATTTAAATCAGGCAGGTGTTACCTGTGAAAGGGGATGAAGTAACTGAACATGATGAGCACATGCACAATCAAAATTTTGACTGAGGTCAAACCATGTGTCGCATGCATATTGATGCAAATGTGGTAGATCTCACAAAACATGTTTAACCCCACCGCATTTTTGTGCCTGTCTCAAGTCAGGAGCCTCTTGTATTTTTTTAAAATTTATTTCATTTATATGTTTTGGAGTTTAGTGTGACGTCTTTTTTCATTGAACTACAATGTAGTACACATTTTGTTTAGGGGCCAGCTGAAGCCCGCCAGCTGAAGCCCGCCTTCGGGTGCGGGAGTTTCTCGCTGTGTTGGAGACCCATTGGTGGCCGTTGGCTGTTTTCTGCTGTTTGGTTAGATTGTTGTCTCTTTGGCACATTCACCATTTCCATTCTCAATTTTATTGTAACAATAATGTAACAATGAACTTTTGGGGTCATAATTTGACAAAATCAAACCAATCTTTAGTTATTGTGTTCCCCTTTTCTAATACTGTTACTATGTCTATTGAATTAGAAATGCACTTGTACCATAAATATCTCTTCACATAGTTTCTGACTGGATGAACTATTTATGAAAATTCTTGACCTGGATTCATTGAAATGTATCTTTGAATTGGATCTTGTAAGACATATGCTTTGAAAACTGGAGATTAATAGATCGTAACATAATAAACCAAATAATATTGCTGAATAATAAGTTATGTAAACTAGAAATCGAAAATATTATAAATACTTTCTTAAGAAAGGAAAAACATTTGTGTTTAAGCTTCTACTTCATACCATCTAATTTATTCCATATTCCATCATCAGACATGGCTTTGCATTTTATTGTGTGGATTTCTATTCCATTTGTACTTGTTACATCTCTGATGTCTTCACCAAACAATCTTCTAATCAATGACGTCTTTCCTGCACCTTTTTTCCCAACAACTACTAAACGTATGTCCCTCTTTTTCTCAGAGCCTGACTCAAGTAATTTGAGGTACAAATCAATAGATCTTTTGTCAGCCATTACCTTTATTTCAGTTGGAACCATATCACCTAAAACAATATTTTTCATAAATGTTTTATTAAAGCATAGCATAACTTTACTCATCTATACACATATAACTATTCTTTTGAGTGCCTGTTTTCATTGTGTTAGTTTTAGAAGTTTTTTTATAGTTTTAATTGGAAGTCTTAGTGAGTTGAATTGTCATGATTCGTTCAAAAATTTAATATTTAACTTAAGACCTAAGCTCAGACATATAGATGGACACGAGTAACACATAATGCCCCCTTCTCTTCTATTTGGGCTCACAAATCATAACAAAGTAAACAGCTATACAAGTACAGCAAGATTTGTCCTTTTTATTCATATCAAAATTGGTGAAAAAATCAAACAGAAAATTAAAGTAGCATACCCTAAAAAAAAATTTCGTGATTTGTCTCCTTGTTATAAAAAAATCTTTTTTTCACACAATAAATTCTTTGATAATTTAATACTTTGTATACATATAATACCACTTAAGTTTTTACACATTCATTATATGGTTATCTACTTTTTAAATCCACACAAAACGGACTGCAATAAATTTTGATACTCTGCAATATTCGTTCTCAAAATGGATTGTTTTGAATCATTGCAAATTGGCTAAAATTCTATGTTTTTTGCCTGAAATCTAATGAATTTCTTTTTGTTTAGAGAAATTGCATCAAACTTTTAAATACTACAGCTTAATTCAATTTTTCTTAGAAAAAAAAAGACAATTCTCAGCTACCTTCAAATTCTTCCTGCAATAACAAAAGAAAATAAATAATATACATACTAATATTTTAGCATTTCCCTGTTCTAAGTCATATTGTACTTTTAAATTTATACAATAAACTAAATTTTTAGCCTTCTGAAATCTTACATTCAAAACTCAAGGCTAAATTTTTAGCTTTCAAAGATTCTCAATTAAATGTAATCGGCTCAAGTTTTAACTATAAATTTGATCAGTTTGAACAAAAACAGTTGATACATGAAAAAAATGCTAAAGTTTTAGTAAAAAAAAATAACATGTTGATCGCAATGCAATATAGTAAATTGTAAATTATAAGCCTGGTACCTTTGATAATCGATTTTGGAGATGAAATTTAGCGACTTTAGCGATCATTATTTTGATTTGATCACGAAAATCACGAGTAAGAGTTTACATTTAAGTTTTGAAACAAGCACTAGATTTGAATGTCCTACAACATTCATAAACTGTCATCAACATGTAGAATAGTTTATCATTATTATATTTATCGACTTTTGGTGGGATTTTATTTCTCAATCTGTAGGTATTATGTGGTTTTGGTAGGATTGATATTCTTTTCGACATTTTGAGATTGCCTCAGGCATCAGCAACCTCTTCAATACTATAAAACTATAGTTTGTACCAGGCAGTATATATATTGTACATATGCCTCATTCAATGTAAAGCGCTAGAAATTAATAGAAATGTACTCTTTTGTAATTTAAGTGATAGAGATCCATCTTTTGCTAATATGTGTGAACAAGATAAGTTTAGTTTCATTCTGAAAAGTAATGATACAGACATTAGTACTGTAAGTGTAGCTGGAATAAGCGATATGTATGATTTGAACATTCATTTAAAGCAAAAATAATGTTGTTAAGAACTTTTATAGTATTAATGCTAATTGTTAATGGCTTGAATTAATAATTTTGTATGAATAACACCTCCACGCAATGTAAATATAAAATATGTATCTCTTATCATTGAGAAAATATGTTTGGTTTGGTTTTTTTGTTTTTGTCTGTTTGTTTGTTCATTTTTGTATTTGTATTTGTATTTTGTAAATGTCGGCTGGTATCATTTCTGTATAGGAATTTACACCAATAAAATTATTTGATTTGATTTTATGCCTATGGTTTGTCTATAGTATGTGTTGACACTTTAAAGTAAATGTCTTCTATTATAAGGACTCTATATGAGGTCAAAAGACATGGAACATGGTATTTGAAAAAAACGAGAGAAAGTTTAAATGAAAACCAGACATGAACTCTGGTTACAATTCATATTTTGTTTACATATTTTCATACAAAATAAAACTAGCAAAACTAGTTATATATAGAGATTAAATAACGTTCAAGTTACCAAGTTTCTCCTCCTCTTCTGGTATGCTTATTTCCCTTGAATACAATTATCATTTATATTAAGAAAACACGAACAGTTGATGTATTGTAATATTACAATAGAGTAAAAACAACTTTGCGCCATTTTGTAATCATAAACAGTCTGCGTCCTTCAAATGCTTTAATTATATTTGATGAATTTATGAAATGTCAAACGTTTACGTGATTTTAACATTTAAAGCGCCTTTATGATTAACATTTTGTCTTTAAACGCTTGAATAATTGTATCACCTTTAGATTATTTGGTTCTGTAATTATTATTCTATTTTGTTCCGAACTTAAAAGATTCTATAGACACACATTTGTGATATATCAGCTAAGCATGTTCAGATTTGAATGACAATATTTGAGTTAAGAACCTTTCACTTGAGCTTCTCATCAGTATTTTCATGAAGATCAATAATAGGAGATTAATGAAAACCAAAACAAATAGATAGATGTACACTAAAGTCATGTAAGTATACGTTATCAGTTTGTGTAAATGCCTTGTACTTAATTCAAATTTCAGAAACGTACAGGCATTTTTGTTGCTAAATCCACGAAATGATATATCAGACTATACATTGTTTCCCTACATACTTCAATTCATACAACAATACACTTAGGTTTAATTGTAATCTTTATATTATTGGTGATTAAATTAATCAGGTATTAATAACCAAATATTCAGCTGAAACTTCTACTTAAAGAACCTTTAATTGGTAAGTGACATTCCACATAATAGTTAAATTTGAATATTGTCTATATCGCAAATTCATTTTATTTTGATATTTTTTTTGCATTGATATCCAGGTATTTATTTTTATATATTTTATAAATGAGGTACCAAGGATAAGTCTTCCGAATTGTGATAATTTCATTATGACATAATTAATTATGATGTAATTGGTTGCTTTATTGTGATGTCCCCACAGCTGGCCTTCGACTATTTTATCTTTTTTGTGTGTTATTTTGGCACTTCAACTGTTTGTTTTGTTTTTTTACATCCTTAGCTTTCTAATATAAGGTTCTGAGCGTAAATGATGAAGATAAACCCAGAATAGCTTCATTTTTATCACTTTTGCAGCGATTTTTGTTATAAACGGTTATCTTAGTCTGACCCCAGTCACGAACTGTTTTTAAAATGCTATAATATGTAATATGTTAAACAACACGGGCGGAAAATGTAAGGTAAACTTTGTTTGCTATAGTGGACAAAATGATGACGACAGTGCAACGTGTGATTTTGGAGGAAATTACCGATGCTCACGTTTTTATATATAATATGCATGTTTACCACTCTAGTTTGTAGTTCAGAACCTTCCACTTAAGCATGTTTACCTTCTCATCCACTGGAGGTATGACAGAGAATGTCAACCGTTTAAGATAAGTGCAAAACAAAACAAATAAAATGATATAAACCATAATAAAAGTTAGTAGCCCAAGCAAACGCTTGCATTCAGTTATACAACTCTACACATAAGTCGACATTTCAAAATTTGGGCATTGACAATTATGAACTCATTTGTGCGCTCTCGCTGAAGCATCCAGAAAAGCACTCTGGGGACACTTTGTTTATGAAATGTAATGGAATTTCTACATGCTATCAATTTTTATGTATGCATAAAACAAGCCCTTCATTTCTCGGCGAAAGCTTATAACTTTGTGTTATAACTTAATGTCTATAAAGTGAGCTGAAGTTTAATACTGGTATTATATGGCTGATTCACTCGTTGAAATTGATCTTTTTTCTATGGAGAACACTTGTTCTGCTGACAGAAATGATAGGGTCCTGATATTTTGTGTACTTTAATATCCTATACTCTCATTCAAGGTTTATCCTTAACTTGGTCTCAACTTTTGAATAATCTCTTTCAACTGTGTCTCTGAATGTTATTTCTGACTATACAGCTTATATGTATGTTCAACTTGGCGTTTATTTTTGTTGTAGTTCAGTTGTTTTGCTGTTCTATTGTTTTCCTCTTGTAGTTGATTGTTTGGTTTTGGTTTGTAATCCGGATTTGTTTTTATTGTTTAATTAGATTTATGACTATGGCGGTATATTACTGTTGCTTTCAGTACGATTAAAGAGTTTTTTCATGATGAAGGCTATACTGTAATATTCATTTTCTTTGGCTGGATAGTAGATCATTTGGCAATCATTAAACCTTACCCAACTATAAAAGTTATTTCATGTCTAGAGTTTATTACTATGGAAGGAGGAAAATAAGAAATAAAACTGTTATGTTGAGAAACTTTAAAATACCCCAACATGGAGAGTCTCAGTCCACGTTAATACAAAAATTAAAAAAAAGGGCACTGTCTCTTGTCAAATGAGGTAAAAAATTATAAGCAACAAAGCAACAAATTCAACAAGCTAAATGAAACACAATAATACATCAAGACAATAACAAACATTAAAAAGCATAAACCTGGTGGAACTGAAACCATTTTTTTAAATTATGTCCTGTACCAAGTTAAGAATATGTCAGTTGTTTATCAGTTTGTCCGTTTTTATAAACTTTTGTTTTGGACAGGCTATTTGCGATGTTTTTTACTTAGATTTTTCTTGGAGTTTAGTATTTTTGTTGTTCTTTTATTTCCTTTTAGCGACTGATTCGTATAATCAACAAACCTTGAGTTCTTAAGGATTCATTAAAAAATATGGCCATTTCAACATGTTCAAATCCTTTTTTTCTGTTTTATTATTTTTAGTATGTTTCTTCTATCAATAAATCAACAACTACTAGAAACTTATATATGATTAAAATAATTTATTAGCATAATAAATACATAACAATAAAATAATGTGATCATGTGATACATGTAAACTATGGAATAACAGAATACCATTAGCCAGGTCTGCCACCTGTTAACTGTTGTTGTCCTACTGGTAAATTACGAAAAGGGCTATTTGTAATAGGACCATGGTAAGGTGTTGCATAGGTACATTCTGAAAGCTGATTAAGTCTTTCATGTCTATACTCAGTGCATCTCAAACAAATGCAAACTGGTAAAATGTGCACTAAATAATGAGCATGACAGGTTTTAAGTTCATGCAATAACCTCATAAAATCTTCTGCACTTATATGTCCCTGTAAATTAACTCCATGTAAATCAAGTAAATAAAACTCATTAATGACAGAACGATACATTGGTTTGATATAAAGCGAATGAATTGCAACAGCATTTTTTGCACTGATTTTTCGTGGCAGAAGCAGTTTAACAAAGTCTGTTTCCAGTTGGAACTTTTCAATCAGTGGAACAAGAAGAGCTGTTTTGCCCTCTCTGCATCTTTTTACTTCACTATTGTCATTTACTAAGCATTTAAATAAAAAGCCTAATGTAAAATTGCGATTATACTCTGATAAAATAATTTCTATTTCTATTACATCATTTTCATTTTGCATTTGCATATAATTATTAACAACATCTAATAAAAACTCACTTCTTTTTAGTGCTAAATGAACTTTGGTCTGGGGCGCAATGGTAACCACACTGGGTTCACCATCATGACCAAAGTTTAAATGAAGAATTAGCTTATTCATGATAGAATTGCAATATCCCTTTTCCTTTTTTCCCTAACTATTTAATTATAGTTCCCTATTAAGAACAATATTCTTGCCCGCCCCAAAAAGGAAAAAGGATAGAAGCAGATATGTTTTCAAGATGCTTCTACACCATAGCAAACCTTCAGACAATCATGTGGATAGTGTTTTTAAAACACTCTTTGAATGTCCATTATTTGGTCTTTAATGTGACCCTTGAAGGTTAATCAAGAATCAACAAAATATAGTTTAATATATCCAATTATTTTTAACAATGACAAAATATAAACAGTTTATAACTAATTCTTATAATTCATCATTGCAGTGGGTCAAACAGCATAAAACTTCTATAGGCCACGGTGGACTGAATATAATATATATTAACTAGCGGCTCTAAAGAGCCTGTGTCGCTCACCTTGGTATATGTAAATTAAACACAGGAAGCAGACAGTTCATGAAAACATTGTGTTAAGGTGATTGTGAAGTGTTTGAACATCTTACTTTACTGAACATTTTTTGCTGCTTACAATTATCTGTCTATAATGAACTTGTCCGTGTAGTTTCAGTGGAAAATGTTAGTAAAAATTTACAAATTTTATGAAAAATTTAAAAAATTGATTATAAAGGACAATTACTTCTTAGGGGGTCAATTGACCACTTTTGTCATTTTGACTTATTTTTGAGTCTTAAATTGCTGTACATTATTGCTGTTTACAGTTTATCTCTATCTATAATAATATTCAAGATAATAACCCAAAAGAGCAAAATTTCCTTAAAATTACCAATTTAGGGGCAGCAACCTAACATCGCGTTGTCCGATTCATCTAAACATTTCAGGGCAGATAGATCTTGACCAGATTAACAATGTTACTACCTGTCAGATTTGCTCTAAATGCTTTGATTTTTGAGTTATAAGCCAAAAACTGCATTTTACCCCTATGTTCTATTTTCAACCGTAGCGACCATATTGGTTGGTTAGCTCGGTAACAAAACACAATTTTTAAACTAGATAGCCTAATAATAATTATGGCTATGTTTGGTAAAATTTGGCTTAGTAGTTTCAGAGAAGAAAATTTTTGAAAAAGTTTACTTAGATTTACGAAAAAATGGACTATAAAGGGCAATAACTCCTGAAGGGGTCAACTGACCATATGGTTCTCTTGACTAATTTGTAAATCTTACTTTGCTGAACATTTTTGCTATTTACAGTTTATCTCTATCCATAATAATATTCAAGATAATAACCATTATTATATATGTTTATTATCCTCCTTCAGGAGAGTATAGATATACAAATGTGGTATAATACAGAGTGTTAATAATAAGAATTTAAATAACGATTTAAATAAAATAAAAGAATAAATAAATATTTATATTAATGAATAATTAAATTGATCATCGAATAAATAGAATAGATAAGTTCAGATGAATCGAAAAATGTCTTTTAAGATTTTTCAGTTGTAATAAATATCAAGTTAACTGTCATATTCCTTAAACAGTAAAATTTCCTTAAAATTAATAATTTAGGGGCAGCAACCCAACAATGGGTTGTCTGATTCATCTGAAAATTTCAGGGCAGATAGATCTTGACCAGATAAACAATTTTACCCATTGTCAGATTTGCTCTAAATGTTTGGTTTTTGAGTAATAACCAAAAACTGCATTTAACCTCCATATTCTATTTTTAGCCGTGGCAGCCATCTTGGTTGGTTGGCCGGGTCAAAAAACACAATTTTCAAACTAGATACATCAATGATGATTGTGGCTAAGTATGGATTAATTTGGACCGGTAGTTTCAGAGAAGAAGATTTTTGTAAAAGATCATGGAGATTTACAAAAAATGGTTTAAAATTGACTATAAAGGGCAATAACTCCTAAAGGGTTCAACTGACCTTTTTGATCATGTTGACTTATTTGTAAATCTTACTTTGATGAACATTATTGCTGTTTTCAGTTTATCTCCATCTATAATAATTTTCAAGATAATAACCAAAAACAGTAAAATTTCCTTAAAATTACCAATTTAGGGGCAGCAACCCAACAATGGGTTGTCTGATTCATCTGAAAATGTCAGCGCAGATAGATCTTGACCTGATAAACAATTTTACTCCTTGTCAGATTTGCTCTAAATGCTTTGTTTTTTTTAGTTTTAAGCCAAAAACTGCATTTTACCCCTGTGTTCTATTTTTTGCCATGCCGGCCATCTTGGTTGGTTGGTCAGGTCAAAAAACACAAATTTTAAACTAGATACATCAATGATAATTGTGGCCAAGTTTGGTTTAATTTGGCCCAGTAGTTTTAGAGAAGAAGATTTTTGTAAAAGTTAACAACGACGGACGACAGACGACGGACGCCAAGTGATGAGAAAAGCTCACTTGGCCTTTTAGGCCAGGTGAGCTTAAAACATGTTATGAAAACATATTTTGCCAACATGAATCGTGAAGCAATACAAATAATTCTAAAACTTTCTGATCACTGTGCTCTAAAATTACATTCTGAGTTTATTTTTGTTTTAGTCAGAAAAATTTAAATGTATTTGCAGCTTTATTTTAATTCATTTTAAAGTTTTGTAAAGTTTAAACCATTATTAAGCAATGTATTGTACATGTTATACTATGTTTGAGGTATTTTTGTACAGTTCATAACAAGCCTTTTTTGCAATTATATACAAGTTATAACATGTACAATATTTCTGTACATGATATAACATGTACAAAATTGCAATTTGAATACAACATATAGAAATATTTACATGATTTATGTACATATATATATAAAAAAATATCCTTATTACTTTTGATTCATTTCTTATCATTGTTTCAGATGTTAAAATATATATTTCTTAATCAATTTTGTTTTTAAATTTAACACTGTAGCATTTATTTCTCATCCTAGCTGTACTCTAACATTATAATGACTTGGACACGTAAAAACTTACTCTTTCATTCAATCCAATAAAGAGACAATTATGAGCATAATCTCTTCATCCTGGCTGAACGCTTACAGTATGAAGATCATTAAACACAAGTATTTGTCTTTTATTCAATTCAATAATTAAACAACTTGTATATCCAAGCAGAATGATGAAGTAAAAGGATTATATCTATATACATTATGGTTCATATTATAGGTAAAGAAAAATAAAGTTAAAGATGCATGATGCGTGAATATTTTGACATTTATGTTGCAAAAGATTATCCACCAATTCTGAAGGTCCACAAAAAAACTGATAATGTAACAGAACATGGAATAAATAAAGAAACTATACCTATTCACAGAAACTTAATACATTGTTTATATAAACAAACAACAACAATAAAATATTAAAGTCACAAGATAGTCTTTATTATATCATTATCCTCACTGTAACTAAAAATAACTATAAGGTTCAATCTCTTTCAGTGTATCTATAACTTTCCTACTTTTCTCATATTAAAGATAAAAACTCTTTGATTCAATCCAATAAAGAGACAATTTTGGGCATAATCTCTTCATCCTGGCTGAACGCTAACAGTATGAAGATCATTAAACACAAGTATTTGTTTGTTTTTTTATTCAATTTGAAAATTTGACAAGTTTGCTATCCAAGAGAATGATTAAGTAAAAGTATTATATATATATATCATTGCAAAAATCAAGGTCATCTTTGACTTGAATTTTCTTTATATATATTAAGTTCTTGCTAAAAAAATCAGACTCAAGCAAAACTTTACTGAATTTGAACTTATGAAGTTGTAACTTTTCGGATATGTCACTGTTATACACATGGAAACTTTTTTCTCAAGCTTCTTATACTATATACATGTTATAGGGGTGTATACAATACACAGTGAAAAAACAGTACTCATAATTATGATTTTTTTTTGAATAAATGAATAAATATGAACTTAATGGAAAGAACTGTGTAATACACTCTTTTGTTTGCAATGCAGACTCATTTACTCCATGAAAAAATAATATTGAAAATTTGCAGACATAACAAACATTTACACTTAGTCTATCTATTGAAAAATTGAAAAAACTTTAGATAAATAATAATGTAAATTCAAGTCAAACAGAACTAATATACATCCATGTGTTCTCTTTCCTGATTTTTATTGTTTGCTTTGCATTTCCTTTTTATTTGGTCAAACTTATGGTAAAGTTGCATAACATAAAAAAGTTCTGCTGTCATAGAACTGCATGACTAAACTAAAGGTCTCAATATTTTCTTGAAGGGATTTTGTTATATATTAATATATTTACTTATATTCTTACTTCACAGGCTTTTTTTACTTTTCCTATTATCGATTTTCATCAATAAGACAAAAAACAATTTACAACATTTTGCAATACCATAGTTTTATCATAAGTAGATATACATTCAACTTATTTGAAATATGACACAAAGTATCCTGAATTTGTTGTTTCATATCAGACGAACTTATTTAAATCTTAAAGGGGCACTAGCTACAAGATATATAAAAAAACAATTAATATATATATTTTTTTGGCTCAATCACTAATGAAATACAAATTGTGAAATAATAATTCACTTTTAGCATTTAGCAGCCAGTATGATTTAGTTCTGTCAAAATAAGCTAAAATCATTGATAATGAATTATTCACTTGCAAGTGAATAATTCAACCTCATTGAATTTGTATTAATGTGATCTTCAATTTAACTCCTTAGCTTGAAATGGATAACACATGAATTGAATGTGTAAAATTATTTAAAGGAAAAGAATATCAACATTGAAAGTGAAACAAAGGTAAATCAATTGATTGACTGATTTGATCCACAGAAAAAAAACCGATGATAAACATTAATTTTTCATCTACTGTGGATTCATTATTATTCGTTGGATATCAATTTTCGTGGATTTCGTGGGAACAGACGAACCACGAAATAAAATGTTCAACGAATACCAAATTTTCTATTGGCTTGTATGCAGATTTCTCCAAAAACACGAAATTAAATATCCACGAACATGTAAGTTTTCCTCAATCCACGAAAAATTGGTACCCACGAAAATAAACAAATCCACAGTATAATATAAAATTAACTAGACCTAGAATAATCCAAGAGCATGAATTTGCTTGATCTATTTATATCTATATTTATGTTTACATCGCTTATATGATCATTGAATGACTTTAGAGGTCAACTCAATAGTTATTTAGATGGCGGTCTAGACTGAGAACACACGAAATGAAGCTATGTAATTTTATACCGTGTCCTCTTAATATTTATTGTAGACTTTTAATAGGTTGGATAAATGTTAACATTATTCATTATTATAAATCAAATACTAGAAATTAAGTAAAATCGGTGAACATGAATTTGACAGCTAGTGCCCCTTTAACATTTAACATTTTTTTTACAAGTTCTTTACACATATCTTCCTTCTTTTTCTTTTTTTCTCTGTCTTGTTTACATATGTTTTCAAGTTTTTAATAGTACCAATATCAGTCAGTCTTACTGTACACTTCTTGGATTCTGCTGTATATATTTTCTTATTTCCTGATCTTTTTCTGCCTACAAAACATCAACTTATTTTACTAACTAAAAAGACTATTATTATGCAAATACATTGCTTTTAAAACTAGAGGCTCTAAAGAGCCTGTGTCGCTCACCTTGGTCTGTGAGAATATTAAACAAAGGACGCAGATGGATTCATGACAAAATTGTGTTTTGGTGATGGTGATGTGTTTGTACATCTTAATTTACTGAACATTCTAGCTGCTTACAATTATCTCTATCTATAATTAACTTGGCCCAGTAGTTTCAGAGGAGAAGATTTTTGTAAAAGATTACTAAGATTTACAAAAAAATGGTTAAAACTTGACTATAAAGGGCAATAACTCCTAAAGAGGTCAACTGACAATTTCAGTCATATTGACTTATTCATAGATCTTACTTTGACAGCATTTATTGTATTTTAAAGTTTATCTCTATCTATAATAATATTCAAGATAATAACCAATAACAGCAAAATTTCCTTAAAATTACCAGTTCAGGGGCAGCAACCCAACAACAGGTTGTCCAATTCATCTGAAAATTGCCGGGCAGATAGATTTTGACCTGATAAACAATTCTACTTCTGTCAGATTTGCTTTAAATGCTTTGGTTTTTTGAGTTATGAGCCAAAAACTGAATTTTACCCCTATGTTCTATTTTTAGCTGTGGAGGCCATCTTAATTGTTTGACTGGGTCACGCCACACATTTTTACAACTCAATACCCAAATGATGATTGTGGCCAAGTTTGGTTTAATTTGGCTAGGTAGTATCAGAGGAGAAGATTTTTGTAAAAGTTAATGACGACGGAAGATTTACGAAAAATTGTTAAAAATTTACTATAAAGGACAATACCTCCTATTGCTGTTTACAGTTTATCTCTATCTATAATAATATTCAAGATAATAACTAAGAACAGCAAAATTTCCTTAAAATGACCAATTCAGGGGCAGCAACCCAACAACAGGTTGTCCCATTCATCTGAAAATTTCAGGGCAGATAGATTTTGACCTGATAAACAATTTTATTTCATGTCAAATGGCTCTTAATGCTTTGGTTTTTGAGTTATAAGCCAAAAACTGCATTTTACCCCTATGTTCTATTTTTAGCTGTGGTGGCCATCTTGGTTTGTTGGCCAGGTCACGCCACTCAATTTTTAAACTAAATACCCCAATGATAGTTGTAGCCAAGTTCGGTTTAGTTTGGCCCAGTTGTTTCAGAGGAGAAGATTTTTGTAAAAGATTACTAAGATTTACGAAAAATGGAAAAAAATTGTCTATAAAGGGCAATCACTCCTTAAGGGGTCAACTGACAATTTCGGTCATGTTGACTTATTTGTAAATCTTACTTTGCTGAACATTGTTGCTGTTTACCGTTTATCTCTGAATTTACCCCTATGTTCTTTTTTTATCCATGGCGGCCATCTTGGTTGGTTGACTGGGTCACTGGACACAATTTTTAAACTAGAAACTAGATACCCTAATAATGAATTTGGCAATGTTTGTTTAAATTTGGCCAAGCAGTTTCAGAGGAGAAGATTTTTGTAAAAGTTAATGACGACGGACACCAAGTGATGAGAAAAGCTCACTTGGCCCTTCGGGCCAGGTGAGCTAAAAATAACACTTTCTTAATAACTCACATGAAAAGAAAATACTTCTGACTTTGATTTATATTCAATATAGGGTAAAATAACAATAAGTTTGTAATAAAATATTTTATTTTTTTCAAATGAGGATTTGCATATCTTTTTGTTTCTTTTACTCCTATCTTTCGATCTATTATGCATAATTTTAATAAATGTCAAAATGCCTCTTATTATATTTCATTCATTTGGTAAGTTCAAAATGTATATGTTTCAATAATAATAATATTGCAAGTACATTTAACAATAATAAATTTCCAAAAAAGCTCAGAAGTAAAAGTAACATCTCAAATATAAAGAGAAATGTGTTGGTTTTTTATTTTATTTTAAAAGCATCTAGGGCTATATCATAACCGTCTTTGCTTTCAAGGGGTTAAATATCAGCATGAATCAACAATATATCAATAGCTAGTAGTGAATGTATATATATAATATAAGGTCAATGACAGAAAAATAAAAAAAAAATATATGAGGCTGAAAAGTTGGGGAAAGGTGGAGTTTAAAAGAACTATTAAATGTATACTAAATTATACGAGGGGAATGTGAGGTTTTAACCAACTATTATTTTATACTAAATGATTTCTCACCTATTTCGGATTTTTTATCTTTTGTCGATGAATGATTAATAAGTCCTGTAATTGCATCTGAAATGAAAATAAGGATTTAAAAAAAAAATAATTCATTCTAACCTTCCCTGAAATATTTGTATGGAATTAATACAATTAAAACTATTTTAAATGTGCATTATAAAGATAAAACTTCTTTTCACAAACTGTTATCATCCTTTTCAAAATCTGAATAAAATTCTTTTATCTGTCAAATCTTCAAAAGTATACAAGTTGCAGTTCAGACTGTAAATAAGATTTAAAAGACAAACTGTGAACAAACAATCTTTGGACTGATATAAAGTTGTAAAAACTTTAGATTATTTACCCTTTTTAGTATTTTTACCAATCCTTTCATATTCTCCAGTAGTTTCACTGGTCCTTTCTAAATTTAGGCAAACATCTATTGGATTATTTAAATCTGGAAAATTAAAAGGTTAAATACAATAACAATGTAAATGAAAAAGGAGAAAACCAAGGTTATTCCACCAGGGATGATTCTAGGTGTTTTCAAATGGGTCCCTTAAACATCAAATTGGGAATTTTTTTTAGAATAAAATCTAAGAGCAAATAACTTTGTTTTCCTGTAAAAACGGAAAATGTATATCATTAAGTTTAACCTTTACACTGATGTTCATGTAAGTTGTAACATTTTTAATAATTCTGGATGGGCTACTGTAATTACATGAATATTATTGAACATGAGGCACTAAGTCTATCATCTTAGCTATAGTTACCTAGGCCTATTACAAAAATATTTCAGCTAACATAAATAAACCACTGAAAAAAATCATTCATCGGGTCGCAAATCTCTGTTTTACTGTCTACTTTGTAACAATTGACGGTGGCAACTCTTCAACTACAGTACTGTTATTCCTTATGTAACAGAAAGTAAAAAAAAATATTGTTTTCTCTCATAAAAGTTGTACCTTTGTTTCCTGAATGATGTTTATGAATGATATAGTGTTGTGCATCATAGATGGAATGTCAGAACTGACAGATAGATTGAAAATGTCTTTATATGTCAAGCTAAGATATGAAGTTAATTCATCTCTCACTTCCTCAGATATGCCTCTAGTGTTGTCAACATAATGGTTAAACAGGCTATCTCCAACTTTTGGCAATGATTTAAATGGCTTATAATTCTGCAGATACTCTATAATTTCAGCTTTCATTTCTTTTGCCTTTATAACTAAGGAGATGGGCATACCTGAGGAAATATTTTTCATTTACTTCAATTAAAATAAATAAAAAAAGGATATAGGAACATGTAAGCTGTCTTACTGTGAATTCATTTATTTTCGTGGATACCAGTTTTCTTGGATTGTGGAAAAATTGTGCTTTCTAGTATATTTGATTTCATGGTTTTTATTATGTGTTGAAACAAACCTATATAAAATTCCTACTTCGTTGAGTATTCAAATTTGTGGTTCACCTACACCCACGTAATCCACAAAAATTGGTATCCCACGAAAATCAATAAATCCACAGAATCTTAAAATATAAGCAAATAAATTGTTCCTCCTATTTTAATTGCATACAGTTTAATATCTCATTTCAAATTCACTCATTTGACTCATGTGTAGATCTTACTTTGCTGAACATTTTTTGCTGTAACATTTTATCTCTATATATCTCCAAAAAAAATTGAAGATAATAACCAAAAACAATGAAATTCCCTAAAAAAATAACTATTTCGGAACAGTAACCTGACAATGGGTTGTTGGATATGTCTGAAAATTACAAGGCCTATAGATCTTAACCTGATAATTACTTTAACAACAGCAACTTGAGTTTTACTCTAACAGCTTTTGTCTTTGAGATATTAGTCAAAAACTGCAATTAACCCCTATGTTCTACTTTTACAACATCAGACTTCATTGATGAAGGATCAAATCCCTGGATAATATTTATACAAACAAGATACCCTAAGGAAAATTCAAGTACAGTTCAGTTCATATTGGTCTAGTAGCTTCAGAGAAGATGATTTTTGAAAAAAATACTTCCTACAAAAAAAATTGTCTTTCTTTTTAAATGGAACAAGCATTGTAATGATAGTTTATGACTGAATATAGATCTTTACAAATCTTTAGGTTGTAATAATGATGTTGGGTTTCCTCTCTTCTTCATTCAAACCCACATACAAGTTTATAGATAACACTTATAGGTTACATCTTCATACTCTGAACATAATGCAAATCATCTGAGAAATAAATATTGTTGAAGCGCAGTAAAATGTGAAGTATATATTGTATCAACAGAATTTATGAGAAAGTTTTAAGTTTTAAGAATTTTCAATTATGAAAATAATGCAAAGTTCATTTCTGTAATCTGAATGTTATTCTTCTCTTGTGTGATTTTTTCATAATGTTGAGCTTCAATATACATAATATATAGATTTGAAAACAATATCTACATTTATTTCAGTGTTTTTGTTTTTTACTCTGTAAATGTTATATAATAACAATTTCTTACATATTTAAAGAGGTTAACATCGTAAGCTGTAGGACTGTTTTTTCCTGAGGCCCATAAGAATATACATGTATTACTTAGGTGTACACACATTTTTATATCAATTTGTAGTCCTTATTCAGCTCTTTCATTTCAAAGATTAGTGCAAGAAAACTTTAAAGTTCATATCAAACTACATGTACATTATCATATCATTCACACTACCTTGGCAGCTATTTTAATTACTTTATTCTGCCATTAGCACGAAAATTGCTTGAGGTAGATGTGCAGAGCTCACAATTTTTCACATTCACACTGTTATCATTTGTCACTGTACATGTACAATTTATAGCCTCTGAAAAAAAAATCTATAGTATTATCATTTACATCTACTTTACATACCTAGTACGCACATACAAATATTTTGAACATAGGCTAGCTGAATATATAAAATATACACATAACCGTCACACTATAAAAGATAAACATGATAAAGACATTGATGGACATCCATCTCTTAGTTAGGGTTTATTTTATCGGCTTCGGTAAAAAAGCGATTTGTATAGAGTTTTGCTATTTTGCCGGTCTTATTAAGACAAACAATTTTACGAACAAGTAAGAACATCCTGACCTCAAATGTTGATGTGCTTGAAGAAAACCTCACATATAAAATGACAATACAAGTATTAATGGACAAAACAAGCATATAAACTGTTTACTGAGTCACATCTGACCTGATATCTCAAAATAAAATTCCAATCAAGAAGGTCAGTGTTCCTTATACATAATGCACGATATCAACTGGTGATGAAAGACCAAGCAAACAAAAAAGATGCACGAAGAGTGGGTCCAAGGATGGGTGTTGCAGCAATGAATAATTAAACAAACATATGAAAATCTAGTCTACTTAATACAATTTTCAAAAGTATAATCCTTTTTATTAAATCTTAAAGTCTCAGTTAATGAATATGTGAATTAACATTAAATAAGTCGTTTTTTTCTATTTACCCTCATAATACACAGTAAATAAATTAGTGCCATATTACTTTAAAGATATAAAGGTCAATTCTTAAAGGTCAAAGACTATGAATTTAGTTTTTTTTCTGAATTACGAATTATCTAAAAAAAAAATATGTAATTTATTCTGTAAGTGTTATTACATTAAATAGTACTATACCAAAATAAAACAAACTGCTTAAAGTAAAAAATCAGAAATATTCTTAACTTTGTATGTAAAAAGTCTTAAAAATCTGTAAACTTCCCATGTCAAAGTAAAAAAACTGTAAACTTCCCATGTATAAAGTCATTAAAACTTAAAGATCCTAATGTAAATAGTGAACATAAGGTTGTTGCGTTAGGATTGTTAATTAAGTTTTCCGTTTATTATTTGGTGGTGGAACTGTTCGACATACGAAAGTATGGTTATCCTTTATCTAGTCGAAGACTAAAAGATTATAGAAATCTCACCTAGTAGCCACATATATCATGTGTGTTCATGATAATTTTTTTCAATAAAATGTATTTCATATAGTCCGGAGCCGGCAACATAGCGACTGCCTTTTACCTACCTTGCTTTCGATCGGTAGTTATATCCTGCATTGCTTGTTTACCTTTATATGTATTAGTCCATATGGACTGGTGTGAAGCCTCATATAAAATCAAACTAGTTGTTATATTGTATAAAACAGAATCCCGGTCCATTAGCCCTTATTCATGTTCTATCTAGTACATGTTTGCCCTGATTATTATGTTTTGTTGTTGTCTAGTTGCATAATGTTTATTATTAGAACAAAGTATATTAAAGTTTGTTGACAAACAATCGGTGAATATTTGTATTGACGCAACCAATTAATTATTTTCCTGTGATTTGCATAGACGAATTCTAGAATACAATGTATATCTTTATTGATATTTATTACCAATTTGATCTATTCAATCAATTTATGCATGCAGTAAAATAATAAATGACCTTTCGATAAAATATCCAAATTTCCTGATCTTTTGTAAACATATATGAAATTGTTTCACATTCAATCCAGTCACTCACTAATCCCCACTGTTACGTATATTTTAGACAAGAAAAAATTTAATGAAATTAAAAATGTTTTTTCTTTCTTAATAAGTTAAGGTAGGCTGTAGTATCTATTCGAAATAACATCAAACATGTGATCCAAACTTTAATTAGAAAGAAACAGATATTACAGTCATTCTTTAAACATTGTTCAAGTATAGATTTCAATTCTTGAAACTTGTACGCACAACTTACAAATTGTGCCCGAAGCGCTAGCCTGACTACTACTACCTAGTCTCTAGACAAATTTTACCAAATATTGAATTTGAATATATAAAAATAAATCGATGAATTATTGTCTTCCTACTTACCAATTGATAATTGACATTTTACATTTAATTTAGAAGCGACAGAGTTATCCGGTCATTCAAGGGTTTCCTAGAATCCTATCTCTCTTGGTCTATCCATAGTCCAAAACCAATTCTATATATTTCGGTATATTAACTTTAGACACCAAGAAAAGTTTCTCACAACTTTTTCCTTTTAAATTATCATGCACCACAGAAATAAGTTTAAAACTCGGAAACTGTTACGAATGATTGAAATATCGTGCTTAATTTTCCTCTTAATTAAACAAAACTCCACGCTTATCCTTTATGAATCTAACACTAAATTCGTTACAGGATCAAATACTGCTACTGGGGGCAATTTTTTCTCTGTATATTCCTTCTCGCGATCTTCATTTTCGGAACTTGTTCGGCGATGAAGGTCAACCGCCTCAGTTCAAACATTTACGTATCCAAGGTATATATCTTCAAATCAGTTCTTCTAACTGCAATGACAGACGACTTCAATGATTTGACAAAATCCTCAATATATAGAATAACTACCAACACGTCCCTTTGATGGCGATTTATTACTTTTTATTCGGGATTCTTAGGCATTTAGCGTGACGGTTTTCAACACTTATGTACTTGATTAACTCGACATTCATAGTAAACTAATACACAGTTTAATTGAAATGTCAAATTTAATTTAGTCATTGTATGTCGAAAAGTTTATACAGTGCTGGTATCGATTGTTAAGTCGACGCAAATATATATGAACCATTATGAATAACTAACAGAGGATGGGTTTATGAAGTCATCCCGTTAGTTTTGCCGTAATACAATTTGTGACCACAAAAGATCTATACAGCTCCATTAAAATCTTTCAGACATTAATGAAACTCTTATCTTGAGGCACGAACACATACATTTTGTATAAAAGGTGACATTGTGACAATTGCCAAACCTTTTAGAATACGTATTAACATTTGTACCTCCCTTTTAACGCTTTGTCAACACTTTGAGTCCGTTCATTCGTCCATCCGTCTGTCGTCCATAGATCTCTCAACTTTAAACATTTTGTCTTCTCCACTAAAACAACTACATGTAGAGAAAAATGGAAATAAACTAAGCAGTAAGTCTTTCATATAATTTGCCCATTCTGACCAGATGGCCAATCGTTGTTACTAATTAACTGACCAAATTGCAATGGCCTCCGTTAAATTTACGAAGGGATGATTTCAACTTCACCATTTGGAACTCTTGTTTTAATAGCTTCCTTTATTAACAATTGGTTGAGGCAAACTCAATGTTGACAAGGGAAACGACAGAATTATCACTTTTCCATTAATAAAGGACTTAACCTATGAACTTATGAACTGTAAAAGTGACGCTCTTCAATTACAAGTTTGATTGTGTTTTGTGGTAAAAAGTATAACGTATAAATATTGTAACATTTGGTCAAATTGTTTCAGCGAATAAGACTTTTTATTTAAAACAGCAACAGGTGCAACCTAAGGGGAAAATCTCACATTCTAGTGTGGGTCAGGTGTGCTAAACATCTGTGAAAATGATTTTTAATCAGAAATCATAAATTACTAAAAAATGATAATTACTAATTCAACGAATTTAAACCGTTCTAACCAATTAATAAATAATTCGTTATCACAAATTACAAAAAATGTTTTGCACTTTTTTTACACAAAAAAAACCCTATATTTCCGGGCAGACGCGCGTTTCGTCTACATAAGACTCATCAGTGACGTTCGTATCAAAATATTTATCAATCCAAACAAGTATCGGACACGTAACTAGATACCCCAATTATGATTGTGGCCAAGATTGGTTAAATTTGGCCCAGTAGTTTCAGAGGAGAAGATTTTTGTAAAAATTGACGGACGACGGACGCAGGACGATTGACGCAGGACGAATGACGCCAAGTGATGAGAAAAGCTCACTTAGCCCTTCGAAGCATGCTATCGCTGTTTTCATTTTGAGCTAAACTGCAAACCCTTTGTTATGTTATAGCAAAATTATTGAAATTAAATCAAACATCACTATAGTGATCGCCCTTATGTCCGCGTCTCACTGTCCTGATTTTTACGCCGATGGCAACTCGATTATGGAAATTTTCTAAATCGGGACTAATCGTTTCCAGATCGGGCTATTCGTGGTGCCATCTTTAACCATCTTAGAACCATTGGTCACTTTTTCAAGCCTCCTGGGACAACTTCGGAAAAGGTTTTTAATTTTTAACATGTTCGTAATCTCGTCGTGTTGCCATCGAATACAAGTAAGAAGGCGAAAAGATGGAACTACGACGGCATTAAATCCAGCAAAATGTAAGCTTAATTTTCGCGCTAAAATACATTTTAAGTGCCATGTGCGATATGCACAGCTGGTCAGTCTAAGACCACAATTAAAAAAGACGTTCACAAAAAATGGAACTCATATCATATGATTCTATGAGATTCTAACAAAAAAAGGGAACTGCATTGTTTCTATTATTTCAAATAGAGCAAGAAGAGCAGCTATTACAGGCTCAGGATTTACATTTACAAGTATTATAATATTTTTTGTCAATTTTTCATATCAAGTAACATAATGAAAATCATAAATGCGCCTCGTACACCAACACTGCAGGTACATGTATATAGGCAAACCAACTTTTTCTTCGTTATTCTGATTATTTATGTATCGTTTGAGTTGTTGTCACACGAATGTTTACTCCATAACCATTCTGTTTTCTATATGTCATATTTTGTCGCATTTGATGATTTCCCCACATCCTTCCGTGTGTCTATATCATAATGATATTCAACTGGAAAGAGCTCGTTTTGCATTACCTTACCTTTAAGATAGACCAGAAAACATGGGCATAAGTATGGGTGATTATTCAGACTAGTAGACACATTTTACAGTTCAAACAAGGCAATGCCGAGCCTGGCATGTCCTCGTATATCACATATTGGGGACAAATATGGACACTATATGTGTATATGACACATGCAGAAAATTGTAAATTGAACGTAAAAAATATCAGATCATTACAAGGAGGAAGAACATACCAAATGTGTTTTGAAGCATAATGGTTTTAGAGTGTCCACAAGGGTGATATTGCCATGTATTACAACTGCCACTGTGACCTTGACCTTTGAACTTTAAAGTCAATAGTGCTTAAGATTTTCTTAACGAGTAACACCATACCAAGTTTTGAGCATTTTTGTTCTAGAGTGTCCATAACAGTTAATCTACACGCAACTTACATGTAGTAGGCGAGGGGACAATAAACTAAGTTTCATAAGAATTAGACAAAAAGATCGATTTCCCCCATGTATGGCAGCCTTGTACAGATACGATATGTTGTCGAAATTATGTTCGTACCATAAAAAAATAAAAACAGGTAGAACGCCGTTTTGATCGTTTTCATACATGTATTATGTACATACATGTATTTTACCTTTATGTATCTTGTTTGTTTTCGCACCATCGTTGTAATCAATCGTGTAGCATTCGTAATCCATCGTGTAGGCTTCGGCTGAGATATGATACACGTCGTCGGTAACCTTCAAATGTCCATCTTTTGCTATCATATATAATTTCGGCACCATCGTATAGACTTCGTTATTCATCTTTCTTGCTTCGGTCTCTTTTTGGTATTTTAACGAGATCGGGAACAACTTCGTACGAACTTAAAATTTTCCCATTCGGGTGTCCATCGTATATAATAATCGGGATAGTGTGACGCAGGCATTAATAAAAGAGGAAAGAAAGATACCAAAGGATCATTCAAATTCATAAATCGAAAAAAGTGACAACGCCATGGCTAAAAATGAAAAAGACAAACTGACAAAAAAATACACACGACACAACATATAAAACTGAATAATAAGCAACACGAACCCCACCAAAAACATTAACTTGATGTATTTCAGAGATTGGTTGATTGCTTGGAGGTTAACGCCTTTTTTGGGAAATATTGGACTATTTAGTGGCAAAGGCGGGTCCAAGTAGGACCTTTTGTATGACAATTTGGTTGATTATATAGGGAATGACCGAAGCATGATTGCCCCCCCCCCTTTTTTTTTGCTCAGCCAGCGGCCTGTCCCTAATAAATACTATAAAAAATGAAGATGTGGTATGATTGTCCATGTAACATCTTATATATAACATAAAGACAATAAGTACAGATCTGAGAGTACTTGCAGTTACTGAAAATCATTTCAAAGCCACTGGTATATTTCGGCCCTTTTATTTATGTAATTGTGTCATGAAACCCTAACTGAATAACTTGAAGCTAAAGATCGCTCTTTCTTACGTAAATGTACAACCGTTTACATCATTTCTTAAATTCCAAACTAAGAAAATATTCAGTTGACGATCACACTTTCCTACCTTCCGTGCAAGTTTAATATTTCAAAGTCTTTAACTTGTACAATAATGCAGTGATCATGCAATTACTACCCAGAAAGAGTATTCTCAAATAAAGAGCGAACTTAAGCAGAATTTAACAAAAAAGATAATGATGTGTAACTATTGAAGTTGGAAATTGAAAGAGAGTTGGATGAAAAATGCGGAAAGCAAACATTATCTGAATATTTTATTTTGTCAAAATTAATGTCCATTGCTAAAATAAATTTAAGTTGTTAAAATGTAAAAGTATTTTTTCTCTTGACGAAAAAAAAGTTATTCATAACGAAATGTTCCTTCCGATTAAAACAAAAAAGGAGGTTTTTGTAGAAAAAAACATACAAACAAACTATCGCTGTGTTCATTCTTAACAGAACTCTAAACCAGAGATTTAAACGGTTAAAACCAAATCAAACATATTTAACCAATGATCGCCCATCACTTTTAAAATGTATAGGATAGTTTTATAGATTTGCTTTAAAGATAACGACTATAAAATTACAGATACGAATACACGATTTATATCTTGTTATTCTATCATAAATTCCCATACGAATGACATTCCTTTTGTCGAACACTACACATTGTGACACAGAGTGAGACAAAGGTTGAAATAATACATAGAAACATGAAAATATATACAACTATCGCTGTCTTCATTTTTATAAGCAGAACGTCACAAGAAAGATAATGATGTGTGTTAAAGTTGGAAAAGGCAGAATACCAAAATTTTCATAATGTAATCATCCTGACATAAACTATTCTCTAGGTAAAAATTAAGTTGTTGATTGATCTTTTGTACCTTAAAGTAAATTAATATTCACTTGCAAACAAAAAACCCAATCACACTAAGTTTTTTTTTCAATTATGACATAGAAAAAAGATTATTAGCAAAAACAAGAAAAACATATCGCTGTCTTTGTTATTAGAACAACTCCATATCGAACGTTTAGCCGCAAACATAGATAAAACCCGATCGCCTTTCCTATCATTAAAAATAGGATAGTGATGTGCATCAAAGAAAAAAAGCTGCAAAAATGATCTTTTTTATGTTATTGTGTTATAAACCTTTTACTGACGAAATATAGGCCTTAAATAGCTCTTTCCTACCCACAACCGTTAATTATGTCACAAACTTCATACTTAGAAGAAAATTTAAGTTGACGATCGCTCTTTCCCACCTTCACGCCTTCGATTTAGTGTCATTTTCACTTGAATAAAAAATTAAACTTTCTTTTTACAATTATGAAACAGAAAAATAAAAGTTGACAAAAAAACCAACAAGAAGCTCTCAAGAACTTGAATCTTTCACCTGTAATTCTTTTATCTATGATTTTTGTTTGTTTTTCAATATAGTACATTAATCAATGACTTAAAATTTCCTTTGAAATGATCTTTGTATCTGTCTTATTTTCTTCAAAATCAAAGAAATGCACTTTACCCATATGTTCCATTTTAGTCCTAGTTGCTATGGTTCTTGACAAAGAAATTAAATATAAAATTTATAGTAGATACTTTGAAACGCATTCGGCCCAAGTTTGGCTGAAATTGTTTCAGCAGTTTCAAAGGAGCAGATTCTTTAAAGTAAGCAAATTAAATGAACAAATTGTGATTTTTTTAAAAGGGCAATAACACCTTTAGGGGAAAATTGACAATATTGGTCATTGAACTTATTTGTAGATAGAACTTTCTTTGAAATAGTATACACTAGACGCACGACGACGACAGACGGAAACGACGACGACAGACGGAGTCGATGAACGCCAAGTAATGGCTAAAAAAAGAAACAGATATTTCTGTCTGCGTTATAAAAATAACTTGATATCGAATTAATATTGATATATATATTAATAACAATCGCCCTTTCCATCATTCACAATATGACATAGAGATGCATCAAGAAAAAAAAGCTGAAAAGGTGGAATGCCAAAATGATCAATGTTCTTCAACTGCGTACTTTATTTGGGCTTTTAAACATTTTTGAATTAGAGCGTCACTGATGAGTCTTTTGTAGACGAAACGCGCGTCTGGCGTATATACTAAATTTAGTCCTCTATGATAAGTTTATTTGATGTTATTGAGAAATGACCCCCCCCTCCCCCCGCCCCACTGACAGACTTACATTGTACATTTAAAGATCGCACTTTCCTACCTACTTCTTTTTAAATTCTGTCATAATGTTTTTTTTTAGTATTCAAGTTACCGATCGCTCTTTCTAGACCATCTAGACTGAATTAATAATTTAGCTTCCGGTGGCCTAGTGCTTGTTCTTAAAAAGATCAAATTGATAAATATATATATATATATACAACTCGTCTAAACATCAACCCAACAATGTTAGATCTGTAAATTTGCATTCGCAAATCTTCTGTTCTTCCCTCGCCGGGATTCGAACCCATGCTACTGTGATATCGTGACACCAAATCGCCTGCACTGCGGCCGTCCCGCTAGACCACACGGCCACATGGGCTCTACAAAAATAAAGCTTTCAGTGGCCGTGTGTTACCTTTCCTCGTCAGTTTTAATCTAGCGTCGTACTACAGTACATGATATATAAGGCATGGAGATGTTATTGTTACTTATATATGAATATCAATTATATGGTCAGTTTTATAAATTTTCTGTATACAAAACTTTGAATTTTTCGAAAAACTAAGGATTTTCTTACCCCAGGAGTAGATAACCTTAGCCTTATTTGGCACAACTTTTTGGAATTTTGGATCCTCAATGCTCTTCAACTTTGTATTCATTTGGCTTTTTAACTATTTTGATCTGAGCGTCACTGATGAGTCTTATGTAGACGAAACGCGCGTCTGGCGTATAAAATTATAATCCTGGTACTGTTGATAACTATTTACACCACTGGGTCGATGCCACTGCTGGTGGACGTTTCGTCCCCGAGGGTATCACCAGCCCAGTAGTCATCACTTCGGTGTTGACATGAATATCAATTATTTGGTCATTTTTATAAATTTTCTGTATACAAAACTTTGATTTTTTCGAAAAACTAAGGATTTTCTTACCCCAGGAGTAGATTACCTTAGCCGTATTTGGCACAACTTTTTGGAATTTTGGATCCTCAATGCTCTTCAACTTTGTATTTATTTGGCTTTTTAACTATTTTGATCTGAGCGTCACTGATGAGTCTTATGTAGACGAAACGCGCGTCTGGCGTATAAAATTATAATCCTGGTACTTTTGATAACTTATTATATATATATATATATATATATTTCTCTAATTCTTCGTCAATTTATCCCTTTCTGCACCCATTGTATACCAAAAATTTAATCAACGTGTGGTTCGTTTGATCTCAGTACTTCATTGGTTAAAATCAGATTGTGACGTCGAATTTTCTTGCTTTCCTCTGAATTTCCTATTGTGACGGCATGAAAAAGGCGACCATGTCTGACGACGTCACATAGAAAGAACACATCTTTTTGCAGATCATTCGAAAAGAAAGAATATGTTTGCCTGCATAATGTTAGAAAATCATTAGAGAAACAGATTCCACCACCAAATATCGTGTAATACGATATTTATCCACTCTCAACAGTTAAATTATCAATTTTAAAGTCCTTGCTGAGGCGGCTCGGACTTAAAATTTGAAAATGTAACTGTCATGACTGTCTCGAGTGGATAAATATCGTATTACACTCGATGCAGTGGTAGAATCTATATACAAGTCAAAAAAAGAAACGATACCCAACATTTTTTCATAATATTTTTTATTGACAAAATAATATTTATTGCGACTAGTTATATGTTCGAAAAGAGTCATAAGTCTGTAGGGTACTGCACTTTTGTTTTTATTTTACCGGACAATAACGTCATTTTAGCGTCTTTTTTAATTCGAGCCGAACCACATTTATGCCGTCCGAACAGGGGTTTTCAATTTAATGAGGGTGATTAAATATCCGGTCAACACAGGTAAACAAAAGGTGATTGAAGGTGACATTCACAAAAGGGGATTTCATATGCCTCGCAAACATGAGCGTGATAGAGCTGTGGGAATGGTACAAGCAGATATGCGTCATATTGACGTCGCAAACAACTTTGGTGTTTCTAAATTGACAATAACAGGATCAATGAGTCGTCTAAGACAGACTGGGTTCTCAAATGACAGACGACGTAGTGGACGTCCAAGAGAAACGACGTTACGCCAAGATCGTCGAATAAGATTCACACATCTCAGGAATCGGTTTTTACCAGCTACAATTACCGCTAGACAATCACCTGGAAGCCATAATCCAAGGATATCAGCCCAAACAGTACGTAATAGGCTAAGAGAGGCTGGTTTACGTTCACGACGTCTAGTAGTAGGAGCCATTCTAAAACAGTGTCATCGAACTGCACGCCTACATGTACATTGGGCAAATGCACATTTGTATTGGAATCGTGTAAGGTGGCAAAACGTCATTTTTAGCGAGAGTCAAGATTTCTCTTACGTAGAAGTGATTGCAGAATGAGAGTGAACCGACGTCAAAATGAACGTTATGCAGACGCGTGTGTACATGAATGTGATCGCTTTGGTGGTGGTGGTGTGATGGTTTGGGCAGGAATCACGCATTGTGGACGAACTGACTTGACGTTCATTAACGATAGCCTTACTGGAGTTCGTTATCGTGATATATTTCTCTCTCCCATTGTACAACCATTCATTGCAAGGCATAGAAATCGGCATAGTTTCCGACAGGACAATGCTAGGTGCCACGTGGCACGTGTATCAACACAATATCTTGGACAAAATAACATTGACATTCTTCCATGGCCAGCTTTATCACCAGATCTATCACCCATTGAACATTTATGGGATGAACTTGATAAACGTTTTCGCAGACGTCATCAACCACCAGAGTCAGTCAACCAGCTACGAGCCGCCTTAGTGGAAGAGTGGAATAACATTCAACAAGCATTTATTCAACGATTACTTGGATCAATGCTTCGGTGATTGACTGCTTTTATCGACGCAAGAGGTGGCCATACGCGATATTAACTCTTCAACTTTTGGTTTTGACAACAACAACTTCAACAGCCCTTGAAATAAGGAAAATTATTTGTGATTTGTTATCTTTGTTAAGTTTGTGTGCTTTGATGTCATTGTTTCATAAAATACAAAACAAAAACAATATTGTTGAAAAATAAAGTAGATATTTTTGATAAAAATCAGGTATCGTTTCTTTTTGTGGCTAGTATATATATCATTCCTAAATACTGAAAAAAAAGTTCAGTTGACGATCGCTTTTTCCTACCTTTTCTACCTATGTGTATTTTAATTCTAATCGTTGTGTTCATAAAAGATCAGTAACTGTATATTGCCCTGCAATTCTGAAACAAAACAAAAAAGACTGGTATAATTCGACTATAATCAAAACAAGGGGAAACATACTGCCGTACAATCTAACTATCAGTCAAAATGTAACCATTGGAAAGTATATACACAGTGTACGGTTTTTAAATATTTTGGTAATTCGGGAGAACTGTACATGTCAAGCGGGGTTCCGACATTCGACAAAAAACAAGTTGCTTGATTAAAACTTTTATGAACCAGTATAGAAGTATAGTATGGGTAGTATAGTTTGCCAACGATTGCAGAGTAAAGCTCTCAAGTGATTGTACAGGAAAGTTTCAAGTGATTGTACAGTTAGATCGCAAGCGATTCAAGAAAACTATTCGACATGGATAAAAATAATGTATTTGGGTTTTTACTGCGACAATGGTTTTAAATCATCAAGACAGGTAAGACTATAATATACCAGAAATGGTACACGTGAACATTCTGGTAGTAACGATTGTTTTCTTGATGTTTTTTTGACATTTTGTATCGCTGTTGTGTGGCAGTTTCGATCGTTTTACTCGGAGCTCCTCCATCCTAAAGAACACGTTAGGATGGATATTTCTTTTTTACCATTTGATTGATTCATATTTATATGTTGAATGTTTTAGCTACCGAAACTTGAAGCAGAAACGTTAAACAGTAAGATGAATTTCATAAAAATTTTCATCAAGCAGCTTCATATGTCATATGTCGGAGCCCCGCTTGACAGTCTCCCGAATAACCAAACTATTAGAAAACCATACAGTTCCGTCCCCAGCTTCCCACACTGTAATATACAGTTGATACATTTACAGATCGGACTAATGGTCTAGATTTTATTTTTAAATATCTAAATGAGTTGACCTTAACGAGACGTGGGTGTTATTGGCAGAGCCCGGAACTGTATCAGTGGAGCCTAGGGCGACAATACATTGGTTATGTTTTAAGAATGATAAGAGCAAAAACTATGTTTGCATATTATTTTATTTGAAGAATTCATAAGTGTTTTTTTCTTGTTTTTTGCTTTGATTTTTATAAGAATTTGCGTTTTCCTAAAAAAAAACTTTTTTCCGAAAATAATAATAAATAATAATAAAAAAACAACATTTTCCTGGTTTAGATTTTTTACCAATTTTTGTTTGAAAAAATAAATTTTCAATTTTCAGAGAAAGTTATAATATAATTCGGTCTATTCTCATTTTTTACACTTCTGGTCTGAATTAAGATTACTGCACTCTTAAAAATAAGAAGTGTGTTGGTCTCGTAAGTTATCTCCAAATGAAACATTGTTAAACTTGTTAATTCTCCAAACAACGTAAATAGTTATTGGAGTGCCGTGTTTCTGTAGATATAAACGAACAATGACTTTTCCATATCTGGTTTACAATTTTAATTTGATATCTGCATGCTACAAATAAAGTCTATAATATATTACAGAATGAGATTTAGAACGATTTGTATTAAAATAAAGACCTTACAATTGCCCTTTTGTTAAATGATAGAGTAGTTAATTGTAGTAGTTGACAGGTAAATGTTAAACTTTAGTGCACTAATCATATAACTTGCTGGCCTTGCATCGTGGTGAAATTGATTTTATACAAATAAAATTTAGGGATGATTGTCTACTTAAATAGAAAATTGCGCAAAAAGATGTCAACACGGTCGATTAATGAAAATTTATGTCACGTATATTATAGATGTACATTTTTGTATTTAAAGAAAAAATATAACATCAAAAATATAAATTTTCATTCACTAGAATAGATAACTGGTTATTGATCGAATGATGACCGTGAAAGAAAATGCATGTGTGTTCTACTGACCGTTTATGAATGTACCCGCTGAAGGGTCAAGAAGAATTCCCTGACCAGTTTTAACAAGAAAATTTCACAACCTGTACATTTATAGAAAATATTTAAACCGCAACATTTTCGATACATGCGATAGTCGGTTAAAGAGCTCTCGAATGGTGCTCATTTGTTGTCTGGTATTATGTATATCATATGTCAGCTTAAAATAAAAGTTACTAACTTTCTTTCGCGTTATAAACAGTGAAAAACATTTGTTTATCTCTTGGACGATTCATTCATTGAATCTTCCGTATGTCATATTTCCAGAGAGTTCGCCAAAGTACACCCCAGCTAGGTCACGCGTCTATTTAACACGCTGGATCACACATTCACGATTTGTACGTCCGTCCTGTTGAAAATTAGTTTGTTCTGGAAGCGTCAAAAAAAAAATTTCCATCCAAACTTGTACCGATTATCCCGTCCTCCATCCGATTTTAGTCCGATTTGCATCTTTCCCATGGTTAAAAACGACCGAATATATCTCGACAGCGTCCCTATTAAGCTGTATGCGACGCAACAGACATCAGACAGTGACCAGACAGTGAACCGACGCTGACGGAAGATATCCGTTAGAAAACTGTCTCTATATTTGGGATGATCAGGTACTGTCGGAACACAACCCTATCACAGTTTGCTGGACAACATTTCAAACGGCTTTGTATAGACTCGTATCGTGTTCTGTAATTTTCAGGACTCAGACGAGGGTCCTATTGCTAATTTCGTATTAATAACGGGACTGTTCCGGAACGGTTTCGTCACAGACGGTTCGTATTCAGGATGTGGATTCAACCGGCAAAACATAGCAATGACAAATCGCACCAGATCATGCCCGGTCCATAGGACAAAGTCTACATTGTAACTCAGAACATTGTTACGATTTTGATCCGATACAGCAGAGTCTGTCGTGACATAATCAAGATTGTAATCCGACTAGACAAAATCGGATGAGTGTTCCCGAATGTTACGCGACGCATCTAACTATCTGGGGTGCTTCGATCCGTTCGAATATGTAACGAACGTTTACAACAGCATTTAGCCAAAAATAGGAAACTCCAGATCATTGTGGAATCCGACTTTTTTACTTTTCGTGTTTAAACGGTGTCTGATTTCAAACGGGAGCAACAATCGGCACTGTGATAACGCCGCGTAAACGTTTCAATTTTCAGTTACGATTCACAGGATCTTAATCAGACTTGAGACAAATTCGAATCTAGAATTGTCCTGTCAAGGACAACAATAAAAATCTAAATTAAAAATCGTGAATGTGTAACCCTGGCTTAAATCGACTCTATGTTAATGTTTCCGTGACAAATTGTCAGCGGGGCTTATTTTTTTATATCCCTGTCTTTCCGCCTGTAAATCTAATTTACAATAACAGTGGTATATATATTAAATGCTACCTCTCTATCAGCATATATGCTAAATCCCAAGTTAAGTTAAGTTTCTGCTTCAATGTAAATTTTTTAAACATTTTTGAAATGGGTTATCTAAGCAAAAGCAAATTCAGGATATGATTTAGATGTTTTTCTTTCTGTAGAACCTCTAGTCTTGTTTTCATTCTGAATTTTGCCCAATATTGTAATTATCTATAGGCGAGCGCCAAACCACGGATTCTGAGGTTTTTAATGCACCTATACTAGAATATATATAATTGAGTTGAATTTTGAATAGGGAAGTATAAATCCAGAGTACTTCATGTGGCTGTTTAATATCTCTATCTTTGTTTCGGGTTGTCTTTTCTTATTTGAACAATAATAGTGTATGTTTCTATAAGGGCAACTACAATACTCAGCTTATATTGTTATGTAAAGTATTTGGAATTTGCTTTTATGCATTATAACAAAGGGACAATCAAACTCATTACCAGAAGACAAACTAACATCGCACACACGTCATAGCAAAAAATCAAACAATAAAAAAAGACCAGCGCCAGTCTTCAAAGCACTACACAGAAACCTAAGGATCAACAAATACCTAACAAATACTGGAAGAGGTCTTAGATGCCCCTAAAGGGTTACACATCCTGCTCCACATGTGACACTAGTCTTGATGGTCATGTATAATTCAGCTGACAAGTCTCGAGCATTCTAAGTGATGTCATACTTGAGGAAGATTACAGAGAAATGTGGTATCAACACTTGGAAAATATCCGTGTCTCAGATATCCCCTAATGTTCAACCAACTCGTGATGGGTCCGTAAATCAGTCAAGGCAGGACTGCAATTTTATCTGGTCGATACCCTAGGTTTTATGAGCTTCTTTGTAAGCAGCAACCCTCTACCACATAAATCATGTAAACTTCATAACATGAAATCAATTTGGATATTTCCTCCATATAAAGGAACTTCATCAATAGAAAATGTAATGTTCACAATAAGGAAGCTGAAACTATAATTGTGAGTCTACTCAATTCCCCAATTCCGCACTACTCTATGCACATCCTCATGTCTTGTACTATAACCGTCCATCCTTCTATACCAATCCATTCGTTACGGAGGAGCTGCGTTTACCAGACAAATTAACAGACATGCAGACCAAATGACAGATGGACGCGGACACACGAATGGATGGACATGGTGATTCGTATATACACCTAAAGCTTTGCTTACAGGAGGTATACTCATGATTCCTTTTGTATTATTCACAGCAGACCATATATAGCTCAAGGTTAGATAAGGTTTGTAAACAATTATATCTGTGTTAACCTTGACGTTAATTTAATGTACGACGAATCCAGAGTCACATATTTGAAATGTTTAAACTTAGATGATTGGCCATGGCCAAATTATTTTTATTTCAAAAGTAGTCAATTATATTTTTAGTTAACGTCGCTCGACTCTGGTAATCTATTAGTAACGTGAATGCTTTGCACGTATACGTATGAAGTACTAGGGTCGTTCTTGGTCGACTATTGGTATTTGCAACCCGATCCCAAGCACGCACTCAGTTGGGGCGACCTGGTAGAAACCTATTTTTCATTCTTCTATAATATCAGATTATTACGTGGCATTTCCCAGATAAATTATGGGATAACCTTTGTACATTCATGGTTTCATGAGAAATAAACTATCTAATAAACTATTTATCAGCAGAGGGATCTGTGTCAGTCCTCGAGTCTTTGCGTCGTGGGCTTACATTGACCGAAGAATTATAATACATCTGTGGCTGTGTCAACGAAACTGTCATATAACTAGGACGTGTCTTAGGATGGTCTCAGAACAATACATTGTTTACTTAACTATAGAAACCACTAAATAAATAACCAGCAAAGCCCCTGAATGACTGCGGGTACTAGACAGAATAACCAGTGGCAGATCACGAGGGCCGTAGAGGGTGTACGCACCTCTTACTTGCTCTTTTCTTTTTATTAGGACTATACTATAATTAATCCCACTAGATATCGTTGTTAACCTTGTCATTTCACGTATATCTATTTTTTATGGGACAATTCGTTATATATAAATAATTTGTTTGTTTCTATTTACGTGTAATACATTATTGATTAATATTTCAACGGTCATTATTAAAGTTAATAAACTCATCATAGATACCAGGACTAAATTTTGTATATACGCCAGACGCGTGTTTCGTCTACAAAAGACTCACAAGTGACGCTCGAATACTCAGGATTGCTTAGGTTAAAAATGACAGGCATAATGCCTTTAAAGCGACAAAGGATGGAACAAGGACGTATTGACCCCTATTTCACAATTCCACCCAACAGAAGGTAATACTCCATTACAGTCACATGATAACAAAATGTTCCACAGCTTAAGTATTTACATACAAAACATGTTTAACCCCACACGCCCCAGTCCATTTGTGCCTGATTGATAATAATCCCCAGTCAGTAATTCTTATTTAAATTAAAAGTCAATAGTACGGACCATTTGTTTTTCTCAGAGGGGAAGGAGAGGAAAGGGTAGGGATAATTTTGAACTTGTTTGTTTCTGAAACAACTATGATTGTACCTTGGTTGAAAACAGTAATCTAGTCCATTTGTTTTTCTATAAGACAAAATTAATTTCAAACAAATTCATTATTTGAATTTTTATTTTTACTATTTTTATAAAAGAAGACCAACGTATTTTTTTTTTCGCATGTAAATCCCAGGCAATCCCCCTAAAAATCAAATGGTACGTGCCTTAACATTTGTTGGTTTTTGAATTACTTTTCTTCTTTTCCTTAATGTTTTTAACAGGATATGACTGTAACCGGAAAATCTGTTTCGCCGAAATGTTATACTGAGTCCTTTTTGCAAGGACCGACTGCAACTTGACTACTGGGAATCCCCCTTTCTCAACCGTCATTCACAACTTTATTGTCATTTAAGACTCATTCGTATAAAGCCTTTGATTGATATTGAACCACTCATTTCCCTTGTTGGGTGAAACATTTCAACCGTACATTTGAATAAAAAATGCTTGTTTGTCTTTCTTTATTTAAGTCGCGGTCGTATCTTACATTTCATTAAATGACCGTAAATCTTGTTTACAACAAGAAACCTGTGAGGTTATGCTAATTAATCTTACAACAAACGTCAGTCACCGTTGCAATTACTCATCTCTCCTTCGACTTGACTAGGATAGTGATCCGGTTTTATCCTGCAATATTGTGTCCTACACTGTAAAAACAGTGTTTAGATCCTAAACACTTATCTAAACACTTTTTCTGTGTACGTTTTGAAACGCGTTTAGCATCTAAACATGTTTAGATTTAAACAAGTGTTTAGATTTCAACAAGTGTTTATATGTTATATGTTTAGACCTTCCAACGGTTAGCCTACTAGTACTTTGATTTCACAGGAACTACTTGTGCGGTACAGCACTACAGGTTGAATAGTCCACACTGTTTTGTAAAATATACTATGCACGTGTACATTTCTGCTTTCATGTTCTTGCAATGATTTTTACCCTAATAAAATTATTTTACTATACAGATACAGCCTACAGCCCTACATATATCGCTATCTTGTATCTGTAAACTATACAGATATTGCTGTAAAGCTCCGCCCACTGATGGACTGAGTATTGTATGAACCTGCGTGACCTCAGAATGTGTATTGCAGTCGCATTCCAATGACGTATTGTTTGACCTTATGCGAATTAACGATTACTTTTATACGTTGTGTTTGTTTTCAAACATTGCATAAGAGCAATACGAATTACCCCAACTTTGTGATAACATACACACACGAACAGCAGATGACAATTGTCGATTTCAAAACTTGAATGTGTAACAAAATCAACCATGTAAATTTTAGCATGCATGTTTAGTGAATGTCAAGTCTGAAGCGTAAGACAACTCATACACTTCTGTTTCAAATTGGACAATGTTTTGTTATTTGTTTCTACTGTTAAAATAAGTTGTTATGTTAATAGTTATCAAAAGTACCAGGATTATAACTTAGTACCCAGACGCACGTTTCGTCTACATAAGACTCATCAATGACGCTCAGATAAAAATATTTAAAAAGCCAAACAAGTACAAAAATGTACAAAGTTGAAGAGCATTGAGGATTTAAAATTCCAAAAAAGTCGTGCCAAATACGGCTAAAGTAATCTATGTCTGGGATAGGAAAATCCTTAGTTTTTCGAAATAAATCAAAGTAAAAGAGATAATTATTTACCTTGAGCGATGTATTATTGTTGACCATTCCAGATTCTTTTTTTGATAACCAATCTCCAGCTGAATATGTGATTTAATTTTACTACTCTTGCCTCAGGGGATTTCAAATCGAAAATAAATGCAAAATAAAGTGATTGTTTGTGTCATTCAAAAGACAAACAATAACAGAATTAATTTCAGGATAAAGTCAATAACTGTTCAGTGTCTTAAAATATCAGCGGTATTTGTACTCGGCTCGAAACAGAAGTAATAGCCGGCTTATGCTCGCATTACACCTGTTTCTTAGCCTCGTACAAATACAGCTAATATTTAAAGACACTTATATTATATTTATACTGCAATCAGCTAGTTTACTGTACAGATAAAGCTATACGTATAAACGTTAGCTTTATACGTCAATGACCCCAACTGACCTATAAGCCCCGCCTCCTTATTGTATTTCATCAACATCACGTCACGACCATGACAACGTAAAGTAACAATGGTCAAACTTTTTTCAATTTAAACTTTTATGTCTTCAAATTGGTTATTTATATATCATTTTTATCAAATGTTATTATTTAAGTTAATTTTCCCTTTCTAATTCCTTAATACGCCAATGTCTTACCACCTGGACTACGCTCATAGGGAAATACCCCAAAATGGTACCTCAAGAGGGAAATTCCAAACACTTTTTTTAACAATTTTTGTTACATGTATTTTTCATTTTTTCATTTTTTTTTTCGATTTCAGTATAAAAACAATATACGTATAGTGTCTTGAAATATGAAATTTATTTGTGTTCGGCACGAAACAGGAAAATGCTCGGTAGAACCTCGCATTTTCCCGTTTCTAAGCCTCATACAAATAAATTTCATATTTCAAGACACTATACGTATATTGTCTAATTATTGTCTATTTAACTTCACTTTTACACTATATGTTCACGTAACAAACCGTCAAATATGTGCTAATTTATGTTTCGGCCAATAAAGGGTTAGTAATGTTTTTGCTTTGCTCCGCTAGCCGAAAGATTCTATTCTACGTCTCCTTTCCAAAGTCCTGATTATACCATTTCTTGTATCCGAGAAAATATGATATGTCATAGAATGTATATCCAAGCTGTCCTAAGATACGTAGTCATACCTGTGCATGATGCTCGTATGGCTGTCATGACTTAGGGACACATTTCCTTTGGTTTAAATAGACAAAAACAAATAAAAAAATGACCATTCTCATTATTTACGACTCTGCGTTCATGTTTTTTCGAACCGGAATGGTTATCTGATCGTGAATATATAACGACTCGTACATCGAGTACCTACAATTGTACTTAACGAAATGCCGCGCAAAAAACGTTTATAAAGTACTAAATAAGGAAAGATATAATATGTATAGTTATTATATACAAAATCATGGGTAAGAAAAATAGTCTAAGATTTACGTAGCAGGAAATCCAAATTTTAATTGACGAAGTGGAGAAAAACAAATCTTTACTATTTAGCCGACTGAGCAACACAACTATTATTTCTATCATAATTAACATGAAAATAATCACCGAAAGTAACTTACATTTTAGTTGATAACCATAAGGCCATCACCAGACGGGTCAGTCATATCGGGAAAACTCTTCAATTCTTCAATTCTCAATTTAAGATTTACGAAAAATGTTATGACATATCGTAACTTTGGACAGTTTTGAAAACAAATCTTATGACTATGGCATGTCCTACAACTATCATAAGACATGGCTCAGTCAAAAGATATTTTTGAAAACCAAGCCCTTTGTCAATAAAAATATTAAAAGACCTGATTATCATAAAAGCGAGCACTAAAAAACATAATAAATATATTATTGATTATGGACTTTTTGCACTTGCAAGTATATATAGTCTTACATTTCCAGTGCGAAATAATAATCTAAAAGAGTACAAGATATTATACTTGAAGTAAAGAATGTCAAAAACATATATGATCGCACATCTAATGACTTATCAAAACCAGCCGGTATTTAGGTTATAGGAAGATGTGGTATGAGTGCCAATAAGACAACACTCCATCCAAATAATAATTTATAAAAGTAAACCATTATAGGTTAATGTACGGCCTTCAACACGGAGCATTGGCTCTTGTCGAACAACAAGCTATAAAGGGCCCCACAGTTACAAGTGTTAAACCATTCAAACCAGAAAACCAACGGTCTAATCTATATAACAAGAACGAGAAACGAAAAACACGTATAATTACATCAACAAACGACAACTACTGTACATCAGATTCATGACTGAGGACAGGTGCAAACATTTGAAGCGGGATTAAACGTACAAAACCTTCTCCTTATTACTGAGACAATAGTCACAACATAGAAAAACACGCGATAAAATATCAATTGGAAAGCTTGACTCAATCAAAATACGTAAATTAACACACTATGAACGAATAAATTTGAGATGCGATAACTGAATGCATATACATAGTACATTGTATAGATCAGCAACACTGCAATAGACATATCTTGACGAAAATTGCATCTGGTGCAATACATTTGTATCCATAGTCATAGTACTAGCATTTGTTCATGTTTGGATTTTAATAGCATGCAATCTTTATTGTTTGTGGTTTGTTCTTGGTTGAAGGTCAAATAGTGACAGCCCATTGCTTCTACGGGTGTGTTTAACAACATTGACTACTCATGAAAGTCCTGTGAGTTGTCAATTTGACTATCATATCACATTTCCTATATCTTTCTATCAGATTTCCTCCATTTTTGTACACAATATTTGACACTGAACGTTAGACGCCTATTTGTCACTGTCAGTACTGTGGTGTCTTTTTCACGTTTTTGCATGCCGTCTAATATATATATATATATAATGATGGTGGAACTTTCTAAATCATGATTTTTTTTTATGTGTTTTGTATTTCAAAATCAATGAATATATACACATGGAAAAAGTAATGCAACGCCGTATTTTCGTTTTAACCTTTGAGACTAGCCTCCTTTTTTTTTGGATAAGATATGATAAATTTTTGTATTTTGTAATTATAATACATCTGTGGCTGTGTCAACGAAACTGTCATATAACTAGGACGTGTCTTAGGATGGTCTCAGAACAATACATTGTTTACTTAACTATAGAAACCACTAAATAAATAACCAGCAAAGCCCCTGAATGACTGCGGGTACTAGGCAGAATAACCAGTGGCAGATCACGAGGGCCGTAGAGGGTGTACGCACCTCTTACTTGCACTTTTCTTTTTATTAGGACTATACTATAATTAATCCCACTAGATATCGTTGTTAACCTTGTCATTTCACGTATATCTATTTTTTATGGGACAATTCGTTATATATAAATAATTTGTTTGTTTCTATTTACGTGTAATACATTATTGATTAATATTTCAACGGTCATTATTAAAGTTAATAAACTCATCATAGATACCAGGACTAAATTTTGTATATACGCCAGACGCGTGTTTCGTCTACAAAAGACTCACAAGTGACGCTCGAATACTCAGGATTGCTCAGGTTAAAAATGACAGGCATAATGCCTTTAAAGCGACAAAGGATGGAACAAGGACGTATTGATCCCTATTTCACAATTCCACCCAACAGAAGGTAATACTCCATTACAGTCACATGATAACAAAATGTTCCACAGCTTAAGTATTTACATACAAAACATGTTTAACCCCACACGCCCCAGTCCATTTGTGCCTGATTGATAATAATCCCCAGTCAGTAATTCTTATTTAAATTAAAAGTCAATAGTACGGACCATTTGTTTTTCTCAGAGGGGAAGGAGAGGAAAGGGTAGGGATAATTTTGAACTTGTTTGTTTCTGAAACAACTATGATTGTACCTTGGTTGAAAACAGTAATCTAGTCCATTTGTTTTTCTATAAGACAAAATTAATTTCAAACAAATTCATTATTTGAATTTTTATTTTTACTATTTTTATAAAAGAAGACCAACGTATTTTTTTTTTCGCATGTAAATCCCAGGCAATCCCCCTAAAAATCAAATGGTACGTGCCTTAACATTTGTTGGTTTTTGAATTACTTTTCTTCTTTTCCTTAATGTTTTTAACAGGATATGACTGTAACCGGAAAATCTGTTTCGCCGAAATGTTATACTGAGTCCTTTTTGCAAGGACCGACTGCAACTTGCCTACTGGGAATCCCCCTTTCTCAACCGTCATTCACAACTTTATTGTCATTTAAGACTCATTCGTATAAAGCCTTTGATTGATATTGAACCACTCATTTCCCTTGTTGGGTGAAACATTTCAACCGTACATTTGAATAAAAAATGCTTGTTTGTCTTTCTTTATTTAAGTCGCGGTCGTATCTTACATTTCATTAAATGACCGTAAATCTTGTTTACAACAAGAAACCTGTGAGGTTATGCTAATTAATCTTACGACAAACGTCAGTCACCGTTGCAATTACTCATCTCTCCTTCGACTTGACTAGGATAGTGATCCGGTTTTATCCTGCAATATTGTGTCCTACACTGTAAAAACAGTGTTTAGATCCTAAACACTTATCTAAACACTTTTTCTGTGTACGTTTTGAAACGCGTTTAGCATCTAAACATGTTTAGATTTAAACAAGTGTTTAGATTTCAACAAGTGTTTATATGTTATATGTTTAGACCTTCCAACGGTTAGCCTACTAGTACTTTGATTTCACAGGAACTACTTGTGCGGTACAGCACTACAGGTTGAATAGTCCACACTGTTTTGTAAAATATACTATGCACGTGTACATTTCTGCTTTCATGTTCTTGCAATGATTTTTACCCTAATAAAATTATTTTACTATACAGATACAGCCTACAGCCCTACATATATCGCTATCTTGTATCTGTATACTATACAGATATTGCTGTAAAGCTCCGCCCACTGATGGACTGAGTATTGTATGAACCTGCGTGACCTCAGAATGTGTATTGCAGTCGCATTCCAATGACGTATTGTTTGACCTTATGCGAATTAACGATTACTTTTATACGTTGTGTTTGTTTTCAAACATTGCATAAGAGCAATACGAATTACCCCAATTTTGTGATAACATACACACACGAACAGCAGATGACAATTGTCGATTTCAAAACTTGAATGTGTAACAAAATCAACCATGTAAATTTTAGCATGCATGTTTAGTGAATGTCAAGTCTGAAGCGTAAGACAACTCATACACTTCTGTTTCAAATTGGACAATGTTTTGTTATTTGTTTCTACTGTTAAAATAAGTTGTTATGTTAATAGTTATCAAAAGTACCAGGATTATAACTTAGTACCCAGACGCACGTTTCGTCTACATAAGACTCATCAATGACGCTCAGATAAAAATATTTAAAAAGCCAAACAAGTACAAAAATGTACAAAGTTGAAGAGCATTGAGGATTTAAAATTCCAAAAAAGTCGTGCCAAATACGGCTAAAGTAATCTATGTCTGGGATAGGAAAATCCTTAGTTTTTCGAAATAAATCAAAGTAAAAGAGATAATTATTTACCTTGAGCGATGTATTATTGTTGACTATTCCAGATTCTTTTTTTGATAACCAATCTCCAGCTGAATATGTGATTTAATTTTACTACTCTTGCCTCAGGGGATTTCAAATCGAAAATAAATGCAAAATAAAGTGATTGTTTGTGTCATTCAAAAGACAAACAATAACAGAATTAATTTCAGGATAAAGTCAATAACTGTTCAGTGTCTTAAAATATCAGCGGTATTTGTACTCGGCTCGAAACAGAAGTAATAGCCGGCTTATGCTCGCATTACACCTGTTTCTTAGCCTCGTACAAATACAGCTAATATTTAAAGACACTTATATTATATTTATACTGCAATCAGCTAGTTTACTGTACAGATAAAGCTATACGTATAAACGTTAGCTTTATACGTCAATGACCCCAACTGACCTATAAGCCCCGCCTCCTTATTGTATTTCATCAACATCACGTCACGACCATGACAACGTAAAGTAACAATGGTCAAACTTTTTTCAATTTAAACTTTTATGTCTTCAAATTGGTTATTTATATATCATTTTTATCAAATGTTATTATTTAAGTTAATTTTCCCTTTCTAATTCCTTAATACGCCAATGTCTTACCACCTGGACTACGCTCATAGGGAAATACCCCAAAATGGTACCTCAAGAGGGAAATTCCAAACACTTTTTTTAACAATTTTTGTTACATGTATTTTTCATTTTTTTTTTCGATTTCAGTATAAAAACAATATACGTATAGTGTCTTGAAATATGAAATTTATTTGTGTTCGGCACGAAACGGGAAAATGCTCGGTAGAACCTCGCATTTTCCCGTTTCTAAGCCTCATACAAATAAATTTCATATTTCAAGACACTATACGTATATTGTCTAATTATTGTCTATTTAACTTCACTTTTACACTATATGTTCACGTAACAAACCGTCAAATATGTGCTAATTTATGTTTCGGCCAATAAAGGGTTAGTAATGTTTTTGCTTTGCTCCGCTAGCCGAAAGATTCTATTCTACGTCTCCTTTCCAAAGTCCTGATTATACCATTTCTTGTATCCGAGAAAATATGATATGTCATAGAATGTATATCCAAGCTGTCCTAAGATACGTAGTCATACCTGTGCATGATGCTCGTATGGCTGTCATGACTTAGGGACACATTTCCTTTGGTTTAAATAGACAAAAACAAATAAAAAAATGACCATTCTCATTATTTACGACTCTGCGTTCATGTTTTTTCGAACCGGAATGGTTATCTGATCGTGAATATATAACGACTCGTACATCGAGTACCTACAATTGTACTTAACGAAATGCCGCGCAAAAAACGTTTATAAAGTACTAAATAAGGAAAGATATAATATGTATAGTTATTATATACAAAATCATGGGTAAGAAAAATAGTCTAAGATTTACGTAGCAGGAAATCCAAATTTTAATTGACGAAGTGGAGAAAAACAAATCTTTACTATTTAGCCGACTGAGCAACACAACTATTATTTCTATCATAATTAACATGAAAATAATCACCGAAAGTAACTTACATTTTAGTTGATAACCATAAGGCCATCACCAGACGGGTCAGTCATATCGGGAAAACTCTTCAATTCTTCAATTCTCAATTTAAGATTTACGAAAAATGTTATGACATATCGTAACTTTGGACAGTTTTGAAAACAAATCTTATGACTACGGCATGTCCTACAACTATCATAAGACATGGCTCAGTCAAAAGATATTTTTGAAAACCAAGCCCTTTGTCAATAAAAATATTAAAAGACCTGATTATCATAAAAGCGAGCACTAAAAAACATAATAGATATATTATTGATTATGGACTTTTTGCACTTGCAAGTATATATAGTCTTACATTTCCAGTGCGAAATAATAATCTAAAAGAGTACAAGATATTATACTTGAAGTAAAGAATGTCAAAAACATATATGATCGCACATCTAATGACTTATCAAAACCAGCCGGTATTTAGGTTATAGGAAGATGTGGTATGAGTGCCAATAAGACAACACTCCATCCAAATAATAATTTATAAAAGTAAACCATTATAGGTTAATGTACGGCCTTCAACACGGAGCATTGGCTCTTGTCGAACAACAAGCTATAAAGGGCCCCACAGTTACAAGTGTTAAACCATTCAAACCAGAAAACCAACGGTCTAATCTATATAACAAGAACGAGAAACGAAAAACACGTATAATTACATCAACAAACGACAACTACTGTACATCAGATTCATGACTGAGGACAGGTGCAAACATTTGAAGCGGGATTAAACGTACAAAACCTTCTCCTTATTACTGAGACAATAGTCACAACATAGAAAAACACGCGATAAAATATCAATTGGAAAGCTTGACTCAATCAAAATACGTAAATTAACACACCATGAACGAATAAATTTGAGATGCGATAACTGAATGCATATACATAGTACATTGTATAGATCAGCAACACTGCAATAGACATATCTTGACGAAAATTGCATCTGGTGCAATACATTTGTATCCATAGTCATAGTACTAGCATTTGTTCATGTTTGGATTTTAATAGCATGCAATCTTTATTGTTTGTGGTTTGTTCTTGGTTGAAGGTCAAATAGTGACAGTCCATTGCTTCTACGGGTGTGTTTAACAACATTGACTACTCATGAAAGTCCTGTGAGTTGTCAATTTGACTATCATATCACATTTCCTATATCTTTCTATCAGATTTCCTCCATTTTTGTACACAATATTTGACACTGAACGTTAGACGCCTATTTGTCACTGTCAGTACTGTGGTGTCTTTTTCACGTTTTTGCATGCCGTCTAATATATATATATATATAATGATGGTGGAACTTTCTAAATCATGATTTTTTTTTATGTGTTTTGTATTTCAAAATCAATGAATATATACACATGGAAAAAGTAATGCAACGCCGTATTTTCGTTTTAACCTTTGAGACTAGCCTCCTTTTTTTTTGGATAAGATATGATAAATTTTTGTATAATAATAAATAAACATTGTTTTAAGATAACTGGATTCGATTTAATGGTAGATTTTTTTTTTGTCGTTTCTGTTAAATTTATACTCAATTTTTATATAAAAAAGTGACGAAATTGTGTGGAGACCTCTATTGTTGAATACTACTATATGTTGCCCCCTATACATGTCCTTAACTTGTGTCTGTTGTACGATTGCTGTCCTATTGACGTATAATCTACATCTCCAGACCTACAGTTTTAGTTCGATTTGGTGTAATTTTTGAATATGTTAGAAAAATCAAAATTGACAGGGTTATTGAGTTAAGATAAGTTGCATTTCATTCGCTTAATAATATGATTAGAGGAAGAGGAAGATGAACCAAGGATAGATCTACATAAATTTATACAGATAAAGTAAACCGAATGAAAAAAATCTTGTTTCAATCTTTAAATTTGTTTCTACTGTATTAATTATTGAAGACATGTCGTATCTTTAAGTCTGGTTGATCTGCAGCTTAATACCCTTAAGTATGATCCTCCTTAAATTCGAGCATAAAATAAAAAAATAAAATAATTGAGTATGGAAAACCCGACCAAAGAGCAAAGAACGGCAGGAAGGTTACCAATAGGTGTTAAATGCAGCGAGAAACTCCCGCACCCAGAATCGTGCTTCAGCTTGCCCCTAAGCAAAAAAAAGTATATAAGCTAAATTAGAATACAGATAGATAGATATACATCACAGTTTTGCCAGAGATTACCAAAAAAAAATGTGTTTTTATCGGTTGGACTTTTAAACACTGATTTGGATTTACATTGAATACAAAAATAAATCATACATTAAGTTCCCACCTATTGAATGGAAAACAAATACAATGTTTAATCGTAAAATTGTCAAAAATTTGGCTAGTCTCGCTACACACGATGATGTTGTTTTTTTTTTTTTTTTTTTTTTTTTTTTTTTAAATCCAGGGTCTGCTCCTACAGGTCAGAGTATTTTACACTGTGCAAAATATCTGATGTAGTTTATGCACACTTTTTCTGTGCATTATCCATATTATAGCACAGTAATAAAAAAGAGACTTTACCCAGGTTATGTGTTGTAAACAATGAGGATAAACGCAGTTGTTATGCTGTTTACTGGAACAGTAAATAGAACTTATCGAGTCGACATTTATTTCGATTAAACTCAAGCGATGTTCAAATAATGTTTAAATGGTCCTATTTCAATAACTTATATCACAAAACAATATAGAGCATTTTTTATTTTCAATTTCAAAATACCTTTTTCCATGTGTATTTATAGACTGTTCAAGAATCTTAATGATGAAACTTATTTTACGGCAGTTTGTAGGATGTTAGACTAGAAGTAAAAGTCGAAGCCTTTTGGGCTACAGGTATATAGCTAGCTAGGACACACAAGATGTTGTTTCAAGGTTAATATAGTTAAACCGATTTAAATAGCAATTACAGTCAATCTTATGAAAAGACAGAGTCACTGCGGATTATTAGAGAAACTATGATGAGCTGCGTATTGATAGTACAAATGTATAACATAGTCATTTTGTTACATTCAAATAACATCGACCTAATAAACATTTTCGTAAAATCCATATTCTACAAGCCGTGCACTTGCCTGTCTAAACTGATTAGTGTATTAATATGCAATGTAGGCATTTTAATTACATCATTTTAAAATTGGCGTACCACACGGCCGTTTCTTCATTGCAAATGACTCATTGTATTATCATAACAAATATTAGGTGAACACAAATTTAAAATAAATTGAAAATAGGTGCATATCCCTTGTTGATGTGTGCAAATGTTAAATGCTTATTCAGCAAAGTGAAATTGCCTTTTAAATTTGTTACACACTATATTTTCTAAATAAAACGTATAGTTGTCACACATTATTTTGGTACTAAATTTTATATTTCAAACTGTCTAATTATATTGATTTCTATTATGTACATTTCGTATACTGCATGCGTATTTGATTTATTCAATAATAAGAATGATCTCGAAAGTCGCTATGAATTTACATGTCCGAAATATTTGTTTACATCTGAAACATGTAAGATCATAAATTTCTGTTTGTCAATAACCTTTTAAACTTTAAGCTAATGCAAACATGTTACAAGTTCGTTATGCAACTTTTATACGGTCATATCAAATACATGTATACACATAATTTAATTCACCGATAGATTGATCACCTATCGTAATTCTCTTTGATAAACGTATTCAATTTGTTATCTAATTTCTGTTGACGAAATGACCATTACAAACTTTGTTGTAAGCAACGCTATTTGGTATTTAAAGAAAGATAAATTTATATTCAGGGACTCCGTTTGGATATGCCAACAAGAGCACATGAACTGCGTTCGGATTTTCCATCGCATTCATATACATTGTTTTTGATTTAAAACAACTAAGTTGTAATACTGATACTTTATATTTGGACTTAATAAAATGAATTTGGACTTTACCAATTTGTTTATGTTTACTGTATTGAACTGCCGACTTGTGTGTGAATAAAGAGCTAGTACCCCGCATTGTGGATCGTTCCCAAAGACGGAATCCCACCCAAAGCCGTTCTGGCAATAGTTATTTAGAAAGTATCAAAATCTTTCTTCATAATTTGGTGAACTTTCTTAAACCTATACGATTGCCTTTTCTATGAAAAAGAAGCTTATTGTGCACGCCGCTTGATATGCATGACACAATTATGTAAGTATTGAATAAAGATGTAAAATATTTATCACTGAGACAGCAAACTAACAGACAAAATAAAAACAAAACACATGCGTTTTGGTACCTATCTTCTGATTTTCTTTGTTGGAATCAATATAGTTCAGCTCTAAATCGATTAGGGTATAAAAAGGGAGTCGTAACATCTAAAGGAGCGATATTCCATTTCATAAAGAACAAAAACCTTAAGTTGATATGACTACTTTTATTGATCACGGTTTTTGAGATTTTTTTCGAGGTTTTATAAATTTTGAAAAAGGTTAATGAGAGAACATTCATAGAATGCAGGTGCAATATTTACCGCGCTGAAGTATGTTCATTATTCATTTTTCATTATTCAAAATTCAATAATGAATAATGAAATATTTCATTATTCACTATTCTATGTTAAATCATGAATAATAAATAATGATATAGTTTATATTTAATTATTCAAATTGAAAAATGCCTAATGAAATAAAATAAAAAATGACTGTAACACTAGTGCTTAGTCTTTATGCCGTATTTTGGAAACTCCTTAGTTTTTTCGAAAAATTCAAAGTTTTGAAAACAGAAAATTTATAAAAATGACCATATAATTGATATTCATGTCAACACCGAAGTGCTGACTACTGGGCTGGTGATACCCTCGGGGACGAAACGTCCACCAGCAGTGGCATCGACCAAAACATACAAAACATACAAGTGGACGTGGCCGGGTACTTATACATCCCGACACAAAAAGACACAATGAACATCTAAACATTGACAATGAGGGTCTTAGTAGTGCACATTCTAGCAGCCAGCGCCTGCATACTGAGTAGATATCTTTAAATTGATACGGTTTTCCCGATCTTGTATTTCCTATCAATACAGGATTTTCTTGGTAGAGGATTGCTGCTCACAAGGAAGTTATTAAACCAAGAGTTCCAAATGGTGAAGTTAAAATCATCCCTTCGTTAATGTTACAGACGCCATCACGAGACGGGTGGCCGTTATGGAATAACAGTTTCACAGATGATATTGTATATGTTCCTTAAGTGGTAACATTAATCCCCTTTCATTTGTGCATGAATATAACCTACCGAAGTAGACTATATACCGGATGTGTAATAACATAAACAACACGACGAGTGCCACATATGAAGCAGGATCTGCTTACCCTTCCGGAGCACATGAGATCACCTCCAGTTTTTGGTGGGGTTGTGTTGCTTAGTCTTTGGTTTTCTATGTTGTTTCATGAGTACTATCATTTGTCTGTTTGTCTTTTTTTTTCTTTTTTAGCCATGGCGTTGTCAGTTTATTTTCGATCTACATGTATGAGTTTGAATGACCCTCTGGTATCTTTCGCCCCTCTTTTGCAAACAAAGTTTACCTTATATCCCCCTCCTTGCGTTGTGTCATACATTTCATATTACAGCACTTATGAAAACAGTTTGTTACTGAAGTCAGACTAAGATAACTGTTGACAACAAAAAAAATGAAAAAAAGGTATATACATTGCATGCGTCCAAAGCGCTTTTCCGGGTTGATCTTAATCATTTACGCTCAGAGCCTGATATTTGAAAGACGAGAATGTAAGAAAAACAACAGAAACAGTTGAAGAGCTATTCGACCAAAAGAGCAAAAAGATAAGACAACAAAGTTGACTGTCAGCTGCACTTGGTGGACTGAAATATTAGTTTTTTTTTTAAATATTTATTATTGGACAATTCTAGGGAATCAAAGGAATTGCAGAATAAAAACTCCTTTTTTTGCTGGCATGGTTTCTTAAAAAAAAATCGAAATAATATATGTTATAACAAATGTAATTTCAACTGATCTTACGCTTTAATTTGCATATGGACAGTCTATTTGAGTATGTGTGTGATAGGGATAATTGTCGTTACAACTATTATTGATTCTAATCACTTATCAGTGTCACCACGCGGATACATAAAAGAACTGACGGTATGATACTAGTATGGGACAAATAGTTGAACACTAATTAATGAATTTATCTCAAAAACCTGTATATATATGGACTGGTCCGTGATGACAGGTAATAACATCAGAGCAGTTAAAATTAAATTAGAAATATATTATAATTGCTTCCTTTGTTGAAACACCATTTAAAACAAATAATATAAAAGGTCAAACACTTATTCAAGCATTTAGGAGACAAAAGTCAAAACATAAAAGCGCTTTAAATGCTGAAATCACCTGAACGTTTGAAAAGTCCTTGATTTATCCTTTGTCTAAAGCGTTTGAAAGATAAAGAATTTTGAAGACTTCAAAATGGCGCAAATTTATTTTTTATTTATAGTTAAATGGCAAAAACATCATTTTTTTCTGTTTTATAAATTGCAATAAGAATTTTATTTAGAGAAAGAATCATACCAAAACAGGAGGAAACATCAGGAATCTTTTACGTGAGTATTTATATTTGACTTGTTTTTCTAGTCGTTATATGTATGATAAAATGTAAACAAAAAATATACTGAACCCATATGGTCATGTACAAGTTCTATAGCTGATATATATGTGTTCAAACAGCACAGTCAACTGTTGTTTGTTATACATTTATTCAAGTATTTTTTTATTCATTTTTTGGACATCTTCACTCGCCTGTCCAAAGCCAAACTGACCCCTCTTTTAGTTTGTCTTGTCTTGACTTAATCTTAATGGTTTACATATTGTTATTAAAACAAACGACGTATCATATATGTAGACACAAAATTAAATAAACAGTACTGGTATACAATATGAATTTGAAGTATACAAAAGGAGGATGATAACAAAGATTTAGCGATAATACCGTGTCATAAATATGCAAATGCAGCTATTGTGTTTCTTTGAAACTTTCATGTAAACAAGTACCTGTGTTACTTAGTATTCTGAAATCAAGATACAGGGGCAGATCCAGCCATTATCAGAAGGGGAAAAAGGGGGGTTGTCTAATAAAATTGAGAATGGAAATGGGGAATATAATATAGTTATAGTACATTGAATAGTAACAGGCTGCTGATGCCTAAGGCAAACTCAGAATTCAATTGGCGAAAACATCGACAATACCGTGTCAAAAAACGTGAAATATCGAAAAGAATACCAAACCTTTTCAAACCACATCATACCTACAAATTAGAGCAATAAAATCCCACAAAATGTCGATTAGTATAATTTGATGATAGACTATTAAGCATGTTGATGCCAATTTATGAATTTTGTGAGAAATGCGGTACGTTTAAGTGCTTTTCAAAGGTACCAGGCTTATAATTTACAATTAACTATATTACAATAAAATCAAATTGCAATTTTTCGAGCAAAATGTGATATTTTTTTTTACTAAAAATTTAGCATTTTTGTTCATGTATTAACTGTTCTTGTCCAAATTGCTCAAACAGTTAAAACTCGAGCCAATAACATTGAAATGAGAATCTTTGAAAGCTAAAAATTTAGCACTGAGTTTTGAATGTAAAATTCCAGTAGGCTAACAATTTTACTTTATTGTATAATTCAAAATGTAAAATATAACTTACAAAAAGGAATTCTAAAATTTTAGTATGTTTATTATTCATTTCTTTTTTTATTGCAGGATGCATTTGAAGGATGTTGAGAATTGCCTTTTTTTCTAAGATTGATATAAAGTTGTTAAAACTCCTAGATTTCAGGCAAAAAACCCTAGAAATTTAGTCAATTTGCAAAGATTCAAAACAATCCATTTTGAGAACGAATATTGCAGAGTATCAAAATTTATTGCAGTCCGTTACAAATGGTTAAGCTCAGTCACTTGTTGAAAAAACATATGTCCAATATCACTACACAGAGATTCCCAAACAACTATTTTTTCGCAAATTGGCCCAAAATAGACTTAGTAAAATCAAAAGCACTTATATTAATATCCAATAACTTATATTCCATATGATCTGCATTTTTGTTTCATATACTGTGGAATAAATAAGCATTAGCACATCTCATCTCAATGGAGATTAGTTTGTCCCGCCCCTTTCAAATGTAGTCAATTGGTCCGAGTACACAGTTATCGTCCCTTGAATTTTGTTGTCGATTTTCGTTGTCCACGAATAAAGTCCCTAGTGTGGACAGTGTGTTACTTGCCAATCTTTTTTTATACCCCTTCCAAATTTATTTCTTCATGTTTTATGCCTCAAATAGCAAGTAGTGGGATAAAATTACACTGTGAACAAATTTAATTCATGAATTTTAAAGTAAAGTAGTGATTTGGTCCAGCTGAAAAAGGTTAAAAATAAGCATTTCTGAAGCTGTCAAAAGATTTCAAGACCCATGGAACATAAAATTGTCCATATTTTGAGTTAGAGCCGATGAATTTTCTATAATTTTGATTTAATTTGTCCCAAAAGTAGTATATTTCAAAAATTCAGATACCTTTCATAAATTAAAGCCTTGTTGCATTAATATTTTCGACTGTTTAAAGACACCTGCTACAAGTGAATCAACACCTATCATTTCTTCTTGTAAACATAAAAAAGGAAAAAGGAGCACGTGTAAGACATGTGATATGTTAATCACGACTCCTGATTTTACTAGTAAGTTAAAACATCTAAAACACATTATACTAAATCTTTTGAGCCTCTGGACTGTTCCAGGGACAATGTCGTGTACGGAATCGAATGTACTTTGTGTGGACTACTTTATGTTGGTGAAACTCATCAAACTTTGCGTAAAAGAATGAATCAACACCGGTCTGATAATAAAGATCCTCAATTTAGGGTTATTTATAATTATTTTAATCAACCGGACCATGATCCTTCTTTATCTATGAAAGTACGCATCATTGAGAAAATTTATCACCACACAAATAGCCCTGTACTAAGTACTCCTTTCCGCAAAGATAGAGAAAATTTCTGGATAAGGGAGTTAGGGACTGCAATGACATATGGTTGCAATGATAATATTGAAGGAGTAGGAAATTTGTCAAGTCCTGCCTGCAGTGATGTTAATGTAATTAGTTTATTTAATACTACCATACGACAACAACGTAGTCATGGGCAAAAACATTACCATCGGCCTAATGTAAAAAAGTCTTCCAAATCTAGATCACTCTCTGGGAGCTTCGATGACCTTCTTTCACATCTTCATCATCTACTAGGGTTACATTTCATAAGAACTATTATCTTTTCACTGCCAGTTATTTTTCTAAACCGTTTGAGAGACTATGCACTTGACAAAGGAGGCACCAATACATTTTCTGCAATATACAGACTAGTCAGTAGTATATGTGATGTAGCTCTTCTCCGTCTTTTCAAACCAGTAAGATCGGAACCTTTACATGAGGAAAAGAGGAAATTCCTTCCTGTTGATTTTGCCAATAGAGGAATTGATGCAATCAATATCTCCAACGGTCTACATCACAAGGAGGTAACATCTAAAATTCCTATTTATTTTCAAAATCAGTCTGTTCCTATTGTATCCTACAGTTACACCAAAACCATTGCACCTAAAATATTTAACTATAAACAAGCATTGCAGGACCTTGACTTAGAACAATACATAAAAAAAACCTCCGACATGTGACTGTTCCCACTCGCCTTATAATTACAGCCCCTCTGGTCATGTTATAACTAGGGATCTTAACATAATTCAACATGAAAATCTCTGAAAGGTGATTTCTCGTGGTCCTAAGTTTAGAGAACCCAACACATCAATTGGAACCATAACTTCAAAATAATTATGAATTCCATTGAGGACTACGCCAAAGCATGGGCTAAGCGAGAAGAAATTGACCTGGACACTTTGTCAGAATGGGTTAAAACTACCAGGTCTCTGATAAAACGTCGCACTCACAAGTTGAAAAACTGTGTGAACGATCGACCAAAGTCTGTTTTCAGAGACAAAGAGGCCATGAAATGTGTATCATCTCTTCATGATAAGTATGTTGTTGTTCCTGCCGACAAAGCTTCAAATAATATTGTCTTTGTATGCAAATCGTATTACTACGAATGTCTTGTAAAAGAATTGGTTATAAAGGAGCAATCAGGTAATCCCACATACAAAGACATATCATTTGACAAGGATGAGATTTTAGCAAATCATAAGTCCTTCATGGCTTCAATGAACATTATATCGAACACCAAATCGGAGGACTTACCTTGTTTGTATTGGATACCAAAGCTTCATAAAATTCCGTACAAACAACGGTATATTGCTGGCTCATCTTCATGTTCCACTAACATGACTAAAGAATTGTCCATTAGATTGACTAAAATTCTGTCCGCAGGGTCTTCAGAAATATTGTGAAACTGTTTACTCGCGTAGTGGTATTAACCATATGTGGATTCCTAAAAATTCTAAAGAACTTCTAGACAATTTTAAATCTCGGCTTTTTCTGAAATTAGTTCTATTAAAACTTTCGATTTTTCAACCCAGTATACCACCATTCCCCATGTGAAATTGAAAAATCGCCAAAAAGAAATTATCAACAATGCCTTTCAACATAAAAATGGTAGCATACGCTATAAATTTATTACTTTGGGATTTCATAAGGCATATTTCCCTAATAGTGACAAACAAAAAGGTAAAACATGCTACACAGAAGAACAAGTGGTCAGTATGCTGGAGTTTCTTATCGACAACATATTTGTTGAGGTTGGAGGTAGACTTTTCCAACAAATCGTCGGCATTCCTATGGGAACAAACTGTGCGCCTCTTCTTGCCGACCTCTTCTTATTTTCTTATGAATCAGAGTTCCTCCAGACACTTGTCAAACACAAGAAGATCAAAGAAGCCAGATTATTTAATTTCACTTTCAGATATATTGATGATGTTCTTTCCATAAACAATCCGAACTTTTCTGATTGGGTTCCATTAATATATTCCCAAGAACTAGAGATTAAAGAAACAACAGACACGGCTTCCTCCGCCTCATTTTTAGACTTATATCTCGAATTTGACTTACACAGTCATCTCAGTACCAGAATCTATGACAAACGAGATGATTTTAATTTTGAAATTATAAATATTTCCCCACCTTAGTAGCAATATACCAACTTCACCTGCATATGGGATATATATTTCCCAACTTATTCGATATTCAAGAGCTTGCAGCTCCTACTCAGACTTTGTAAAACGTCATCAGTGTCGGAGTAGAAAGTTAAAGAGGCATGGGTATGTCAAAGAACATCTCGTCCTTTTTCTAAAAAAGTTCATCGGAAGGTACCAAGACCTTGTTGATAAATATTTCGTATCAACTTCACAAATAATACACGATGGTCTTGATGTATAGATTCTGCGTACTGATGTTGTTTATCATCTTAACAACGTGTTTTATAGTTCTTTCATTTGTCTTTGTTCTATTATTGATGTTACTTTTACTGTCGAATGGTTTTATGTGATATCCGTTTGGCGAGGCTCGGTACTTGTACATCTCGTCAGTGTGTTTCTCGTCTTTCAACTTTTGGTGTTGTGCTTTGTATATGCAACTTTTTGTATTTCTTTGGTTCTTATAACGTGACTCTGTACTTCAGAAGATCCCGTAAGTATGATATTGTTCTTGTTTATGTCATTATGATATATTTCTATTATGAATTACAAAATACGTTGAACATGATAAACGTCAAAATTATTCAATCACGTAGTGGAATTTACTATTTATGTATTCTTATATAATTATGAATTCTATAAATAACTTTTGGACTATTTTCAATCTCGGTCTATCTCTGAAATTTATTTTTACATTCTTTTGATTTTTTAACCTTTAAGCTAACCATTGCTAACGTTGCCTATGTAAATTTTATAATTGATTGTATGCACATTGAACGACAAATTTATGTGACGTATAAAATTTTCTGACGCCAGACACTCAAATCAATTGTTTCTATAAACGCTATAGTGACCCTTTATACATTGGGATGAACGGAAATTTTATGGACAACTTCTCCAAAACAGGCTAATAGGTTTTATATCTATTTCCCTTTATTTTCACAATAGCAGCAAACAACTGCTTAAAATGCGGGAAACACATTTGATCATTTATGGAAACAACTTGTACAAGCTGCTGTGTTTTTTGCAATTTTTGATAAGGATCATACATATTGTCATGCCTAATGCCTTATACCAGATTCCCCCACCTGGCATGGTCTTCAATAATGACCATTGTTTATTAAACATCGTCGTTTATAATGAATATCTCTATGAATAATTAGATGATAATTTAAATCATTTTGACAAATGTGTGGATCGTATCCTGCTGAACTTTTTTTCTTTTTTTAAGATAATGGACAAAACTATGTTTAAAGATATCATTACACATGTATGTTTAAGGAAAATAACTTGATTAACAAGTCAACAGAAAGGCCATTCTAGATTATTTGCGGATTTTGACTTGCTGGTCGAAAGTGTATGTTTTTTTCAGAATCATATAGTTTAAAGTTAATCATGTAAATTGGCAAAACTAGTAAAAATAGTAAAATTCATATTTTAAGGGTAATAACTTCTATAAGCAATCGACACTTATTAACAATAGATAGATAAAATTGAGAATTCAAATTGGTAATGTGTCATAAAGATTACAATCCGACCAAAAAGCCGAAAGCAGTCGAAGGCTAAATATTCTGAACATTTGAGCCAAAGTCGAGTTTCTATTTTAAAAGCATTTTTCCAAATAATGTTCTTTTGTAGCCATATGTCAGGTGAAAGCCGGGTCATCAGACATATATCTTAACTAGATAGATACCCAAATATTAAAAGATACTAAAATGGTGTCCAGGAGTTTGAACTAGAGAAAAGGATAACTGAACTAGATGTTCTAAAGAGACTGTGTCCCTCACCGTGGTCTATGATCATATTAAACAAAGGACACTCTCTAACATTGACGACAATAATAGACCATGCCAAAAATCTCTATTTTGTTGATCTTGTATATCTGATTTTTTGGTCTGTTTATGTTATTGGACTTATTAATAGATCTTGCCTTGCTGATCATTTATGTGATTTAGAGTGTTTATTTGTCTAGATCTTGCCTTGCTGATCATTTATGTGATTAAGAGTTTATTTGTCTAGATCTTGCCTTGCTGATCATTTATATGATTTAGAGTGTTTATTTGTCTAGATCTTGCCTTGCTGATCATTGTTGTGATTTAGAGTTTATTTGTCTAGATCTTGCCTTGCTGATCATTTATATGATTTAGAGTGTTTATTTGTCTAGATCTTGCCTTGCTGATCATTTATGTGATTTAGAGTTTATTTGTCTAGATCTTGCCTTGCTGATCATTTTTGTGATTTAGAGAGTTTATTTGTCTAGATCTTGCCTTGCTGATCATTTATATGATTTAGAGTGTTTATTTGTCTAGATCTTGCCTTGCTGATCATTGTTGTGATTTAGAGTGTTTATTTGTCTAGATCTTGCCTTGCTGATCATTTTTGTGATTTAGAGTGTTTATTTGTCTAGATCTTGCCTTGCTGATCATTTATGTGATTTAGAGTGTTTATTTGTCTAGATCTTGCCTTGCTGATCATTTATGTTATTTAGAGTGTTTATTTGTCTAGATCTTGACTTGCTGATCATTTATGTGATTTAGAGTGTTTATTTGTCTAGATCTTGCCTAGCTGATCATTTATGTGATTTAGAGTTTATTTGTCTAGATCTTGCCTTGCTGATCATTTATGTGATTTAGAGTTTATTTGTCTAGATCTTGCCTTGCTGATCATTTATGTGATTTAGAGTGTTTATTTGTCTAGACCTTGCCTTGCTGATCATTTATGTGATTTAGAGTTTATTTGTCTAGATCTTGCCTTGCTGATCATTTATGTGATTTAAAGTATTTATTTGTCTAGATCTGGCCTTGCTGATCATTTATGTGATTTATAGTGTTTATTTGTCTAGATCTTGCCTTGCTGATCATTTATGTGATTTAGAGTGTTTATTTGTCTTGATCTTGCCTTGCTGATCATTTATGTGATTTAGAGTTTATTTGTCTAGATCTTGCCTTGCTGATCATTTATGTGATTTAGAGTATTTATTTGTCTAGAGCTTGCCTTGCTGATCATTTATGTGATTTAGATAGTTTATTTGTCTAGATCTTGCCTTGCTGATCATTTATGTGATTTAGAGTTTATTTGTCTAGATCTTGCCTTGCTGATTATTTTTGTGATTCAGAGAGTTTATTTGTCTAGATCTTGCCTTGCTGATCATTTTTGTGATTCAGAGAGTTTATTTGTCTAGATCTTGCCTTGCTGATCATTTTTGTGATTTAGAGAGTTTATTTGTCTAGATCTTGCCTTGCTGATCATTTTTGTGATTTAGAGAGTTTATTTGTCTAGATCTTGCCTAGCTGATCATTGTTGTGATTTAGAGTTTATTTGTCTAGATCTTGCCTTGCTGATCATTTATGTGATTTAGAGTTTATTTGTCTAGATCTTGCCTTGCTGATCATTTTTGTGATTCAGAGAGTTTATTTGTCTAGATCTTGCCTTGCTGATCTTTTTTTTTTATTTAGAGAGTTTATTTGTCTAGATCTTGCCATGCTGATCATTGTTGTGATTAAGAGTGTTTATTTGTCTAGATCTTGCCTTGTTGATCATTTTTGTGATTTAGAGATTGTATTTTTCTAAATCTTGCCTTGCTGATCATTTATGTGATTTAGAGTGTTTATTTGTCTAGATCTTGCCTTGCCGATCATTTATGTGATTTAGAGTGTTTGTTTGTCTAGATCTTGCCATGCTGTTCATTTATGTGATTTACATAGTTTATTTGTCTAGATCTTGCCTTGCTGATCATTTATGTGATTAAGAGTGTTTTTTTTTGTCTAGATCTTGCCTTGCTGATCATATATGTGATTTAGAGAGTTTATTTGTCTAGATCTTGCCTTGCTAATCATTTATGTGATTTAGAGTGTTTATTTGTCTAGATCTTGCCTTGCTGATCATTTATGTGATTTAGAGTGTTTATTTGTCTAGATCTTGCCTTGCTGATCATTTATGTTATTTAGAGTGTTTATTTGTCTAGATCTTGACTTGCTGATCATTTATGTGATTTAGAGTGTTTATTTGTCTAGATCTTGCCTTGCTGATCATTTATGTGATTTAGAGTTTATTTGTCTAGATCTTGCCTTGCTGATCATTTATGTGATTTAGAGTGTTTATTTGTCTAGACCTTGCCTTGCTGATCATTTATGTGATTTAGAGTTTATTTGTCTAGATCTTGCCTTGCTGATCATTTATGTGATTTAAAGTATTTATTTGTCTAGATCTGGCCTTGCTGATCATTTATGTGATTTATAGTGTTTATTTGTCTAGATCTTGCCTTGCTGATCATTTATGTGATTTAGAGTGTTTATTTGTCTTGATCTTGCCTTGCTGATCATTTATGTGATTTAGAGTTTATTTGTCTAGATCTTGCCTTGCTGATCATTTATGTGATTTAGAGTATTTATTTGTCTAGAGCTTGCCTTGCTGATCATTTATGTGATTTATATAGTTTATTTGTCTAGATCTTGCCTTGCTGATCATTTATGTGATTTAGAGTTTATTTGTCTAGATCTTGCCTTGCTGATTATTTTTGTGATTCAGAGAGTTTATTTGTCTAGATCTTGCCTTGCTGATCATTTATGTGATTCAGAGAGTTTATTTGTCTAGATCTTGCCTTGCTGATCATTTTTGTGATTTAGAGAGTTTATTTGTCTAGATCTTGCCTTGCTGATCATTTTTGTGATTTAGAGAGTTTATTTGTCTAGATCTTGCCTAGCTGATCATTGTTGTGATTTAGAGTTTATTTGTCTAGATCTTGCCTTGCTGATCATTTATGTGATTTAGAGTTTATTTGTCTAGATCTTGCCTTGCTGATCATTTTTGTGATTCAGAGAGTTTATTTGTCTAGATCTTGCCTTGCTGATCTTTTTTTTTATTTAGAGAGTTTATTTGTCTAGATCTTGCCATGCTGATCATTGTTGTGATTAAGAGTGTTTATTTGTCTAGATCTTGCCTTGTTGATCATTTTTGTGATTTAGAGATTGTATTTTTCTAAATCTTGCCTTGCTGATCATTTATGTGATTTAGAGTGTTTATTTGTCTAGATCTTGCCTTGCCGATCATTTATGTGATTTAGAGTGTTTGTTTGTCTAGATATTGTCATGCTGTTCATTTATGTGATTTACATAGTTTATTTGTCTAGATCTTGCCTTGCTGATCATTTATGTGATTAAGAGTGTTTTTTTTTTTGTCTAGATCTTGCCTTGCTGATCATATATGTGATTTAGAGAGTTTATTTGTCTAGATCTTGCCTTGCTAATCATTTATGTTATTAAAGTGTTTATTTGTCTATATCTTGCATTGCTGATCATTTATGTGATTTAGAGTGTTTATTTGTCTAGATCTTGCCTTGCTGATCATTTATGTGATTTAGAGTGTTTATTTGTCTAGGCCTTGCCTTGCTGATCATTTATGTTATTTAGAGAGGTTTTTTCTCTAGATCTTGTCTTGCTGATCATTTATGTTATTTAGAGTGTTTATTTGTCTAGATCTTGCCTTGCTGATCTTTTATGTGATTTAGAGAGTTTATTTGTCTAGATCTTGCCTTGCTGATCATTTATGTGATTTAGAGTGTTTATTTGTCTAGATCTTGCCTTGCTGATCATTGTTGTGATTTTGTTTATTTGTCTATCATAATGAGGCTTAACAGAAAAAGGTCTCTCTAAATATCATGTCTCTCTCTAAATATCATGTTTCTCTCTAAATATCATGTCTCTCTCTAAATATCATGTTTCTTTCTAAATATCATGTTTCTCTCTAAATATCATGTTTCTCTCTAAATATCATGTTTCTCTCTAAATATCATGTCTCTCTCTAAATATCATGTCTCTCTCTAAATATCATGTCTCTCTAAATATCATGTCTCTCTAAATATCATGTCTCTCTCTAAATATCATGTCTCTCTCTAAATATCATTTATCTCCCTAAATTTCATGTCTCTTTCTAAATATCATGATTCTCTCTAAATATCATGTTTCTCTGTAAATATCATGTCTCTCTCTAAATATCATGTCTCTCTAAATATCATGTAAATATCATGTCTCTCTAAATATCATGTAAATATCATGTATCTCTCTAAATATCATGTCTCTCTCCAAATATCATGTCTCTCTAAATATCATGTATCTCTCTAAATATCATGTATCTCTCTAAATATCATGTCTCTCTTTAAATATCATGTATCTCTCTAAATATCATGTCTCTCTAAATATCATGTCTCTCTCTAAATATCATGTCTCCCTCTGAATATCATGCCTCTCTCTAAATATCATATCTCTCTAAATATCATGTCTCTCTCTAAATAGCATGTCTCCCTCTAAATATCATGTCTCTCTCTAAATATCATGTATCTCCCTAAATATCATGTCTCTCTCTAAATATCATGTTTCTCTCTCAATATCATGTCTCTCTCAATATCTTGTCTCTCTCTAAATATCATGTTTCTCTCTAAATGTCTCTCTCTAAATATCATGTCTCTCTCTAAATGTCTCTCTGTAAATATCATGTCTCTCTAAATATCATGTTCTCTCTAAATATCATGTTTCTCTCTAAATATCATGTCTCTCTCTAAATATCATGTTTCTTTCTAAATATCATGTTTCTCTCTAAATATCATGTTTCTCTCTAAATATCATGTTTCTCTCTAAATATCATGTCTCTCTCTAAATATCATGTTTCTTTCTAAATATCATGTTTCTCTCTAGATATCATGTTCTCTCTAAATATCATGTCTCTCTCTTAATATCATGTTTCTTTCTAAATATCATGTTTCTCTCTAAATATCATGTTTCTCTCTAAATATCATGTCTCTTTCAATATCTTGTCTCTCTCTAAATATCATGTTTCTCTCTAAATGTCTCTCTCTAAATATCATGTCTCTCTCTAAATGTCTCTCTCTAAATATCATGTCTCTATGTAAATATCATGTCTCTCTAAATATCATGTTTCTCTCTAAATATCATGTTTCTCTCTAAATATCATGTCTCTCTCTAAATATCATGTCTCTCTCTAAATATCATGTCTCTCTCTAAATATCATGCCTCTCTCTAAATATCATGCCTCTCTCTAAATATCATATCTCTCTAAATATCATGTCTCTCTGTAAATAGCATGTCTCTCTCTAAATAGCATGTCTCTCTCTAAATATCATGTATCTCCCTAAATATCATGTCTCTCTCTAAATATCATGTTTCTCTCTAAATATCATGTTTCTCTCTAAATATCATGTCTCTCTCTAATTATCATGTTTCTTTCTAAATATCATGTTTCTCTCTAAATATCATGTTTCTCTCAAAATATCATGTCTCTCTCAATATCTTGTCTCTCTCTAAATATCATGTTTCTCTCTAAATGTCTCTCTCTAAATATCATGTCTCTCTCTAAATGTCTCTCTCTAAATATCATGTCTCTCTGTAAATATCATGTCTCTCTAAATATCTTGTTTATCTCTAAATATCATGTTTCTCTCTAAATATCATGTCTCTCTCTAAATATCATGTCTCTCTCTAAATATCATTTCTCCCTCTAAATATCATCTCTCTCTCTGAATATCATGTCTCTCTCTAAATATCATGTCTCTCTCTAAGTATCATGTCTCTCTCTAAATATCATGTTTCTCTCTAAATATCATGTTTCTCTCTAAATATCTTGTCTCTCTCTAAATATCATGTCTCTCTCTAAATGTCTCTCTAAATATCATGTCTCTCTCGAAATATCATCTCTCTCTCTGAATATCATGTCTCTCTCTAAATATCATGTCTCTCTCTAAATATCATGTCTCTCACTAAATATCATGTTTCTCTCTAAATATCATGTTTCTCTCTAAATATCTTGTCTCTCTCTAAATATCATGTCTCTCTCTAAATGTCTCTCTTAATATCATGTCTCTCTCTAAATATCATGTCTCTCTCTAAATATCATGTATCTCCCTAAATATCATGTCTCACTCTAAATATCATGTTTCTCTCTAAATATCATGTTTCTCTCTAAATATCATGTCTCTCTCTAAATATCATCTCTCTCTCTGAATATCATGTCTCTCTCTAAATATCATGTCTCTCTAAATATCATGTTTCTCTCTAAATATCATGTTTCTCTCTAAATATCTTGTCTCTCTCTAAATATCATGTTTCTCTCTAAATGTCTCTCTCTAAATATCATGTCTCTCTCTAAATGTCTCTCTCTAAATATCATGTCTCTCTGTAAATATCATGTCTCTCTAAATATCATGTTTCTCTCTAAATATCATGTTTCTCTCTAAATATCATGTCTCTCTCTAAATATCATGTTTCTCTCTAAATATCATGTCTCTCTCGAAATATCATGTCTCTCTCTAAATATCATGTCTCCCTCTAAATATCATGTCTCTCTCTAAATATCATGTCTCTCTCTAAATAGCATGTCTCTCTCTAAATATCGTATTTTTCATGATAAAAGGCAATAAACAGTTGTGCTATTAGCGCATGATGTGCCCGTCGCATTTTCAGAGAACAAAGTTCAATTACCTCTCAATGTCATATTAGAAATTTATGAAAATCAAAAGGGAGCTTACATCAATAGATATCTATATACATCAAAGTTTAATGATAATTACTGAAAGTATTTAATTTATAAAATTCTAAAGGAAGCTTACATAAATAGATTTAAACAATTTCCTAAGTTTTATTTTTGAGTTATTGTCCAAAAACTGGAACACCCCCCCCCCCCCCCCCCCCTATTTTATGAATAAAAACCTGTAACTTGAAAACATAAAATCTAAAATGTCTAAAACTTGAAAGGGAGCTCATGTCAATAGATATAAATAATTCACCAACATTGCTTGCAAGTTGGTGAAAGCATTCTTGAGTTATGGTCTGAAAACTGGAAAAATCCCTTTTTTTTTTAATGAAAAAAAAAACAAAACTAAAAGGAGCTCACGTCGATGATTATGAACAATTCATAAAATTTTTATGCAAATTGGTTAAAGTGTTTTCGAGTTTATATCCGACATGTTGAAGACAGATGGACAGCCAGACGGACAACGGTATACCATAAAAAGTCCCGTAAACAGGCGTATAAAAATGGGGAAAAAAATCGTAAAATTTGCCATTGATGGGCAATAACTGATTTCTATAAGAATTTGTCTAACAGTTTAGACATTTATATGGACAATTGGTAGAGCTCATTATTCTGAACATATGTTTCCTTTCAAACTTTCTCTATTTATAACGTTTAAAAAAATACTAGACAAAACTTTTTATTCCTATGTGCAATTTTTAGAAATGACAGCCATTTTGGTTGGTAGGAAGGGTTATCTGACACATTTTTAACTAAATACCTTGATGATGATATTGGCCAAGGTTGGTTAAGTTGTCTCAGGATTCAATTGACCATTTTGGTCTTGTGAACTTATGTGTAGATCTTATTTTGCTGTTTACAGTTTATCTCCATCTATTATAATTATATTCAAGATACTAACCAAAACTTTAAAATTTCCATAACATGACCAATTCTAAGGCAGCAACCCCACAAGAGGTTGTCTGATGCCTCTTAAAATTTCAGTTCAGAATATCTTTACTTGATATACATTTTTATACATGTCAGATTTGCTTTCAATGCTTTAGTTTCAGAGATATAAACCAAACACTGCATTTTACCCCAATGTTCTATTTTAGCCATGGCCGCCATCTTACTAGATGCGCAGGGTAATCAGAGATTTTTTTACTGCACACCCTGAGGATGATTGAGGATGACTGAGGCCAAGTTTGATTTTATTTGGCCTAATAGTTTCAGAGGAGACATTATTTAAAAAGAAATCTGTACGGCTCACCTGGATGTATATGCATCTTCAACAAAGGACACCCGTTAACATCATAGACCCAGGGATGGGGGTAATCGTAATCTGTAATCGTAATCTATTGTAATTGATTACATTTTTTCCAGTAATCGTAAGTCATCTGTAATCAAAGACATTTTCGATTACATGTAATCCTAATTTAATCGATTACAGCAAAAATCATGATGTTATCATCGATTACTTTCGATTACATTTCGATTACTAAAGTAAAATGGTTTGATGAAATATAATATAATATATAATATAACCTTCTTAATGAAAACATGTATGTATTCATCACTTTGAAATTCTGATATGACTTAACAGCTGCCTGTATATTTATATCTTTTGTCTCAAGCTGCATTATGATCACCCAGATCCCCTACCATAACTTACTTTATATCTAGCTTTTAATACAAATGAATGCATGTGCTTGTCAATAAGTCAACTCAATATGTATGATGAGACGTTTAGGCAAAATATCAAAATAACATTTCAAGACATCATAATTATTTGGAATATAGTGACCAAAGAGCAAATTTGAAGAAGAATATATGGTTTAAGTCATCACAATTTTCTGTCTTTACGTACACTTTTTACCTTTTTAATTGTTCTGGTAGCAATTGCTGTTTAAGAACACACTGTTTTTGGCAAGATGAAGATAGATGCTGGGAGGTAGTTTCGTGATTTTTTAAGGGGTCAAGTTTTCAGTATTTGTCCAACAAACTAGAGCACTTTCCATTTTACTGTTTGTGAGATAAACCAGTTTGATTGTCAAAATACAGTCAAGGACACTTAATCGCCTACTGAGCCAAAAGTTTATGTTACGTTATTTCCTATCATATATTCATACACCAAATATAGTTAAACTATTGCTTATTGTATCTAAGAAAGGGAAAAGGGACTGAAAGACCAAACAGCCTATTGTTTATGCGCATCAGCTAACGCAACTTGGTAGTGACATAAAAGCTCTATGACGTTGTTTCTAGCAATGAAATAACGTCAAATTGTAACGTCCTATTGCGCGTTTTTCACGGATTTCAACATGGTGCACGCTAGTAGGTACGCTACGTCTCCCAAGAAAAGAGGAACTATTATGCGTCGCGCTACTTTGATATTATGTGGAAATTTAACACAAATGTTAAGATACTACACTATATTTAACATATTTAACCTTCGTTCTAATAAAAAATAATAAAATATAAATTTTGATCTCGATTTTTTGCATTTGCGCCGTTCTGCATTTCATTTTTTTTTTATTCATTTACATGCGTAGAATTTGTCTTATATTTGAGTCGATCTGCATTTCATTTTTTTCTTCTTTACTTGCGTAGATTTTTGTCTTTCGTTTGCGCCGATTGTGTAAAGGTTAGGTGAAGATTATGTTTATGCCCGATTTATGGGCATTATGTTTTATGGTCTGTGCGTCCGTTCGTTCGTCCGTCTGTCCCGCTTCAGGTTAAAGTTTTTGGTTACAGTTTTTGGTCAAGGTATTTTTTGACAAAGTTGGAGTCCTGTCAACTTAAAACTTAGTAAACATGTTCCTTATGCAATGATCCTTCTAATTTAAGTGACGATTTTTCAAAAAAATAAAAATTGAGTATTAACAAGGTTAGGCCGATAACCAATTATTCCTTAAAGTTTTGACATACTGGCAACATGTGCATGTAACTGATGTCTGGATGATTCTTGTAAAATAATGTCCGATCTTGCAATGAAGTTTAAATTTATTTATACTGCTTATTTGACAAAATCTTATAGTAAAAATAAAATGATGACAAAGGGTCATTTCTGTTTGTCATTTGTTTCATTTCAAATTGTCTTTAAGAGAAATGATAAACATATCGTCTAATCTCACTGAAGTTAATACAGCTAATTTCCTAATGTCTGTAGATCAACACTTTGGTTTGCCTGCTTGCTTTGTTTGTATATTTTGTATAATTAAATTTTGATAACGTATATACAGGTTTACATACCTATATATAAAGATGTCAATCTTAATTTCAGAGCTTGAGTAAATATTAATACAAACAAAGCAAGGAAGCCAACCAAAGTTTTACCCTACATGCATTAGGAAATTAACTGTAAGGCAAAAAATATTAATAAAACTAATTCTACTCAGCAAATGTGAATAGGAATCAAAGTTTTCATTGTTTAAAACTTAATTGTTGTAAATTTAACTTATGACAAAAACAATTGCTCCAAGGATAATATCTTACATAAAATCGCTCCCTTTCATTTAGCTACAACTGTGACCGGAAAGATTGAAAGAAAAAAATCGATTTTCAATTCCGGCAACAACTTTTTCTTTGTTTTAATTTCCAAAATGAGCAATTTAGATTTATTATATCCTGTAAGAGAGAAAACTTACTTTGTAGTTTTGAACGGAAAATTATTTCTAAATTAATTTTTGAATCAAACACTTTTGTATTTTATATTTACTGTCTCGTTTATAGAAAACACATGAGGTGGTAATAAAATGATTGTATTTTAAGATAGATGTATAATTTTTAGGATCAAAACTTTCATTCATATATTATACCTATAGCTTTAATTTCTTTATATCTTAAATATAAAAAAATAATGAATTCACAAACTTGATGCAATAATTTCTAAACGTCGTCTTAGTCTGGAAAAATAATAGTATAATAACTGTATGTCCGTCATTTAACAGTACCGAATGAGTTCGTTTCGGCGGCAAACCGTCTGAAATTCACGCGAAAAAGAAACAAGCACATATAGACGTCACATATAGTCTGATATAGTCAAATACCCTGCAAGTTAACCAGTGTCATCTTTCATTTCTTTTTTTATTTTCAAAAATTCTGCTTATGTGGGACAAAGAACAAAAACAGACTTTCAATACAAAAGCGGCGTTAAAAGTTATTTCAAACAATTTTCCATTCCGACGGATTGTGTTTCTAAAGGTTTATATTATGCGGCAACATTATAAAGATCTGAAACTGATACATGCTTTATCTCTAGTACAGTATAACCGGACAATAAAGTAGGTGAATATAGTTGAATTACTCTTGGAAATTTAAATGTGGGTTTCTAACGTCCAATTTGCGATTTCTTTTTTAAATAGTGCGCCAGCAAAGAAAGTTTGTACTATGACGTCAGATGCAATGTTCAGAAGAAAGACAACTCTTTTCTTCAAAACGAACGAGAAAAAATCATGAAAATTACTCTAACTTTTTTGAAAGGTCGGTGACATACCCTTTTTTTTTACTTTATTTTGAAGAGTACATATGGCACTTTCCTTCTTTAAATTTTTATGAAGGAATCACTGGTAGATATTTTTTTAATATTGGAAACTTTTTTCCGTTTTACGTTTAATTTTTGGCGGGAAAGAAATAAATCATATTTTTAAAGATCAAATCAATATGAGCCTTAAACTTTTGAACCTGTATTTGAAAGATACAAATCTACTGTTTAACGTGAAACAAGAATTATGCTTGTAGGTTTGATATAAAGCATTTTTTTGTGAGTTAAGATAACAAGCAACTATTATATTAATATTCGGGAAAACAGGAAACTGAGGTTGCTATAGTGACAAAACTAATTTGGTGACCCCCAATTTTTTTCATCATATTTTGTTCCTCAAATCATGAAATACCTTCACACAAAATTATAAGGAAAAATCACTGGTAGAAATGAATAGGTTGTTTGGTCTTTAACCATCAAAACATATTATTAACTAATAGACCATGAAAATGAGGTCAAAGTCAGATAAAACCTGCCAGACAGACTTGTAAACCTTACAATAATCCCATACACACAATATAGTTGACCTGTTGCTTGCAGGAACACAGCGATACAGAAAACACAAAGACTTAACATTGACCTATGAACAATAAAATTAGGTTGTTAGTTTTCTCAATTGAATTGTTTCATAAATTTCATGTAAGGGCCTATTATTCTCATTGCTGAAAGCGGTACGGTTGCCTATAATTGCTTACATCCACTTTATTTTAACTTTGGTGGATATTTGTCTCATTAACAATCAAACCACATCTCATTATTTTTATATCAAGGTCAGATGGAAACTGCAAAACAGACATAGATATAAGATATGGTATGATGCCAAGGAGACAACTATCCATCCAAGTCACAATTTGTAAAAGTAAGCCATTATAGGTCAAAGTACGGTCTTCAACACGGAGCCTTGGCTCACATCGAACAGCAAGCTATAAAGGGTCCCAAAAATGACTAGTGTTAAACCATTCAAACGGGAAAACCAATGGTTTAATCCTATAAATAAACTGTTAACACAGAGAAATGTCTTGCCTTTTTGTAATTTTGATATTAATGCAAATGTTGAAATTAAAAAAAAACAATACTTAAGGTGGTATGGGAGTCTAAAATAAAAATGATAGAATTTGTTCATACTTTGCCAAAACGTAGTATCTATTGATATATATGTTCAAAAATATAATAAAAATGATAGGTCACCGCGCATTTTCTCAAGCTACAGGACGTGACAAAATGACACATTTTGTATGGATTATACAGGAAAAAACACCATTTTGTGATTAGAAACTAAACAAAATGATAGAATTGTTAAATACTTAAAGGGATAATTCACGATTTTTCACTTTTCATCTTATTATGTTCATAATACCATAAAAAACATATTCACCAAGTTTTATTTTGATATGAAATCTAATAAAGAAGAAAATTGGGAATTATTAATTTTATTTTTTGAAACTTCCTGACTTATGTGACGTATTTTAAGTCTTTGATGCATGCCGGGAGTGAAAATATCTCATTTAAGTCTTGTTCGTTAACCATCTAATAACACGATTTAAAGCGCATCGACGACTTTTGGTGTAACTATTAACCAACGAAAAATAAGTGATAGCCATGCAACTTTTAAAATAAGATCGTGTGGATTTTTTAAAACGAATTTTAATAATAAAAGTTAATCATACAATAGAACATTTTTATGATTTTTTTCCTAAAAATACTTTAAACAAACATACGAAACTGACATGATCGATTAGGTATTAAAAATACATGTTTGTATTCTGACCTTTTTGCTTCCTTCCAGCAATCATTTTCACTTGCTTGTACGGTGGAAACAATAAAATGCGTATTGTTTTGTGACACCTAAAGAATGTGGAATGCGTAGTTTAACTCAAGGTAATTAAAAGATTAGCATTATGTAATTCTAATCTGTTGATCCTCATTCATTGAAATCTAGGCGTCACGGTTCACTGGCATTTCAGGTGTGAACAACATTTCGTATCAATTGTAAACGGGAGTCAGACAAAGTTTCAGACACATGAATGTAAAAAAAAAATTAAAATTAATAAACGGGAATAAATAAGATCGCACAATAACTGGATAGCTGTTGTATATTTTTATATTTTGCATAAGATCACTTTTAATGAATTATGACTTTTGATTACTTTAGTAACGATAAAATACTGAATTATTTTAATTGAAGAATTTATCAATAAAAATAGCCTTCTAAACACGAGTTTATGAACTAAAAATTGTACTATTTCAAATTAGGAACGGCAGCCTTAAATATTTCAAACAGATCATTAACAATTGCAATTATATAATTTAGTCCATCCAAAGTAATCTTTAATTACCTATTTAGGAATTAAACTGTTCATCAAAATATTTTAAATCTCACAACACATGAATACTTCAGATATTTGAAAAAAGATGTTTTAAAAAATTGACAGGAAATTAAAGGATCTAATTGGAATGGAATCAACAAATTACGAACAGATATGCTTTTCAAGTGTAAAAAACATCAACAAAATTTATACATAATCGGGAATGTCCTTCTTAAAATACTCTTTGTCTCACACCGTAACTATATATAATACTTTAGCTATTTGACCAACGATGTATTAAAAAAAAATGAACGAATTAAATGTCATCTTTTCCTATTTTTTAATGTAATTATAAGTCTGTTTCAACTGGCAAGCAGTTTATTCTTTAAATTGCTGTCATTGAATATCAAGAGAGAAAATAAATCCCGAAATTGATTTGAAACTTTGATACTCTATAGTTTTCTTGGAAAATATTCACATCTCTCGGTATTAGTGTACTTCCAGTTGCGTATATATTACATGCCTGTCGGAACAATGTGATGATGGCGAATTTCTTCCTTTTTTCGAGAACAATCTAATTGATATATAAATGTCCATAACTTCGATGAGCCAAATAAAGTTATATATCGACCTGTATTTAAATCTCTTCTTCTTCTTCTTTTGGTATACTATAATCTATCGTCATTTGATGATAACATACTGTTGGCATACGTGGACTTGTCATTTTACAAAACTTTTACCCCAATTTACACAAAATGTATGTTTCTTTCTTATGTTCTATGTATACATGTATATGTTTTAATTTGCGCTATAGGTCCGTAACTTATAATCCAGGCGTATATACGAATGGTCGACAAGTGCGTACATTTTTTTAAATCAATATTTCTGGCCTTCACTATTGACAACGAGAATATATTACATTTTTATCAAATTTACCCATGGAAAAAATACGTATATAGATTTTTATTTCATCAAATCTGTTTGGTTTTTTTTTGGTATTATTTATATTTTTATAAATAGTTTTCTTTTCACCAGAAATGTTATTCATAAACAAGCGTATGAGTTTAGTTATATCACTTTCGGACACGCAAGATAGAGATGTATATTATACACCCAATAGTTCAAAATGGAAAGTTAAACTTATTGGCCGTGTACACTTATCAATACACTAAGAAGTGAAACGATGCATGAATTTGCAAACTTGACAGGAAATCGCTTGAATACCTGGACGTGTCACCTCACCCCCCCTACAATATCTTTGGGAGTAATACCTTCAGCCATGCGGGTGATCAGTGGAGCGAAGATCCTAATTTATTTGAATAAAGTTTATTACATAAAAGAATTATGAACTAATTAGATTTCCGAAAACAATTCAAGTTTCACGGAAGACTTATTTATGATTTGAAATTTTTACTTTTTCACTATTAAATTCTTATATTATCAGTCTAAAAATAACAGATCATGGTTATTTAAAAAAAAAAATCTGTATCAAGTTAGTTAACTAGTTAACTAGTCGGATAAAACAACCGTACGATTGACGAGATAGCGACACGCAATTACAACTACATCGGGTTACTGTAGTTTTGGTCCTTAGACATATCGTGACTGCAAATCGGAGAAGGTGACAAAATGGCTGACCGCAGAGAATTGATACTCTAAATTTAAAATCGATGGTGATCTCTTATCTAGCAGAATAAAACTTTAATATCTATGAATTTGAGCATTTTTATACAGAATAAACATAATATCAATTTTTGATTTTTATGTGAAGTTTCCCTTTAAGGTAAAGATGGCTTTCAGACAATGTTTTGAGAATATCAAAAGAAAAGATATGGTCACCGTACGTTTTTTCTGGCTAAAATACAAAATAGGAAAATTTCATGAAGAATCCTTCAGAAAATGCACTGTTTTAGAGTTACCTCCCCTTAAAATGCCAATTTAATTTTTTTTTTAAACCAAAAATAATCAAGATTTGCAAAAATATTAATATGTATGAGTTATAATCTTATAAATTGGTTCTTTAAAATGAAAATTCACATTGAATATCTGCATTCCTGCATCAAATTTTGCTAGCTTGATAGAAAATATGGACCTTTGATTCTCTGTTTTTTTACAATCCAAGATGGAGGAAGACACCCATACCACCTTAAGTTAGTTATGCAATATTCAAAGTCAATGCACCATGACTGACGGTACATGGCTAACCAATCTCCATGGAAATGAGATGTGCCAATGCTTATACAACTGCATACCATTGACTTAGTTTAAACATATTTATTCATAGTGGATTTGGAATATTGCAACTAATATTAATCCCTTTCCACTTAGCAGGTGCCAGTGCTACCCTGTAGCGGCATTAGCCTGCTCTTTTTTTGAAATCTACAAGGGTGTCTTTTACTTGCAAGAGATATGGCTGTCTCTTCACATGGGTCAGCCGCTTATTGTCCCCTTCCGACGGACTATCATCGTTTCTCAAGACCATACTCGCAAATGGTGTGAAAGGACAGTTGAAAATTCAGTTCCTGAAATTTTCTCCCAAAAACAGGGATCCATCCAGGAACCTTTGTGTAAGTAGTCTGGTGCACTAACCAATACACCAAGGCTCTATACCATAGACTTATCATAAGTTGTTCCCTTTAAACAAACCTAAACACAAACATTAACTTGTAAACTAGAGATATTTGAAAAAAGTTTCAAAATCAATGAACCATGATGAGGGGGTGATACTATATAATCTCTAAGGAAACAAGACTTGCAAATGCCAAAACATATGCATATCATTGACTTAACATTAGCGGTTCATCATAAACTGATCTAATCACAAACTAACACATGTGAACTAAGCAAAAGCATTCAAGTCAAGAGACCATGACTGAGGAGGCAGGGCTAAATATTCTCCATGGAATTGAGATGTGCTAATCCTTATAAAACTGCATTCCATATAACATTGGCCTACCACTAATGGTTTCCCTTGAATTGACCTAATCGTAACTAATACCTGTAAACTAAGCAAAAGTTTCAAAGTCAATAGACCATGACTGAGGGGGCGGAGCCAAATAATCTTCATGGAAATGAAATATGCCGATGTTTTTACAACTGCATACGAAATATCATTTACCTACCAATAGTGGTTACCAATAAACTGACCTAATCGCAAACTAATACATGTAAACTAAGCAAAAGTTTCAAAGTCAATAAACCATGACTGAGGCGGCAGGGCCAAATAATCTCTGTGGAAATAAGATGTGCCAATACAAATACAACTGCATGCCAAATATCATTGACCTACCACAAGTGGTTCAGCATAAATCAGACCTAATCACAAACTTATACATTTGTTGACGCAGCCGCCATCGCCGACGCCAGAAACAACATATCTATGTCTCACTTTTTGACTCCGTCAAGGAGAGAATATATAATAAATAAACTCATCATAGATACCAGGACTAAATTTTGTAAATACGCCAGACGTGCGTTTTGTCTAAAAAAGACTCATCGGCGAGGCTCGAATCCAAAAAAGTTAAAAATGCCAAAAAAAAGTACGAAATTGAGAGCATTCAGGACCAAAATTCCTAAAATTTTGCCAAATACAGCTTAGTTAATATATGCCTGAGGTAGAAAAGCCTTAGTATTTAAAAAATTACAAGTTTTTGTAAACAGTCAATTTATAAATATAACCATACAATGATAATTCATGTTAAACAAAAACGAGAAACGAGAAACGAGAAACGAGAAACGAGAAACACTAATGAACCACAAACTAACATCAGGCTCCTTTACAATTATTCTATACATGAAATATAGTTGACCTATTGTTTAATAGTACCAGAGCAAAAAATGCAGAGATACTGACTTGACAAAGCAAACTCTATCTGAATCACGGATCAATTACATGATTTGTTATCCCTATGTCTCGCATTCAATGACTTTTGTCGCAGGTCAGACAGAATATATGGTTTCTAACAACTCTCATGTTAGCGTGTCATCTTTACAATGAATACTTTTCTTGTTGAAATAATTCTAGCAAAGTAGAATATTCCTTACTATTGAAGAGTACTAATAAGCATGTACTATATATGACCATATAGTTTGATGGTACTTTAACTAACTACTTTATATATATAAGAAAGCTGCTGACACTATAGCTTCATAGTTTGTTAGTATCTTGGTATTATAGTGATTTATCTCATCAATACAATGCAATTAATTGGATAAAGTCGTACAGTAAACATGTTGTCATTCTGCAATTCCTAGAGTGGGGGTAATTATGAAAATGTGTTAAAACTAATGAAATAAAAGTCAATAAAAATTACCTTCTCTCCCTTGTCCAGCAGTCACACCTGAAGATTTCTCTGACATAACTGACTGAAAAATGAGTAATATGCACTGTAAATTAGTCCTATAACATATGACTTTACATTCTTATTCAATTTTTAACGTTTTTATACTGATATTTTCATTTTTTATTTTTTTTGAATGCGAGGGTGGCACATTGATAGTAAAATTTTTTTATCAGAACAGCAAATAGAAAAAGTAAATAATGCCCCCGAGGTCATATGTTATAGGACTAAACAGACTACTAGCAGTTAACTGACATGCCAGCTCCAGACTTCAATTAAACTGACTGAAAGATTATGATTTCATCATATGAACATCAGGCACAATACTTCCCGTTAGGGGTTTAGTATCATACCATCATAATATATATTTATGAGAAGAATGGTTCAACATGAATGGAAAAGCCATTTTTCGATCATTCAAGAACCATACCTCCTGAACGGTAAAAGTCAAAATCGTTATTATTGAACTTGACCTCCAATTTGTCACCAGTAACAAGATACTACAATTTGAAAAGCTATTGTTGAATAGTTCATGAGTAAATGCATGGACACGACTGGAAACGCCATTTTTCAATCTTTCAAGAACCCTAACTCCTGAACAGTAAAATTCAAAATCGTCATTTTTGAACTTGATCTCCATTTTGTCATCAGTAACAACATATCAAAATTTGAAAAGCTTTGGTTGATCTGTTCATGAGTCAATGCACGGACAACATTTGGTTGCCGCCCACCCAACTGCCCGCCGTACATCCCAAAATCTATAACCGACATTTTTGTCACAAAAATCTGGTTAAGTCACAAAAATCCAGTTAATAATATATAATACAAATGCTCCACATTACATGACATATATTGTACATTTTCATATTTTGCAAGATAAACGAGAGATATATTATAAAGTTTAAAGGGAACAAGATAAAAAACAGAAATGAAAATAAACAAGAGGCACAATCGAACTTGTATAACTCACCTTGGCATTTTTTTCAAAACTAAATTGGATTCATTACTTGATTGATTGACTGTGGTTGAGACAACTTTCACAGATATTGGAAAAGCATTAAAATTTGTAAAAAATGTCATTTAAGGTCAATAACTCCTATGGTCCATTGTTAATGGTCAGGCTGACATTTTTAGATCATGTTATATTGAACTCTTCTGCTTTAAACAGTTTTTACATATCTCATAAAGTTTGTATTTTTTTTAAAAAGAAACAAAAAAAGAAAACAAGCATTTGGAGACTATTGCATTGCAATACAGCCCCCCCCCCCCCCATCCCCCCCACCTGTTAAAAATTCATTTTATCGAAACAAAATTATAATTTGATCTATTAATTGTCATGTTGTTAACTATATAACAAATATTACATCAATATCTTCAACTATGACCAGGGTTGGCAAAAACCCGGGTTTTATGAGTATTGCCCAGCCCAGTGGGAAATACTGGGAAAACCCGGGTTTTACTGGGTTTTAGTGGGTAATACTGGGCAATACTGGGTAATATAACATACTGGTCTGAATTTTAAAGAGGAATCAGTGATAAACACAAATGTAATACATATTTTAATAAGATATTTATACCCTATTTTGTTTGTTTAGCATTTGTCTAGATGGGGAAACATTGTGAATATAAAGCAAAAAAAAAAAAATTGTTTTCAAATAGATATAACTCCTATTAAGAATTAACAATCACTTGTAAGAAAAATTACATTTAAATAATGTCACTAATTAATTAATAATTATTCAGATTAGAACACAGATTTGTTTATGTAACAATAATCAGCCCTTATAATTCTATAAGTTTTATTGGCATGACCCCTTAGGGTGTTTATTCAGCAATATGAATGTACAATGTATGACAAATACAATTAACAAGTCACTTAAACACTGCAATAAAATGCAGGTTTCTAGGTATGGATTATTAAAACAATGCTTGGTAATTAAAAAGGTGTCTTTTAATGTACAAATCTTCTGTCCTGCCTACATATAGAATTAATAGAGAGAGAATGAAATTGACATTTCAATATTCTAGAAATGACTGTCAATGGTTATCTGTATAAAAAGTATATATTTAGTTTTTATACTATGAAACTGTACCAAGTATTTACTATTTAGTGTTGAAATTAGCATAGAAAATCATATTGCCCAGTATTGCCCACTATTACCAATTTCTGGGAGTATTGCCCAGCCCGGAAAAACCCGGGTTTTCCCACCCGGGAATTCCGTGGCGGGTAATACTTTGACAACCCTGACAATGACGGAATAAGATGTGGTAAACTGAGTACCTGTGTGAATGCAAAGAACCATAACTCTACAAACTAATTATCAGAACCAAAATAAAATTTGATCTTGAACTATAACTTGTCAAGGTAACACTATGTACTAAATATCAAATCAACATCCTCAAGCATTATAAAAAAAAGGCTTTTTGAAAAATTGATTATTTGCATGAATTTTTCAAGTCCAAGGACAAAAACTCAAAACAAAATCATTAGTCCGGAATAAAATCTGAACTTGATCTGTAACCTGTCATGGTCAAACTATATACCAATTATCAAATCATAATCTTAAAGCATGAAAAAAAAAATGTGTGGAAAACTGATTACTTGCCTTTCCTAGGTCAAAGGACGATAACTCTTTAAAAAATCATCAGAAAGATCTGTAATTTTGTCACGGTAAAACTATATACCAAATATTAAATCAAAATCTTAAATATAAACTGTGTCGCTCACCTTGGTCTATGTGAATATTTAACAAAGGACACAGATGGATTCATGACAAAATTGTGTTTTAGTGATGGTGATGTGTTTGTACATCTTACTTTACTAAACATTCTTGCTGCTTACAATTATCTTTATCTATAATGAACTTGGCCCAGTAGTTTCAGAGGAGAAGATTTTTGTAAAAGATTACTAAGATTTACGAAAAATAGTTAAAAATTGACTATAAAGGGCAATTACTCCTAAAGGGGTCAACTGACCATTTCAGTCATGTTGACTTATTTGTAGGTCTTACTTTGCTGTACATTACTGCTGTTTACAGTTTATCTCTATCTATAATAATATTCAAGATAATAACCAAAAACAGCAAAATTTCCTTAAAATTACTAATTCACGGGCAGCAACCCAACAACAGGTTGTCCGATTCATCTGAAAATTGCAGGGCAGATAGATCTTGACCTGATTAACAATTTTACCCCTTGTCAGATTTTCTCTAAATGCTTTGGTTTTTGAGTTATAAGCCAAAAACTGCATTTTACCCCTATGTTCTATTTTTAGCCATGGCGGCCATCTTGGTTGGTTGGCCGGGTCATCAGACAATTTTTTTAAACAAGATACCCCAATGATGATTGTGGCCAAATTTGGTTTTATTTGGCCCAGTAGTTTCAGAGGAGAAGATTTTTGTAAAAGTTAACGACGACGGACGACGACAGACGACAGACGATGGACGCAAAGTGATGGGAAAAGCTCACTTGGCCCTTCGGGCCAGGTGAGCCAAAAAGATGATGTGATATGATTGCCAATGAGATATTTGTTCCCCCTAACCGATGTTCCACTACAAAACGTTGTTATAAACAATGTCATAATATCTGTTCCTGTCGGAAAAACAAATCTATATCATTTATTTCGTTAGGAACATATACTCCAGAATACTTTTTCCATTTGACATAATTTATATAATGAAGGAACTTCTATTTCAAGACAGAGACAACTCTTCACAAGAGACCAAATGACACAGAAATTAACAAATGTAGGTCACCGTACAGCCTTCAACAATAAGCAAAGCTATAAAAGGCCCAAAAACGACAAATGTAAAACAATTAAAACAAAAAAAAATGAACGCAAAACAAAACAACCACTGACAGCAATACGAAAAAAAATGTGTAAAAACCCGATTGCTGGAATGAATTAAGGAAATCCTGCCACATGAAGAACACAAACTCACAACCTGAATGTTAAAAGCCTAGTGATACAGAACTGAGAAGTCAACTAGGTAAAGGATGCTTGCAAAGTTTTACGAAGGCAAAGCCTAAAATACAATACAGTTATCTCCATTTTTAAGCATTCTATATAAAATTTAAAAAAAAACACAGTTAATTGTCGACATACTGTCTGTGAAAGAATATCATAAATCGAATTTAAAAAACTTGCTCTCGCCTCGTTCACTCTAGAATGAAATAGAAAACATCTGCTAATTTTGTTGATTATTGAAGAAATACATAACAATAAATTAGTGAATTGAAAATAATGGCTTAGCTAGTTAAAGTCCCCAAATATATGATGTTGTGGAATCAAAATCGTGTTAACAAATTATTGTATTACAATTTGAAATTTTTTTTCAAGACTAATGTTTAATTGTTTAAAGATTTTTCTCCTTAAGAACCTTGGTTTTGCAGCATTTGTATTCTTGGTTTTATATTTCTTTATATTTTGTAACTTATTTTCTATTTGTAATTCAACACTATATTTGTACCTGTAAGTATTTCATCACTTCTTTATACTGTCCGTTCATCCCTTTTGCTGCTAAGTCGTATGGAGTCTGACCCTGAAATACATGTAACAGATAAATCTTTATATTGCTTTCATCTTTTTTATTACAAAGAAGACTTTTTTTAACATATATCTTACAATTAGTAGCTGGGTGGTGTTTTTTTTTTTTTTTTTTTATCATTGTCGTTCATCAAATAAATCTCTTCAGACAACATTCAGATTATTGTTCACAATTTTCTGAAGACTTCAAATAGGCTTTTAACTCTTTTTTTATAAAGGATATGAATAAGTGCTTCAACTGTCCCCATTTGGTCTTGATATTTTTTGCAGTTTGAAGAATGATAAATGCATCCTTATATCTACACAAAGGGTGTTGGATATGGGGGGGGGGATTTCTTCCTTAACTATCTTTTTACATTTTTTGGACACATTATCATGACAGTTCTTTATATTCTTATACTATTCTCTATTCTTTATATTATTGTATCCAATTATTCTATTATTGTATCGAATTATTCTCTATTCATTAACTGTTTGCCTATATCTCGATAAACCCTCTACATCCTCCTATATCTGTATAAACCCATTCACTCCCTCCTGCATTAGTGTACCCATCCACAACCTTCTATATTTGTATACCCAATCCACATCCTCCTATACTTGTATTTCCCACCCACACCCTCTAACATCTGTATATCCCACTCACACCCTCCTATCTATGTATACCCCCTCCCCACCCTCCTATATCTGTATACCCCTTCCCTACCCTCCTATATCTGTATATCCCTTCCCTACCCTCCTATATCTGTATACCCCTTCCCTACCCTCCTATATCTGTAAAACCCCTCAACACCCTCCTATGTCTTTATACCCTATCCAAAGTCTCCTTTATTTGAATAGCCCATCCACTGTTGAGATTTTTGCTGGAACGTAACATCCATACTTTTGTACTTGTTCATTTTTTGACGTCATATTATCATGTGACAACTCCGTGGGTGGAAAAACATTTGTTGTATATGAATATAATGGCTAAACAGTTGTCTTTACATACATTGCCTTAATTATCATCTATATACACACCCTCCTATATCTATATAGCCCATACACACCCTTCTATATCTGTATATCCATCCACACCCTCTTATATCTGTATACCCCATCATTACCCTCCTATATCTGTAAACCCCATTCACACCCTTCTCTATCTGTATAGTCCATACACACCTGCCTATATATGTAACCCCATCCACACCCTTCTATATCTGTATATCCCATCCACACCCTTCTATATCTGTATATCCTATCCACACCCTTCTATATCTGTATATCCCATCCACACCCTTCTATATCTGTATATCCCAACCACACCCTCCTATATATGTATATCCCATCCACACCCTTCTATATCTGTATATCCCATCCACACCCTTCTATATCTGTATATCCCATCCACACCCTTCTATATCTGTATATCCCATCCACACCCTCCTATATATGTTTAGTCCATACACACCCTCCTATATCTGTATACCCATACACACCCTCCTATATGTATACCACATCCACATCCTCCTATATATGTATACCCCATCCATACCTCCTATATCTGTATACCCCATCCATACCCTCCAGTATACGCCATCCACACCCTCCTATATCTGTATACCCCCTCCACACCCTCCTATATCTGTAAACCCCATCCACACCCTCCTATATATGTATACCCCATCCACAATCTCCTTTAACTGTATACCCCTTCCACAACCTCCTATATCTGTAAACCCCCTCCACTTCCTTCGGTCTCTGTACACCCCTTCCCTACCCTCCTAAATATGTATACCCTCTCCACACCCTCCTATATATGTATAACCCATCCACACCCTTCTATACCTGTATACCCCAACCACACTTTCCTATATCTGTTTACCCCATCCACACCTTGCTATATCTGTATACCCCATCCACACCCTCCTATATCTGTTTACCCTATCCACACCCTTCTATATCTGTATACCCTATCCACACCCTCCTATGTATGTTTACCCTATCCACACCCTCATATGTCTGTATACCCCATCCACACCCTCCTATATCTGTTTACCCTATCCACACCCTTCTATATCTGTATACCCTATCCACACCCTCCTATGTATGTTTACCCTATCCACACCCTCATATGTCTGTATACCCCATTCACACCCTCCTATATCTGTATACCCCATCCACACCCTCCTATATCTGTATACCCTATCCACACCCTCCTATATCTGTATACCCTATCCACCATCTCCTATTTCTGTATACTCCATCCACACTCTCCTATATATGTATACCCCATCCACACTGTCCTATAATTGTTCCCAATCCACACCCTCCTTATACATGAATACTGAATCCACACCCTCCTATATCTGTATATTGTTATTTTACAGTATTTCATGGTTTTTAGTGTTTACATTGATATTGTATAAATAAGGAAATTAACAAATATGAAAACAGGAATTTGAAGAAATTTGCAGTTGTCATATGAGTATCTATTTCAAATAATTGAACTAAATATTTTGAAACTGCCAATTATATGAAATAAATAGCCAATTTTTATTTCCCCTCTTTTGAATCATATTAATATTGTCTAGTTAATTTCTTGATTCAAAAAATTATCTGTCATTTCCCACCTCAAGTCTTTGTTTGCATCTGTTTAAACATTAAAAACACGATGAACGCATTGCTTAGAATATTTTGATACCAATTATTAATTTTGTTATAATTGTCAAGACAACAAATTGTTGTTTGACAGTTTATTTAAATTGGTTTTAGTCCAATCTTATTGTTTATCCATACACATTTTTGAATAAAAATAAACATTTCTGGTACAACTAGTCACCCAAAATGTGCACGTGGTCTAATTAAAAGCATTAGATGTTGGGAGATTTTTGTAAAAATATTATGTTCATGTGTTTTATAGTAAAATTTAGCCATCCAAGTTTATAAAACATTTTCATATTTTAAGTCCAATTTAAACGATCATATGACTTTTGATTATAGCCTTGAAAAAAATCCATTTGACCAAACATATCTTATACATCTTTTTAGTGATTCATTACTTAATAGTTGAACACTGGTGATTTACTATAAAATATTACCTCATCTGTTGTAACTAAGGGACTGGCACCATGTTCTACCAGACATCTTGTGATCTGTAGATATCCCCACTCAGCAGCACAATGTAAAGCTGTTCTTCCATCTCTCTATAATATAACCAAATAACATGTAACTATTATGTACAATACTTTGTTGTCAATATCAATAATATACAACATATCCTACAACTGACATTAAAACTTGTCTGATAAACTTGACAATGTTGTGTAATAAATATAAACTAAATATATATCACATGAATCAGTGGTCAAAACTGAATACAATGACCAGTCACACTTGTATTTATATTGTATATAAACAATAAATAAACATGTTTTGTTGTGAAATGTTAAAATTTCCATAAAACCTCATATCTTAAAAAAAAAAAAAAATTCAAGAAATGTGTGAAATAATTATATCAATGGATTCAGTAGAACAAAACAAACAAAATGAGACCCCACTTTATATGATTATTACAAATATTTGTTCATTTAACCTGTCTAATTAACAACATGATTTTGTGTAGATTAATAGTAATGTGATCAGACTAAGTAGATAACATACTGCTGTGATGTCGATCTTACATCCTCTATCAATGAGGAGTCTACAGATCTCCAGGTGTCCTTCCTTGGCAGCCCACATTAATGCTGTCAATCCACCATCCTGGAATAATACAACTGACATCAAAACTTGTCTGATAAACTGGACAATGTTGTGTAATAAATATAAACTAAATATATTTCACATGAATCAGTGGTCAAAACTGAATACAATGACCAATCATACTTGTATTTATATTGTATATAAACAATAAATAAACATGTTTTGTTGTGAAATGTCAAAACTTCCATTAAACCTGATATCTTAAAAAAATATTTTTTTTGAAGAAATGTGTAAAATAATTATATCAATGGATTCAGTAGAACAAAACAAACAAAATGAGACCCCACTTTATATGATTCTTACAAATATTTGTTCATTAAAACTGTCTGATTAACAACATGATTTAGTGTAGATTCAGTATAATTATTCATTTTAATAAAATATTTTTTTTAAGAAACATGAAAAGGAGTAATATTTTCTAATTCAGATCAATAATACGAGTAAAATGAGACCCTACTTGATATAATTATTACAAATATTTGTTTATTAAACCTGTCTAATTAACAACATGATTTTGTGTAGATTAATAGTAATGTGATCAGACTAAGTAGATAACATACATTTGTGATGTCGATCTTACATCCTTTATCAATGAGGAGTCGACAGATCTCCAGGTGTCCTTCACTGGCAGCCTCCATTAATGCTGTCACTCCAAACTCCTGGAATAATACAACTGACATCAAAACTTGTCTGATAAACTGGACAATGTTGTGTAATAAATATAAACAAAATATATAACACAAGAATCAGTGGTCAAAACTGAATAAAATGACCAGTCACACTTGTATTTATATTGTATATAAACAATAAATAAACATGTTTTGTTGTGAAATATCAAAACTCCAATTAAACCTGATATCTTAAAAAAAAAAAAATTCAAGAAATGTGTGAAATAATTATATCAATGGATTCAGTAGAACATAACAAGTAAAATGAGACCCCACTTTATATAATTATTACAAATATTTGTTAATTAAACTTGTCTAATTAACAACATGATTTAGTGTAGATTAATAGTAATGTGATCAGACTAAGTAGATAACATACATCTGTGATGTCGATCTTACATCCTGTATCAATGAGGAATCTACAGATCTCCAGCTGTCCATTGTAGGCTGCAGACATTAATGCTGTCCATCCATCATTCTGGAATAATACAACTGACATCAAAACTTGTCTGATAAACTGGACAATGTTGTGTAATAAATATAAACAAAATATATATCACATGAATCAGTGGTCAAAACTGAATAAAATGACCAGTCACACTTGTATTTATATTGTATATAAACAATAAATAAACATGTTTTGTTGTGAAATGTCAAAATTTCCATTAAACCTGATATCTCAAAAAAATATTTTTTTCAAGAAATGTGTGAAATAATTATATCAATGGATTCAGTAGAACAAAACAAACAAAATGAGACCCCACTTTATATAATTATTACAAATATTTGTTCATTAAACCTGTCTAATAATTAACAACATGATTTAGTGTAGATTAATAGTAATGTGATCAGACTAAGTAGATAACATACATCTGTGATGTCGATCTTACATCCTGTATCAATGAGGAATCTACAGATCTCCAGCTGTCCATTGTAGGCTGCAGACATTAATGCTGTCCATCCATCATTCTGGAATAATACAACTGACATCAAAACTTGTCTGATAAACTGGACAATGTTGTGTAATAAATATAAACAAAATATATATCACATGAATCAGTGGTCAAAACTGAATAAAATGACCAGTCACACTTGTATTAATATTGTATATAAACAATAAATAAACAACATGTTTTTTTTGTGAGATGTCAAACTTCCATCAGAACTGTCATGTTAATTTTTTTTTGTTTTTTTTTAAGAAATGAATAAAATATTTACAGCAATGGATTCATTACAATTCTCCGAGTAAAATGACATCTCACTTTATATAATCCTAACAAGTATTTGTTGATATAATGATTAAATCTGTCTGATTAACATGATTCAGAATAATGATCATTTTTTTAAAAAGTAACTTTTTTAAAGAAATATAAAAAATAGTTACATTTCCTGATTAAATTCGAGGAGACAAACAAAATGAGACCCCACTTTATATGATTCTTACAAATATTTGTTGTCCATTAAACCTGTCTAATTTACAACATAATTTTGTATATATTAAGGAATGTGGTCAAAGTGAAGCAATAACATACAAGTGTGATATTTGTTTTACACCCGCTGTAAAATCTTGGTGTAAAAAATGTTCTTGTAAATATTCAAAGTTTATGTTCTGAAGTAACTTGTAGTTGTGTGTTTTATACTGGTAATGAACAATCTGTTCCGTTCTGAAGTAACTTGTAGTTGTGTGTTCTATACTGCTGGTGTACATTCTGTTATGTTCTGAAGTAACTTGTAGTTGTGTGTTTTATCCTGCTGGTGTACAATCTGTTATGTTCTGAAGTCATTTGTAGTTGTGTGTTTTATACTGCTGGTGTACAATCTGTTATGTTTTGAAGTCATTTGTAGTTGTGTGTTCTATACTGCTGGTGTACATTCTGTTATGTTCTGGATAACTTGCAGTTGTGTGTTCTATACTGCTGGTGTACATTCTGTTATGTTCTTAAGTAACTTGTAGTTGTGTGTTTTATACTGCTGGTGTACAATCTTTTATGTTCTGAAGTAACTTGTAGTTGTGTATTTTATACTGCTAGTGTACAATCTGTTATGTTCTGAAGAAACTTGTAGTTGTGTGTTTTATACTGTTGGTGTACAATCTGTTATGTTCTAAAGTAACTTGTAGTTGTGTGTTTTATACTGCGGGTGTACAATCTGTTCTGTTCTGAAGTAACTTGCAGTTGTGTATTTTATACTGCTGGTGTACAATCTGTTATGTTCTGAAGAAATTTGTAGTTGTGTGTTTTATACTGCTGGTGTACAATTTGTTATGTTCTGAAGTAATTTGCAGTTGTGTGTTCTATACTGCTGGTGTACAATCTGTTATGTTCTGAAGTAATTTGTAGTTGTGTGTTCTATACTGCTGGTGTACAATCTGTTATGTTCTTTAGTAATTTGAAGCTGAATGTTTAAACTGCTTATGAAAAATTTGTTATGTTCTGAAGTAACTTCTTGTTGTGTGTTTTATACTGTACAATTTTATGTTCTGAAGAAACTTGTAGTTGTGTGTTTTATACTGCTGGTGTACAATCTGTTCTGTTCTGAAGAAACTTGTAGTTGTGTGTTTTATACTGCTGGTTTACAATCTGTTATGTTCTGAAGTAACTTGCAGTTGTGTGTTTTATACTATTTATGTACAATCTGTTCTGTTCTTAAGTAACTTTCAGTTGTGTGTTTTATCCTGCTGGTGTACAATTTGTTATGTTCTGAAGTAACTTGCAGTTGTGTGTTCTATACTGCTGGTGTACAATCTGTTATGTTCTGAAGTTATTTGTAGTTGTGTGTTCTATACTGCTGGTGTACAATCTGTTAGGTTCTGAAGTAACTTGCAGTTATGTGTTCTATACTACTCGTGTACAATCTGTTATGTTCCGAAGTAATTTGTAGTTGTGTGTTCAATACTGCTGGTGTACAATCTGTTATGTTCTGAAGTAACTTGTAGTTGTGTCTTCTATACTGCTAGTGTACAATCTGTTATGTTCTGATGTAACTTGTAGTTGTGTGTTTTATACTGTTGGTGTACAATATGTTATGTTCTAAAGTAATTTGTAGTTGTGTGTTCTATACTGATGGTGTACATTCTGTTATGTTTTGGAGTAACTTGAAGCTGAATGTTTATACTGCTTATGAAAAATTTGTTATGGTCTGAAGTTACTTCTTGTTGTGTGTTTAATACTGCTTATGTACAATTTTATGTTCTGAACAAACTTGTAGTTGTGTGTTATATACTGCTGGTGTACAATCTGTTATGTTCTGAAGTAATTTGTAGTTGTGTGTTCTATACTGCTGGTGTAAAATCTGTTATGTTCTGACTTAACTTGTAGTTGTGTGTTTTGTACTGCTTATGAACAATCTGTTATGTTATGAAGTAACTTGTAGTTGTGTGTTTTATACTGCTGGTGTACATTCTGTTATGTTTTGGAGTAACTTGAAGCTGTATGTTTATACTGCTTATGAAAAATTTGTTATGTTCTGAAGTAACTGCTTGTTGTGTGTTTTATACTGTAAAATTTTATGTTCTGAAGAAACTTGTAGTTGTGTGTTTTATACTGCTGGTGTACAATCTGTTATGTTCTGAAGTAACTTGTAGTTGTGTGTTTTATACTACTGGTTTACAATCTGTTATGTTTTGAAGTAACTTGTAGTTGTGTGTTTAATACTACTGGTTTACAATCTGTTATGTTCTGAAGTAACTTACAGTTGTGTGTTTTATACTATTTATGCACAATCTGTTCTGTTCTTAAGTAACTTTTAGTTGTGTGTTTTATCCTGCTGGTGTACAATTTGTTATGTTCTGAAGTAATTTGTAGTTGTGTGTTCTATACTGCTGGTGTACAATCTGTTAGGTTCTGAAGTTATTTGTAGTTGTGTGTTTATACTGCTTATGTACAATCTGTTATGTTCTGAAGGAACTTGCAGTTGTGTGTTTTATACTGCTGGTGTACAATCTGTTATGTTATGAAATAATTTGTAGTTGTGTGATTTATACTGCTGGTGTACAATCTGTTATGTTCTGAAGTAACTTGTAGTTGTGTGTTTTATACTGCTTATGTACAATCTGTTATGTTCTGAAGTAACTTGTAGTTGTGTGTTCTATACTACTGTTGTACAATCTGTTCTGTTCTGAAGTTACTGCTTATATGCAACATGTTCCGTTTCAAAAGTACTTGCTGTTGTATGTTTTTAATTAGTTATGTTCAAGCTGTTATGTTCTATGTTATTTTATGGTTATGTTCTAATGTAGTCTATAATGTTCTGAAGTAACTTGTAGTTGTGTGTTTTATACTGCATATGTACAATCTGTTATGTTATGAAATAATTTGTAGTTGTGTGATTTATACTGCTGGTGTTCATTCTGTTCTGTTCTGAAGTAATTTGTAGTTGTGTGTTTTTAACTACTTATGTACAATCTTTTATTTTCTATGTTATGTTATGGTTATGTTCTAAGGTTAATTGTTGTCGTGTGTTTATGTGTAATACTGTTTTACTGTTGTTTATTTTTAAGTAATTTTTAGCTTTATACTGTTTTACTGTGCTATATTTTGAAGTAACTTGTAGTAATATTTTGTGCATTTTATATTGTATATATACAATATCCTGTATTTTAAGTAACTTTTAGTTTTACACTGTTTTTCTGTGCTTTTATTGTACATGTACCATAAGACGACATATCTTAAGATGATTTTTCTATGAAGTATTAAATGAAGGTGGTTTTGAATGTGACTATTTTACTTACACCTTGATACTCAATGTCTGCACCATTCTGTAGACTTAATTCTAAGTCTTCTATATCTCCATTCTGGGCAGCTGTAATAAGTTTCTGTAAGTAAAACATGAATCTTAAATTCAATAAATTGTATTAAATTATTGCTGTTAAATTAGGTAATAACTATATATTCTTCTGTATAGCAATGACTTCATAAATCAGTAGTATCCTTCCTTAATAAAACTTTCAGACAGAGAGGAAATCTTGAAATAGCATGTAATTGTTGGAATTTATGCATTTTATATTATTAAGATAAACAAAAATTGCTAACCTTTGAGAAATATTTTTTAAAAGAATCATGGACTAGATTTTGCATATCCTTGATTTTTTCTTTTTTGTAGTGTTTTTCGGAACTTTGACTTTTTAAGACATTCGCATTCCCCATTTCCATTCTCAATATTATTGATTATTTTTTTCATTCACATAGTCCTTTATTGCCCCTGGGTACTTTCTCAACTTTTTTTATATCAGATAGTAGAAATCTCTCTTTTATACTTACTTAAAGAGAAAATCATATAAATGTATGAAAACTGAATACATGCAGATGTGGGTTATAATAACGTAATGAGACTGTAACCTAATTGTATGTACACTGAATAAATGTAGATGAGGGTTATAATTAAGTAATGAGACTGTAACCTAATTGTATGTAGACTGAATAAATGTAGATGAGGGTTATAATAAAGTAATGAGACTGTAACCTAATTGTATGTACACCAAATAAATGTAGATGTGGGTTATAATTAAGTAATGAGACTGTAACCTAATTGTATGTAGACTGAATAAATGTAGATATGGGTTATAATTAAGTAATGAGACTGTAACCTAATTGTATGTAGACTGAATAAATGTAGATATGGGTTATAATTAAGTAATGAGACTGTAACCTAATTGTATGTAGACTGAATAAATGTAGATATGGGTTATAATTAAGTAATGAGACTGTAACCTTATTGTATGTAGACTGAATACATGCAGATGTGGGTTATAATAAAGTAATGAGACTGTAACCTAACAAGAACAAAAACCTTTTAAAATGGTGAGTTGTATCAGTCGGCACTTTATACCATAAAAAAAGATATGTCTTATTTAACTTACATGTACTAAACAAAGGCAAGGGGAGAGAACTTCTGTATTGTTTATTTTTTATTTTGAAAAATTGTCCAATATTTTTACTAATAACTGTATAGACTTAAGGGTTACATATTTGACATTGTAATCAAGGATTCTGAAGGTACTACATAAATAATACACTGTCTACTACTGGAAAGAATTTTACAGAGTATACACTCATACTTAAAAAAATATTCGATAAATTTCTTACTGAAAAAACTTTAAATTGCATTTTTGTTTGTCATCAGTTACTCAATACATATTCATTTTTTTTATGTAACTAAACTGCCACTCAGTATTGTATGATAATAAGCAGAGTCTTCCCATGTAAGTTATTGACACACTTACCTCAGAGAATATATATTAAAGTTACTAGGAAATCTGCATGTGTGCAAGTGTCAACTGTGTAAAGTGTACAAGATAAGACAATTAATTTAGTGTCACCCGTCTTATGAGTAGAAGATGAAACAAGTAAATGTCACCCATGTAATGATTAGAAGATAAGTCGATTAGATGTCACCCTTTTTATGAGTAGAAGATAAGAAAAATTAGTGTCACCCTTTTTATGAGTAGAAGATAAGACAATTAAGTGTCACCCATGTAATGAGTAGAAGATAAGTCGATTAAGTGTCACCCTTTTTATGAGTAGAAGATAAGACAATTAAGTGTCACCCATGTAATGAGTAGAAGATAAGTCGATTAAGTGTCACCCTTTTTATGAGTAGAAGATAAGAAAAATTAGTGTCACCCTTTTTATGAGTAGAAGATAAGACAATTAAGTGTCACCCATGTAATGAGTAGAAGATAAGTCGATTAAGTGTCACCCTTTTTATGAGTAGAAGATAAGACAATTAAGTGTCACCCATGTAATGAGTAGAAGATAAGTCGATTAAGTGTCACCCTTTTTATGAGTAGAAGATAAGAAAAATTAGTGTCACCCGTGTTTATATGAGTAGAAGATAAGATGATTAAGTGTCACCCATGTAATGAGTAGAAGATAAGACGATCAATTGTTACCCATGTAATGAGTAGAAGATAAGATGATCAAGTGTCACCCATGTAATGAGTAGAAGATATGACAATCAAGTGTGACCCATGTAATGAGTAGAAGATATGACAATCAAGTGTCACCCATGTAATGAGTAGAAGATATGACAATCAAGTGTCACCCATGTAATGAGTAGAAGATATGACAATCAAGTGTGACCCGTGTAATGAGTAGAAGATAAGACAATCAAGTGTCACCCGTGTAATGAGTAGAAGATATGACAATCAAGTGTCACCCATGTAATGAGTAGAAGATATGACAATCAAGTGTCACCCATGTAATGAGTAGAAGATATGACAATCAAGTGTGACCCGTGTAATGAGTAGAAGATAAGACAATTAAGTGTGACCCGTGTAATGAGTAGAAGATATGACAATCAAGTGTGACCTGTGTAATGAGTAGAAGATAAGACAATCAAGTGTGACCCATGTAATGAGTAGAAGATAAGACAATCAATTGTGACCCGTGTAATGAGTAGAAGATATGACAATCAAGTGTGACCTGTGTAATGAGTAGAAGATAAGACAATCAAGTGTGACCCATGTAATGAGTAGAAGATAAGACAATCAATTGTGACCCGTGTAATGAGTAGAAGATAAGACAATCAAGTGTCACCCGTGTAATGAGTAGAAGATAAGACAATCAAGTGTCACCCGTGTCATGAGTAGAAGATAAGACAATTAAGACGATATCTGATATAGTTATTAGCAACACCTTAGTTGGTCAAATGTTGTGAGTCACCTTGAGATGTCCCGGTTTTGTTCTTGTTTGTTTGATCTGTTTTCTTCGAAATAGTAGTTTTGTTACATTCGCCTAGAATTCTACAGGTTTTTATCTCAAATTACCACTTACTTGTATCTAATTGTACAATAATGGGGAACAAAACCACACAAGGAGACTATTAGGTAAATCTTACCTCATTCCAATCCTCCATTATAGCCTAAAAATTGAAAAGAAAAATTATATTCGATATATACTGCTGAGTTATTATTGAGGTACATGTATTATAGTTACTGTCAATTAAAAATACATGATCATTATTGGATGTAATATACTGACCTAATATTTTTATATATGAATGTGACCTACCGAATTAGACTACCGTATAGCGGGTTATTTTCGCGGGGTGCAAATTTTCGCTTATTTTCGCGGACATAACTAAATCGCCAAAATAAATTCCGCCAAATTAAAGGTGTACATACAAAGGTATTAATAAAAAATTTAAATCCGCCAAAATAATAACCGCTAAAATATTTCGTATACCTTGTTCAATGAAAACCGCGAAATTTTACACCCGCGAAAATAACCCGCTATACGGTATTTACCGGATTTGTAATGACATAAGCAACACGACAGGTGCCACATGTGGAGCAGGATCTGCTTACCCTTCAGGAGCACCTGGGATCACCCCTAGTTTTTGTTGGGGTTCCTGTTGTTTATTCTTTAGTTTTCTATGTTGTGTCATGTGTACTACTGTTTTTCTGTTGTTTTTTTTTTTATTTTTAGCCATGACGTTGTCAGTTTGTTTTAGAGTTATTAGTTTGACTGTCCCTTTGGTATCTTTCGTCCCTCTTTTAGATACTAATTTTAATTGATTAATAATAGCATTGAAACAGTGATTTATCTCAACTTTTCTGCACTATTAGAAGTTAATGAACTGAACTCAAAACCTTGACGATCTAATCACATACCTAAATGAGGTTCAGATGTATTCTACAAGCAGGGTGTGACCTTTTCCATTGAACATCAGAACATCTATTGCACTTTCCCAGACCTGAAAATGTCAAAAGTTTTATTTAACAGCATTATAACACATATAAAGAACAATATTAAATATCATATTGCAGCTTCTCGAAACACTGTCTATAATCAACTAGACCAGTCACATTAATTTCAATTTTTTTTTATTCCGTATGTGCCTGTCGAAAGATAGGACCTATAACGTAGTGGATTTAATTAATAGTTGTGCACCATATTTGTTTTTCCTTTGTTGTTGTAGTAGGCTGTTGATTTTTTTTCTTTTGAAATGTTTCACATTTTATCATAGCAAGGCTATTTATAGATGATTATATGGTATGGGTTTTGCTCATTGTTGAAGGCTGTTGGACAGCCTGTAATTGTTTATATCTTTGTCCTACGGTCTAGGAATATTTGCTTCATTGTTAATCATACCACACCTCCTAATTATCATATGGTATGGGTTTTGCTCCTTGTTGAAGACTGTTGGACAGCCTGTAATTGTTTATATATTTGTCCTATGGTCTAGGAATAATTGCTTCATTGTTAATCATACCACACCTCCTAATTATCATATGGTATGGGTTTTGCTCATTATGGAAGGCTGTTGGACAATCTGTAATTGTTTATATATTTGTCCTATGGTCCAGGAATAATTGTATCATTTTTATGTTAAACCCCATCTCCTTATTTTTATTATATACAATAAAATGATCTAATGATCAGAGATACCTTCTCCCTCTTAACATACTTAATGTACTCACAGGATTGAAGCTTGAAATTTTTTTCTATTAGTAAGTTTTACAATTTGCCTAAAAGTATGTTAAGTCCTGTACCATTTCAATTTTCAAGTGAAAGATCCTCCTTAAGAAATTACATGGTCCTGAAATAAGTACTTACGTAACAGATTGTAGGAAATGGACCTTTGTTTTCCAAAATTCAAATGTTCTCTCACAGAAATGGGAGGTCCCTGACAATTGGAAACACACTAATTTAAAACTATGAAAAGTAAAGTAAGAATAATGTAAGGCCACACCAATTTGATTCCTTGTTCGACGGACCCGCCCGCACCTATTTTTTTCACAACAGATTTTTTTTATTTTTATTATATTCCCGCTTCCCGCATCCGGAAATGAAATCATGTCCATGTCCCGCACCGTTTTTTTTTTTGGTAAATATTATATAAAGATCTCAACATTTGTTTTTTAAAATCAGTCTAGCCTTTATATAACGATTGTAAACCTATCAGCACCCCACAACACTGTAAATATCTGCGAGAGTATTTGTTTCAGCATGAAACCAATTTATTCCAAGCGGGAGTGCTCCGATATAAATAGAAATACCAGTACAGAACAAAACGTTGGTTTCTTTCCCCCTAACTTATATTCCCTATAAAAAAATGTTCCTTGTTAAAATAAAGTACAAAGAACTTCTGAAGGATTTGCCTTCAACTGCAATTATAATGTATGGTGACGGTCATACCCGCTGCAGGTTTGTGCACCTGTCCTGGTTGATTCAGAGACCCGTCATTCGGCAGTTATCGTTTGTTGATGTGGTTCATTGGTATTTTCCCGTTTGGAAATATAATTTAGATCGTTGGTTTTCCTGTTCGAATTGTGTACAATACTAAGTTGTGGTCCCCTATAGCTTGCTGGTTGGTCTTGATCAAAGCACTGTGTAAAAGGCCGTACTTTGAACTATGTTTGTTATTAGGGAGCTACCATTTGATTTTTATGGGGGGGCTAGGATGAAAAATGTTGTCCTGCTTTTTTTTTTAGCTGTAATCTCTGTCCTGCCTTTTTATTTTTCAATCTGTTCGGTCCTGCCTTTTTTTTTTAGTTTAATCTGCCTTTTTTTTTACCTAAATCGTCGTCCTGACTATTTTTTTTTGCAAGTGTCTCATCCTGCCTTTTTTTTTTTACTCAAAACTCCTGTCCTGCCTATTTTTTTCAAATTTCATCCTAGCCCCCCCCCCCTAAAAATCAAATGGTAGCTCCCTTATCAGGTTGGGACCAACCCTTCCTCAGACAAGGGCCTTGAAGGGTCATTTTACCATGTTTACTGTTCAGTCTGTTGTAGAAAAGAAAATAGAAAAGGATTTGTACAGTGCTACGATACAAAACCTTTGACAACTTAGAATTTTTTACTCAAAAAGGAGAAATACATTATATTTTAAACAACTTTTCTAAAAGAGGGATGGGTCCACTTATTTTGAATAATATTAAACTGTTAAAGTCCAGGAATATTACAAAATTCTTGGACATGTTTTGACCATTTAATACCAAATATTATAGTTCTTTAGGAAAATATAAGCCCTTTTGTAAAAGTTTTTTTACAAAAAAAAAAATTAAAACTTTAATATTTTGACCCCTCATAAAAGGGATATTCATAACATTAAGGGGTTGTTCTGAACCTGATTATGACTTGGATGGAAAATTGTCTCATTGTCATTCACACATACATAGACCAGATTTAATTATTCATTTATTTCTTGTTGAACAGGGAAAATATACTTCATAAATTAAAGACTGAATGTCAAGGTACAAGTTATAAATCAAGTTTTAATATAGTCAAAACCTACTATTTTATGTTTACAAAAAAAAATTATAATCGCTCGCCTTTACTTTTTAAGCTTCGCCTCAAAAATTTGCAAATTAAATATTTTTTTATTAAAATTTTTAAATCGCTCGCTCGCCCCAATTTTTGGGTTCCAAAAATCCGTAGAACAAGAAATTAAATTGGTGTGGTCAATGGTGTCTTATATTGCCATATTTAATGTTGTTGCTTAGTCCTATATATTGACCTGATTGACCTGTACACATCTCCTATATATTGACCTTTACACATCTCCTATACCTTGATCTTTACACATCTCCATTGTTGCTTTGTTGGGTTGCTGTCTCATTGACATTTATCTAACTTTATTTTTCTTTAGCACAAGTTCAATGCTTAAGTTCAACCAATCTATTTTTGAAGGCAAATAACACTGTAATGATGTCATGTGTCTTGTTTACTATAAAAACATTGGTGTTATGGTATTTTGAATGTAAAAACTATATGTTGATTATCTCCCCTTATAGAGTTTGAACATTTTACATTGGAAACAAATTTCAATAGTAAATGATCCTATATAGTTCACATATAATGTTCACTTACCTATAATAGTAACTTGACTGGACAAGGATCACATTGACTGGACAAGGATCACATTGACTGGACACGGATCTAATAAATACAAATAATAGATGTTCAAAATAAAAATATAGCTAAAAAAGAAAAAGACAAACAACAGTACACAAAACACAAAATTAACAAGAATGTGTCCATAGTACCCAGATGCCCCACTCGCATTATTATTTTCCATGTTCAACAGACCGTGAAATTGGGTAAAAAATCTAATTTGGCCTTAAAAGTAAAAAGATCAATCAAAAGGGAACATGTGTACTAAGTTTCAACTTTAATTTCATCGAAAACTACCTTGACCAAAAACTTTAACCTGAAACTCACACTTTTAATTTTTATGTTCAGTGGACCATAAAAATGGGGTCAAAAAGTTTAATTTTGTTTTAAAATAAAAAAGATCATATCATAAGGAACATGTGTACTAAGTTTTAAGTGGATTGGACTTCAGCTTCATCAAAAACTACCTTGACCAAAAACTTTAACCTGAAGTGGGACGAACAGATGGACAGACGGACGGACTGATGAACAGAGGGAAGGATGCACAGACCAGAAAACATAATGCCCCTCTACTATCGTAGGTGGGGCATAAAAATTAAAATGATTAAAGACTGAGTAACAGGAAACCCATCAAAAGTTGAGGGTTATCTCAGGTGCTCCACATGTGTTGATCATTAATAAGTACTAAGTTTTCATTGGTTGAATACAATGTTGACCTTTTTCATTGAATGGTTGCTGTCTCATTGACATTAACATCCAATCTTTCTTTCCTACACTGCAAGTGACTTCTTAAAAATTCTTACTCTTAAAGCAACTCACAATGTAATGATTGCAATGTTTTATTTAGTTTGGACTCCCAAATGAAATTAATTTTGTAATTATGTCATGTTATCTTTTGTTTCCAATTTAATTAACAAAGTAGATGAGTGCAAAATGTTAATCCTGTTTAAAAAGAATTAAAAATCAAAGTGATGGAAATCACTCATGGAAAGATTGGAAGAGTAGCTTAAATAATTTCAAATCATATTTAGATATGGGGCGGACAAAAAAGAACAGAAATAAGCGCTAGTGTAATGCTACTTTGAATTCACTAGTTACAATGTAGTTCTTGATTATCTCCCCTTTAAGAATGTTTACATTTGCAATTGAAATATATTTCTGAAAAATCAGAATTTCATTTGATAAACTAAATAACCAAACGTTCCAAAACAATTTGACTATAATGTTCACTTACCTTTACTAAGTAATAAATTGACTGGACTTGAATCAAATAAAAATGGACAGTAGATCTTTAAGCTGAAAATATAAAATAGCTCAATTTCAGTTTCAGATAAATATTGGTTGAACCATTTCTAAACATGTATATACTTTTTTAGCATGTACGCTTGTGACAAGTAACTTGTGTAGATTTCCTGGTTAACTTTTTTTTCCTTCTTAAAAAAAAAATCTTTATACAAGAAATGATGCTGCTACGAAGTCTCCCAAACAAAGCTCTCAAAATTAGTCATTCCCACGGTCTCTTGCAATTGACATTGGGCAAAGTCCAATAAAAATTGGTCTGGTCTAGTATAAAAGTGATATGCACAAGTGACGTCTAGGTATTACACCTGTATGTCATTCACTTCTTCTAGAAATCATGTACAGTAATATTCATGATTTAGGGGTGGGGATCTAGACAGTTTACAAGTTCTCAAACAGGGAGGAGGTAGGGGTAAGAGTGACCCTAGTGGACTAGCCTTTTATTTCATCTGATTTGTTTTATTGTCCAATACAAGAATATATTATATGGCAAAGGGGTGGGGATCACAACCGTTTTACAAGTTCTCAAACATGAGGAGATGGGGATGACCCAGAGAGACTCCCACTATATTTCACTTGATTTGTTTTGTTGCCCTATAAAAGAATATATATGGTTTAGGGGTGGGGATCTCAACCATTTACAAGTTTTCAAAACTAGAGGCTCTATGTGAATATTAAACAAAGGTCGCAGATAGATTCATGAAAAAATTGTGTTTTGGTGATGGTGATGTGTTTGTACACTGTTAATAAAAATTTACAAATTTTATGAATATTGTTAAAAATTATAAACTATAAAGGAAAAAAAATATCTCCTTAGGGGGTCAATTGACCATTGTGGTCATGTTGACTTATGCTGTACATTATTGCTGTTTACAGTTTATCTCTTTCTATATATACAATAATATTAAAGATAATAACAAAAAACTGCAATTTTTTTTTTTAAATTACCAATTTAGGGGCAGCAACCTAACAACGGGTTGTCCGATCCATCTGAAAATTTCAGGGCAGATAGATCTTGACCTGATAATCAATTTAACCACAGTCAGATTTGATCTAAATGCTTTGGTTTTTGAGTAATAAGCCCAAAAATGCATTTTACCCCTATGTTCTATTTTTAGCCGTCACGGCCATCTTGGTTGGATGGCTTGGTCACTGGACACATTTAGGATACTACAGATACAGTTAAGTCGGCTTCATATCTTGACTTACATCTAGAAATTGACAACGAGGGTCGGTTGAAGACAAAACTTTACGACAAAAGAGATGATTTCAGCTTTCCAGTTGTGAACTTTCCATTTCTAAGTAGCAACATTCCAGCAGCACCTGCATACGGGGTATATATCTCCCAATTGATACGATATTCCCGTGCTTGCATTTCCTATCATGATTTTCTTGATAGAGGGTTACTGCTCACAAGGAAGCTATTTAACCAAGAGTTCCAAATGGTGAAGTTGAAATCATCCCTTCGTAAATTTTACGGACGCCATCACGAGTTGGTTGACCGTTATGGAATAACCGTTTCACAAATGATATCGGATATGTTCCTTACGTCGTAACTACAATCCCCTTCCCTTTCATGAATTTGACCTACCGAATTAGACTATTTACCGGATTTATAATCGCATAAGCAACACGACGGGTGCCGCATGTGGAGCAGGATCTGCTTACCCTTCCGGAGCACCTGAGATCACCCCTTGTTTTTGGTGGGGTTCGTGTTGTTTATTCTTTAGTTTTCTATGTTGTGTCATGTGTACTATTGTTTTTCTGTTTGTCTTTTTCATTTTTAGCCATGGCGTTGTCAGTTTGTTTTAGATTTACGAGTTTGACTGTCCCTTTGGTGTCTTTCGTCCCTCTTTTAAAAAACTAGATACCTAAAAGATGATTGTGGCTAAGTTTGGATTAATTTGGCCCAGTAGTTTCAGAGGAGAAGATTTTTGTAAAAGATTACTAAGATTTTTTAAAAAAATGGTTAAAAATTAACTATAAAGGGCAATAACTCCATTTTGGTCATTTGACTTATTTGTAAATCTTACTTTGCTGAACATTATTGCTTTTTACAGTTTATCTCTATCTATAATAAAATTCAAGATAATAACCAAAAACAGCAAAATTTTCTTAAAATTACCAATTCAGGGGCAGCAACCCAACAATGGGTTGTCCGATTCATCTGAAAATTTCAGGGCAGATAGATCTTGACCTGATGAACAATAAAATCCCATGTCAGATTTGCTCTGGCGGCCATCTTAGATGGTTGGCCAGGTCACCGAAAACATTTTTCAAACTAGATACCCCAATGATGATTGTGGTCAAGTTTGGTCAAATTTGGCCCAATAGTTTCAGAGGAGAAGATTTTTGTAAAGTTAACGACGATGGACGCCAAGTGATGAAAAAAGCTAAAAAGGGGGATAGTAAGTCAATGTAAAACTAAAAGCACGTGTTCGACTTGTTAAACTGTTTTCTTTTTAACTGGATTATAAATTTATTTATTTAATCTAAATTATCATTAACTTTTGCTGAATCTAATTCGAATAATTCAATAAATCAATTGTCTATCTTCAGAAAGAATTCTCCTGTCAGGTTTGTTGATCTACCTGTACAAGATCAGGTACAAGTGATAAGCGATCTTAATCTGGATATCCCTCAGGCGTTAGAACTGTATTGGATTATAATACAATAAGCCTAACATGCCTAAGGGTTATGCAATTACACAAAAATGTACATGCATTTGATTATAATTGCTAAAAAATATGGCATTGGGCTGTAAAAATCGAAAACAGATTTGAACGATGGCGCAAGACAATTTAACGATGGCGCGGGTCATTTGACAACGGCGGAAGATATTTGAACGATGGCGGGGCGCCATCATTAAACAGGTCATGGAGATCCCTGGGTAGTCCATATTATACTAGTTAGAGTCAGATGGGGGGCGGGGGGGGGGCAAGGGGTCCTACTTCCCCCCTTTTTGTGGGAAAAGCTTGGTTATTTAGGGAATCACTGGAACATGGCTGGAAGCAGGCCCCTCTTAGGCATTCAGTGGATCCGCCACTGCTTCTAAACTATGGCTATTTAAGTAAGTAAGTAAGTAGAACTTGATTTGGCATATTGACAAACATTACAAACATAAGCTCTAATGAGCTTTTAACCAAAAATAAAAACAAGCAAGTGGATAATATTAATAGTATAAAAATATGCAAGTGTTCGGTAAACAGGAAGTTGTTGAGTATAAATCCTGAAACCAAATTTCAGAAATCCTTGTATTGTAGTTCCTGAGAAAAATGTGACGAAAATTTTCAACTTGGCTATCATGTGTTAAATCATACAAGTGTTCGGTAAACAGGAAGTCGATGAATGATGAATCTGAAAACGCATCACACGGTATGGCTGACATATATAAATGTTGATACTAAATTACAGAAAGGGTGGATGTGTAGTTCCTGAGAAAAATGTGACGAAAGTTTCATGGGACGGACTGACTGACGGACTGACAGACGGACGGACAGACGGACGGACTGACAGACAGAGGTAAAACAGTATATCCCCCCTTTTTTTAAAGCTGGGGTATAATAACAAATAAAACAAGGCATGCAGCATGCAGCATGCAAAATAAATAATAAAAAGCAGCACCAAATTTAACTCTAGCAATAACATGTATCTTGCTTAAATACCAAAACATATATATATATATGAAGCACTATTTTTTAAAAATTTGCAGTTTAAAATTATTTTTTAAATAATAATAATTTATAAAAGTAAAAATTTCAAATCTTGTATATTAATAATATTTTAAAATGTAAAAAACAAAATTTCAGTTGCAATGCAAGTTGTTAATGCAGCATAAAAAGCAATTGTAAAACAAATTATCTACAGGCAGAGCAAAAACAGCCTGTTCCACTCCAGGACTGAACAAGATTTCTAAAATGTGAGAAGCTGTTAAAAGTCCTGAAATGGTCTGGTAAGCTATTCCATAAAGAAGCAGCAGCAAAACTGAAAGATTTTTTTCCGTATGAGGTAGTTCTTACCTGACATTTGCCTGTGGGATTTCCAAAATATTACTGTATCTAAAAGAATATTTAGTGTGTTAAATTTGGAGTAAATTTTGTAAACATGATTATTTACAATTCTATTAGTCTGAAGTGCCATAGTCCTAATGTTCAGTATTACATGTGTATATTTTCAGGGGTTAAAAAATCCGCTAGCCCGACACTAGATCATTTACGCCTCGGGCAATTAAAATGTGTAACCCGATATGCCCGACGGACTAGTAACAAAAAATTCTTGACGTTTACAAAATAGAAAGTGGAAAATCCCTTCATCACTATTCTATATTTGCCAATCCGATTCAATTAAGTCATCCGGGTTTCCAAGAATTTGAACTGGTTTGTACAGGTCCTGTTGTGTACATATTTTAATCAAAGAGCAGATTGCTCTGAGGGATACAATTGCCATTGTTTTCATTGACACATGTATACATGTGGCTGGATAATATTATTTTCAAAACTAATTCAACTGCACATGTAAAATGAAGATAATCTGAAGTTACCAAATAGCCAATCCCAGATTAGGTGTAGGAACAATGTACTCATAGTGTTTTATTTTTGTATTCTCAGAGTGAGAGAAGGTATTTCACTTCGTATCTAAACACCTATTTACGTACGATAATTCTAGGATGAACCCACAGGCACTTGTTTCTATCCATTGGAAGACCCACTATCAACGTATATACTCGTAAATATACGTTGATAGTGGGTCTTCAAATGGATAGAAACAAGTGCCTGTGGATGAACCCCATTCCTAACTCTTTTAAAAATATTTAATTTCCTTTGGGTCAGTGGTCATTACTCCTTTCCGTACACATTCCTCGGTTAAAATTGCGATCGTATTTAATATAACACGACGTTTATCTACAGAACGAGTTTTTCTCAACATGTTTTGTTTACAGAATTTCCGAAAGGGAGACAACTCGAAACGATAATATGGAAGACTCCATTTCGCCGTAAGGGGTGTTGCGATGTGGACTTGCATTTATTTTAATTTGAATGATGCATATGATTTAAAATTATGAAACAACAATAACCCTCAGTAACAGACAAACATAGAAACGATCCCATGAGTTTTAAATCAATCAATTGAGGTGGGAATGATCAATCCAGAGCAACCATTCAATCAAATACCCCTTAAAGTCAAGAAAACTATACGCATGCACATAATTACATAAACAAACCCTGGAGCAAGAACGTATATTAAATGTTAATTAAACGACCTAGATGGTTCTTTAATTCTTTATGAAAGTACTATATCAAATATCAGTTTCATAACGGTGACATATAAGAAAAACTCCACTTCAGTTCTTATATGACAGAAATAGATTTATCGGAATTCAGAGAACTCTCGCATTTTTATCAAAACTGGGGAATTCCCTCTGACGTGTTTCTAAATTTATAATAACACTAAATATAAATACTGCTTGGTTTTCCGTGTAGTTAAACACAGGCATATAAGTCAAGAGAAATATCAAACATGAAGATTATGAAAAGAACATTATAGTAAAGTTGTTTAGGTTCAATCCCTTTGTTTGTTTTTATCTTTTAAAGCAAGTTAATCATAAGAATATGAGATGTTCCTTAATGTTTAGAATAAAACGATTGACGTGAGGGCAATGCTCTGAGCCACCGGTATAAAACTACAGATTGCTTGAAAGCAATCGTATCCAAAAAACAGAACAAATAACTCTGGGTGGCGTGGTATCATGTGTTGATTGCAATTGTCGTACTTTAAATATCGATTTATCATACCATGGCATGGGGTATTGTACATTGCTTATGCCGAGATTTTCTATTATTAATGGTATTTAGGGGGATGATGTATTGATCAGTATTGACCTGTCTTGTCGCAAAGCTCTTGAGCACGAAACCATGCAACAAAATATTTCTTAATATTCTAGTACGGGAACCCCAGGAGCTTTGTCAGTTTCAAAACAAAAAACGGTAGATGAAGGGAGTAACGAGGCTAAAAATTCATCCCCCAAAAATTCTAAATACGACAGGGAAAATCCGTGGAAAAAATTAGACTGTCCAGGACAGCAGGGCTGCCAAAACGAGGCTGAAAATTCATTCCCCAAAAATGCCAAATACGACCGAGAAAAGTGGGGAAAAAAAATTATACTGTCCAAGACAGCAAGCCTGCCAAGTCTTTAGGGCGAGACTCACACATTTTTATGCTTATTTGGCGGCATTTTCCTTTGATCTTTACAATTTGGCAAAAAAATCACACATTTACTTCCTGAAAAGTTGGCAGAACTGGGATACAATGATTCCCCTCGAAGGTTGGCTGTTGCTGATGGAAAAAAAAGATGATGCTCTGTGAATATTACCGTTAGTTGCCCCAAGCGCGCCAATAAAAAGTCTGCTTTGAATGTGGGAACAACTAAGTTAGGTTAAGCACCAACAGAATAAATATCAATTCAACAAAAATAATCAGTCAGGGATATAACTCTATAGGGTTATTACAGGAAATAACTTGTGCATGTTATTACAGATACTTTCATGAGTTGTCTACTCTTTATTCCTTAAATTTTCTAAATCTGTAATAACATATGTTTGTTATTTGTAAAATATTTTAATCTAAAGTGGGCTCTAGGGAACTCTTGAGACTTTGCGCAGAAACTAAATGCATAGCATTTGTAATACTTACACTTCATCATAGTTTTAAAAATACTTGCATTTAAAGTAACTTTCCAGCTTGTATGCTAGTAGAGGGCAAGCACTTTTATTTAATTTCAAATATTATAATCAAAGCTGCATAAAGGCAAATAATTTAAGCAAGTAAGATTTTAGACTTGAAAATAATTAAACAGTGATAGTATTTCTCTATTCTATTTTTCACTTTAATTTCTCTCTCTATCTGTTTTACAGTTCACCGACCCCTGTGCATTTTGAATGGTTAATTCAAATTAAATTTTGATCATCATCATGTATAAAAGTTTCAAAGCAATTATCTATCAGTTCTTGGAATGTTAATGGATTATTTAAAAGAATAAGTGGTAACAGAGTTTGTAAACTAGATGATGCTAATATGTGTCATATTATGACTGCAGACATTGTTGGTCTTTCAGAAACTCATATCCCCGCCAATGAGATTTTAAACTATGATGGTTATAAATGTTTTGTAAACTGTAGATCATCTGATTCAAATAAAGTTAGAGGTGGTTTAGCTACATTTTTTAAGAAGGAAATATTATCAGGTGTAAAGTTGATGGATAAATCAATGGATGATATAATGTGGTTTAAACTAGACAAGACATTTTTCAGTTTTGATAGAAATGTATTTTTATGTTTTTTATATATTCCTTCTTCAAACACATCTTACACAATAAGAACAAATTTTGATAAACAAATTTTTGAGAAACTTGAAGCAGATATTGCGAAATATAGTATATTAGGGAATGTAATCCTTATGGGAGATCTAAATGCACGTATAAACTGTAAAGAATTTCGATTTCATAACAAATGAAGTAGATGACAGTTTAGACAACTTTCTTCCCACTAATAAAAAACTAACTCAAAGTGTTAATGACACCGTCTCCAGTATATCATCAATATTATACAATGCTGCTTTTTTAAGTAATACTAATAAGACCCCTGGTAAAGACAAGAGAAGTAAAAGAAGAAAAATAAAAAAGCCATATTATGATAATGAATGTGAATCTAAATATAGGTCCCTAAAGAGTCTGACTAGAAAATTATGTACTGAGCCCTGGAATGACAGTCTTAGACACAAAGTATTATATCATAAAAAGGAACTGAATAAACTTATAAGGAAAAATATAGACAATTTAGACATAAAATGATAAACCAGATTATAGATTCAAATAATAGCTGTCCAAATGATTTTTGGAAAACAATTAAGAAACTAAAAAAGGAGAACTTCAAGGATCCTATATATATAGTTCTAACATACAACCTAAAGAATGGTTTAAATATTTTAATAAATTAATGAATATTGATTATGATAAAAATGTATGTAATGATAAGAAAGAGTATACTACTTTTAAAGATTGTAACACATGTACTAAGATGTTAAACAGTTCTATTACAACTGAGGAGGTGGTTATTGCAGCAAAATCTTTAAAGAATAATAAAGCAAGTGGTTCAGATTGTATTACAAATGAAATGTTACAAATATCTTGTTATATGAATATTGATGTGTATGTAAAATTGTTTAATCTTATTCTTAAGTCTGGTATCTACCCAACTTTATGGAGAAAATTTTTAATAAGCCCATTTTCAAGGGTGGGTGTTTTAATGATCCATCTAATTATTGAGGTATAGCCCTTTCAAGTTGTTTGGGAAATTTTTTTCTAAAAGTTTTACATAACAGATTAGAAAAGTATCTTGAAGGAAATGAACTTATATGTCGTGAGCAAATTGGATTCAGAAAGGGAAGTCGAACAAGTGATCATGTTTTAACTCTAAAAACTATAATTGATAAAGCATTTAAATCATCAAAAAAGATATGCCTGTTTCATTGATTTCAGGAAGGCATTTGATACTATTAATAGAGATGCCCTCTTTTACAAATTGTCTTATTACAACATAGACGGTCCCTTTTTTTAGCATAATGAAAGATATGTATAAAGAGGTTTTGTACTCGGTAAGGATTTCGGAAGGTATCACTGATTTTTTTAATTCCTCAGTTGGGGTAAAACAAGGGTGTATTTTAAGCCCTACATTATTTTCTTTATATATTAATGATTTACCATCTATTTTTGACTCAACATGTGAACCACCCAAGTTAAATGATAATGATATATCATGTCTGTTATATGCTGATGATTTAGTTCTTATTTCTGAATCGGCTAATGGCTTACAAAAAAGCCTTGACAAGCTTAGTTTATATTGCACTAGTTGGGATTTAACAGTAAATCTTGACAAAACCAAAGTTATGATTTTTAACAAATCAGGTAAAAAACTTACAATTGACAAGTTTGTTTTTAGTGATAATATTTTGGAACACTGTACAGAATATAAATATTTGGGTATACTGTTTAAACCATCTGTTAGTTTTACAGAGGCAGTGAGACTTCTTTGTAAAAAAGCCTCAAAAGCTATATTTTGTATTAGAAAATTGTTATTTTCTGAAAATATCAATGTATTACCTCACTTAAAGCTTTTTGATGATTGTGTTAAACCTATACTTCTTTATTGTAGCGAAGTTTGGTCTCTGTATATGATAAAAAATATTACAAATCTAGAGTCAAAATATTGGTCATTGGCTACCATCAAAGTCCAAATTAAATTTGCAAAAACTTTAATTGGAGTAAATATATCAGCTGTCAATTTAGCAGTACTAGCTGAACTTGGTATGTATCCAGTTTTTATAGAAGCTTTAAAACTGTCAATTGGCTTCTGGCTGCATGTCATAAAATCTGATAACAATTGTTAAAAAAAATTATTGTTTACTAAAAGATGTATATTGTTCCAACCTGCAATTAACCAATGGATTTGCTAAAAAGATTGAACAGTTACTTGCTACATTAAATTTTTCACATGTTTGGAAAAATCATGATACTATTTCAAAAAAGCGTTTATTATATGCAATTCATACCAAACTTAATGATAGATATCTTAATTATTGGAAAGGAAATATATTTTGTGATGATAAATCAGTACATGGTAATAAGCTGAGAACATATATATGGACAGCTTAAAGAAAATTATAAATTGGAAACATATTTATTGTTAAATATAGACAGAAAAGTAATAGGGCATTTTGCTAAAATTCGTATTAGTAATAGTGTTCTTAGAATTGAACAAGGGCGTCACACTAAAACCCCTGTAGAAGAAAGAATTTGTCCTTTGTGTCTCTTAGAAGTAAAAGATGAATTTCATTTCACTTTAAAATGTACAAAACTAAATATAATTAAAAACCAATTGTTCAGAGAACAATTGAAGGTCTTTCCACAAAATAAACAGTATTTTAATATGAAAGGTGTAAAATTAAGTTCAAAATGTCATTTCGATCCTCAATTGATTGCTTATTGTATGCTGATTCAAAAAATATATGGTTTCTATACAATATTTTTGAATAAGGGAGATAATTTCTTACTTCCGGTTTGAAAAATGCTATTTCCGATAATATTTGACTATTTACTTGACACTGATTCTAAAAATATCTTGTTCTATATACTTTTATAATAATAAAGTACAATAAATAGCTACTTCCGGTTTACACAAGGTCACTTCCGGTTGTTTTTTCAAGGTAAAATAGTTTGATACCGTTTGCCAAAAGTCTTATGGCTTTATCATGTATACTCATGAGGTAAAAGCAAAGGTCAAAATCTAGAACGTCAAATTAAGATATGACCTTGAGATCAATTTCAAGGTCATTAACCAAGAACCTCAAATCAAAAGACCATACATGTAGATCTTAATTATGTTTGGTTAATGAGTTATATCACCATACGCGTATTTTTAAATACCAAAGGGGAGAAAACTCACTTTTACATTCAACGTAACCTTGTAATCAAAATTTTCTTGTTACGACATGTCGCAAATAACAATTAAGAAAAAATAATTTGTCGATATCTTATACGGTTTCGGAAAATGAGTGGAAAGAAGCAAAATTCAAACATTATAATATGACCTTGACCTTTGACCTTGACCTAATTTTAATTTTTTTGGACCAAAGACCTCAAATTAAAAGATCCTTGGTCTCTAGCACTTATGGTTTACAAGTTAGAAATGCATATCACTTATTTCAAATGCATAAGGGGAAATAACTCTCATATGGAGCGTTCATATCACTTCGGTCAAAATAGGACAAATCATGCGAAGGATATAACGAGCAATTTTGTAAAATAAAATTGTCATAATATTTTACGGTTGCGAAGGAGTTGCGCTAACAAGGAAAACAGTGTTTGGGGAGATACAAAGAAAAGAATTCGTTTACGCAGGGTAAATTTCAAAAGCGCATAAACTGTTCGATATCATGTACCAAATATCTAAGCGACATATTGCGAAACATATGTTTATGGCAAGAACAAAATTAGGCGGAAGAAAAAAAAAATAATCAGAAGAAAAACAAAAGGTCTTTCCACAGAAAAGTGGAAAGACCTAATTAGCGACCAACTGTTTTCCAGAATTAGTGAAATAGTTCCCTCTTTTTTCAATATGACTAATGAAGCAAGATTTAAATTTGTATACGTGTGTTGAAACTGATATAATTAGAATTATTGTTAAATTTATAAGCGACATGTACATTTCTAGAAATGCTCTATTAAGCACTAAATAACCAATTCCGCATCTAATGTTTATAAATTTGGTATGATATATATATGTTTGTATGTTTGTGTATCAATCCTGTAATTTTGGATTTTAAACCAATAAAAATTACTTACTTACTTACTTAAGCCTTGAAAACTAAATTTAAAATTAGATTACACAAATGTAATACATTTTTGATTAACCATGGTAAATTAATGAGACAAGGCTTTTTAGTGATAGACTTAGCTGTAATAACAAGGCTTAGTTATTAAAGGAATGTAACTTAATTTATTATATGAGACACTTGGGAATTACTGGGAAGCTTGCGCAGAACCTCATTACATGCTCTGGTCATTATTTCTTACAATGAATTAAAATACATTGTAATTAAGCATGATCTATGTCTGAGCAAATGCTTTGGAGTAGCTGTGATAACACCCTTTAGTTATTATAGGCATATTTCTTTCTGTAATAACATAGGTGTACAATGCATAATTGACAAACTATGAACTGTTATATCTTTCTGTAGTTAAGTATACATAAAGACAATAGTAATATCAATAGAACTTGTATACATTTTAACTAAACTAATGATGTATATTGTTCCTTTGAAACATGTAACATACATATGTTATCATAGTTCTTTGATATTTATAGTCCACAGTAACAAATGTATGTTATTTTTCTGTAATAACCCTATAGAGTTATATATCTGACTGATAATAGGGCTAGCAGGTCAGTTTTAATGGACTAGCAGTTCTTCCAACAGGGCTAGTAAAATCCTGCTGCCAATAAGTCTTGGGCTAGTTAGCTGTAACAAAATTTGTTAACCCCTGATTTTACAGTTGTTTGGACCACAGGTACTCGGTTAGCAGATTAAAATTTTGTAAATCAATGCTTTTAATTTATTTTTTATTATTTCCTGTCTATTTGCATTACTTTATTAACATATTTAACGTTGCCATCACTATTTCTTTGTTTTCTGGCAATATGCAGTTTACTATAATCCATATCTGTATACTGAAAAATCCTTTACTATCCGTATACGGATATGGATAGTAAACTACACATTGCCATAAAACAAAGAAATAGTGACTAGGATTTTTCAGTATACGGATATGGATAGTAAACTGCACATTGCCATAAAACAAAGAAAAAGTGACTAGGATTTTTCAGTATACGGATATGGATAGTAAACTGCACATTGCCAGAAAGCAAAGAAATAGTGACTAGGATTTTTCAGTATACGGATATGGATAGTAAGCTGCACATTGCCATAAAACAAAGAAATAGTGACTAGGATATTTCAGTATACGGATATGGATAGTAAGCTGCACATTGCCAGAAAACAAAGAAATAGTGACTAGGAATTTTCAGTATACGGATATGGATAGTAAACTGCACATTGCCAGAAAACAAAGAAATAGTGACTAGGATTTTTCAGTATACGGATATGGATAGTAAACTGCACATTGCCATAAAACAAAGAAATAGTGACTAGGATATTTCAGTATACGGATATGGATAGTAAGCTGCACATTGCCAGAAAACAAAGAAATAGTGACTAGGAATTTTCAGTATACGTTGATGGCAACTTTAAATACGTTAATAAAGTAATGCAAATAAACAGGAAATAATAAAAAATAAATTAAAAACATTGATTTACAAAATTTTAATCTGCAAAGTCGGCGCGAGTCCCTGTGGAGCTGGGACCAGCATTTCAACTTGCACGTCTTATTTTAACAAACACAACATATTGGATATATCTTCGAGTATGTTTGACAAAAACCGTCTATTCTTACCATTTCTTTCACAATCGTCACAGGAAACATACTTTGACAGGCGGCGGGAAACGTAGCTGCGGTATCGTAGCTCTTTAGGTCCTTTTGAAATTTTTTGACTATTTGCGGACCATAGATCTATGGTCCGCAAAATCAAAAAAAAATAAAAAAGGACCATAAGAGTTACGGTTCCGCAGCTACAGGAAACGATGTCTACTATGCATAATATACAACTCGTATCAGGACTTGTTTCCGGAATTTTTTCTGATAGGATTTTTTTAAAACATGTTAAAGGGGCACTAGCTGTCAAATTCATGGTCACCGATTTGACTCAAATTCTCATATTTGATTTATAACAATGTAAAACATTTATCCAAAACTACCAAAAGTCCAAAAGAGACAGTTTATAGCGCATGGGGTAGATAATGGTCCAACTTGTTTCACAAAGGATAGGCGAACGGCGAACGGCCAACGGCGTACGCCGTATTTTGACTCAAAACAAGTAAACCGGCATATCATCCAACATTAGGAAAATAATAATTTAGCCTTTAAATCTGCATTTTTGCATAATTACATATTTAAGGAGTTTTATTAAAACATTGACGAAAATATTCATGCTTTGATATTTTTATTATCTTAATCTAATTGTATTTTAGGTTGTCATTGCTTTGTTTTTAAAGAAATTTTCTGTTTCGTAATAGGTTTAGAGATTAATTATTATGTTTTAAAAAAAGAACGTTTTCTCTTCACCATCTTGAAGTATGAAGATAAATTGCACATAATAATAATATTTTTTCGTTTACTGGTTGTTTTTCAGTATTTGTAACCTTTAGTTTTTCTCACTTACACTCTTTCCGCCATCTTGAAATGAAAATGCGCCGCCTTCGCCTGAGTCCTGAGATAGGCGAGGGCGGCGTAAGCCGTTATTGCGCGCGCATCCAAAATTTTGTGAAACAAGTGCACCGGGCGTTCGCCACCGGCGAAAGGCGTACGCCTTTTTCCGGAAACAAGTAGGACCAATATGTAGGTTCGTTTCGTGTGAATTTTAGTACAGACGCCATCTAATTAACTATCGATTTGACCTCAGATGACCATATAAGCGATGTGAACATAAATAAAGATATGAAAAGATTAAACCAACACGTGCAATTGGATTTTTATAGGCCTGTTTGATTTAATTTTATAGATTCAACATATATGTTTCTCGTTGTTTTCAACCGTATAAGAATGATTTCATATGGATCGAATAAGTGATCAAATGGTTTACCGTAGTTTCACTTTCATTGTTGACATTCTTTTTCTTAAAAAAAAACCCTACACGTACAATGCATGCGTTGTCAATCTCTAGCTAGGGCTTAAACTGAAGTTCACATGAATATGGATTTAATGGTAAAAATAAGACGTGCTTAATCGAGACAGTTACCTTGTAACCTTGTGTTGCCCAAGGGACGAAGAACTAATAGTAAGTCTATCTTTACTAACTGCCTGCTATCTTCTATTCTTTACTACTGTCTCAAACACCATGAACACGGTAAAAAAAGTACTCACAACCACCATACTTACATTGTTTTTGTCAAATTGTGTCAAGCTAGATTTAATTGTCAACTGCAAGACTGTTAGCTCAAATAGAAACATCAAAGAAAATAAGGAAGCACCGGATAAATCTTGGTCAATAACAATATCAAACCAAGAGACATGCAAGTCTAATATATACACAACATCTATGATTGTACTTACAAGAAAAACTAAAACCATCAAATATGATAGACTGGTATTGACATATCTATGTAACATCCTCCTTACTAACTCGTATGCACCAGAGCCAAACCCTGGTCCACCAAAATACCCATGTGGATCATGTAATAAAGCATGCACTTGGAAACAAAAAGCTGTATGCTGTGACAGCTGTGATCAATGGTACCATATAAATTGTCAAGGTATCGATAATAAAATGTACAAAATACTTGACAAAAGCAACCTATCATGGGAATGTATAAACTATGGTATGCCAAACTTCTCCACAACATTCTTCAATAGTACTTTACCTGAATTGTCAAATACTTACTCAGAATTAGAAACAAGCGTTGATTCTGACAATGCAATTATTGATATTGGTTTACCAACACATTCTTCATCACCAATCCAGAAAAATCAAAACAAAAAGAAAAAAGGCAATCACATAACAAAAAACTCAGAACCACTACGAGTACTTACGATAAATTTTCAGTCAATAAAGAATAAAAAACCTGAAATAGAACTTATTATTGACTCTTGTAAACCAAGCATCATATTTGGTACTGAAACATGGCTCTCAAATGACACCTCTCCATATGAATACATCCCAGCCTCCAAATACAACATCTATACAAAAAACAGAAAAGATGGCTATGGGGGAGTGTTACTTGCTATCTCAAACCAGCTCACATCTACACAAATCACAAATACAGGTACCGACCAAGACCTCGATACAAATTGTGAAAATGTGTGGGCGAAAATTTCATATGAAGGAAACAAATCACTATACCTATGTTCCTACTATCGACCACCATCAGATAAAGGAGAATCCCTAGAACAACTGGGTATCTCACTTAATAGAGTCCTATGTAAAAAAACAAACCCAAATATCTGGGTAAGCGGTGCTTTCAACCTTGGCCACATAGACTGGAAGACACCAGCAGTCATACCTTGTAAACCTGACGCTTCACTACACCAACAGCTCCTTGACTTATTAAATGACAATAACTTAACACAGGTAGTAAATAAAAACACCAGAAACGACAAAACACTAGACCTGTTGTGTATGACCAATCCGTCATTTGTCAATCGAGTCGAAATACTACCACCAATTGGAGCGAGCGACCATGACATAGTTTACAGTGAAATAAATTTAGCACTGCCTCAAAATAAACAACAGGCTCACAAAATATTAAACTACAAAAAGGCAAATTGGGACCAAATAGAAAAAGACCTCACTAGCACATACAATCAGCTTAAACAAAATGAAAATAACATGAGTCTAGATGAACTTTGGAATACTTTCAAGACAAACATCCAAAAGTCTATTGATAAGAATATTCCTAAAAAAAGCATAAGCCATAAATCAAAACTACCTTGGGTAAATAACCAACTAAAAAAACTCATTAACAAGAAAAACAAGCTCTACAAAAAGAAAAAAGGAAATCCCAAGTACAAAAAACAATATCAAGAAATTAAAACCAAGCTCCAAAAAGAAATGAGGAAATCTTACTGGCAATACATAGAAAATATGATCTTTGATATTGAAATAAAGGAACCAGACCAACCATGCTTTAAAAACACACCAAAGAAGCTATATTCCTATATCAAAAGCCAGAAAAATGAAAATACCGGCATAGCTCCTCTAAGAAGTGAAGGTACATTGCACTCAAATCCATCTGAGAAAGCGAACATACTGAACAAACAATTTCAGTCAGCTTTTACATCTGAAGCAAATACTGACATTCCAGATAAAGGTCCTAGTACTCACCCCAAAATGGCAACCATAACAATATCTAGGGATGGTGTTTATAAACTTATTAAAAACATAAACCCTAATAAAGCCACTGGTCCTGATACCATCGCAGGCAAAGTACTGAAACAAAACATTGAGATATGTACAGACATCCTCACATTAATATTCACAAGATCATTAGAAACAGGAAAAGTACCATCTGACTGGAACCATGCTAACGTCACACCTGTATTCAAAAAAGGGGACAAACACAACCCAGGTAATTACAGACCTATATCATTAACATGCATAGCTTGCAAATTACTTGAACACATCTTTGCAAGCAGCATGATGCAACATCTTGAAAACAATAACACACTGTATGAGTTACAACATGGATTTAGGGCAAAGCGATCATGTGAGTCTCAAGTAATCTCACTGATGCATGAATTATTCGAAAACAATGACAAAAACATACAAACAGATCTCATAATCATGGACTTTGCCAAAGCTTTTGACAAGGTACCACACAAAAGATTACTATATAAAATGAAATACTTTGGCATATCAGATCAAATCATAAACTGGGTCGAATCCTTCCTTTCAAATAGAACTCAAACAGTACTTTTAGAAAACATGTCATCTTCAAAAATACCAGTCACTTCAGGCGTGCCACAGGGTACAGTGCTAGGACCCATACTCTTCCTTATTTACATAAATGACCTTCCGGAATACATCAAACACAGCAAAATCAGACTCTTCGCAGACGACAGCATAATTTACAGTCAAATTAAATCTCAAAACGACTGCCTCATGCTTCGGGAAGATCTAGAAGCCGCCATACAATGGGAGCAAGACTGGCTCATGTCTTTCCACCCAGACAAATGCAACATAATGAACATAACAACAAAGAGAACTCCCATCCACTTCTATTACAACATGTATGGGCACATATTAGAATCAGTAAAACATGCTAAGTACTTAGGTATCACAATTTCTTCAGATTTAAAATGGAACACCCACATTCAACAAACAGCTGCCAAAGCAAACAAATCTTTATGTTTTATAAGAAGAAATCTCAAAGTCCAGTCACAAAAAATTAAAGAAAGAGCATACCAAACCATCATAAGACCTAAATTAGAATACTGCTGTACTGTATGGGACCCCTATACAAGTGAAAACATACGATCACTAGAAAAAGTACAGAGAAGAGCGGCAAGGTATGCATGTAACAGACATCACAACACCAGCAGTGTGTCTGATATGCTAGACACTATGAAATGGCAAACATTACAAGAACGCCGGCTAAGAACAAGGCTAATAATGTTTCACAAAATTACAAACGAAAATATTGCCATTCCTTCACAAAATTTATTACAGAAGAGTCAGTCCGTCACAAGATCCACCAACAAAGATGCTTACAGACAAATCCAATGTAACAAGGACAGCTACAAATTTTCTTTCTTTTGTCAAACAATTAAAGACTGGAACAAATTGTCCTCAGTCATAACAAAAAACACCACCACAGAAACCTTCAAGGATGCACTCACGCACGATGTGCTCCTTGATACATATCCACACCTGAAGTAATCAGGCAATCATGTTTTTATCTTAAATTAAAAAATAAAAAATAAAAAATGTAATATCTAAAAAATCTAAATAAAAACGAAAAATCTAAAAACAAAGAAAAAATTGTAAAAATTGATAATAAAAATATAACAAATATATACAAAAATATGGAATACATATATGTTAAACTATATTCATAAATACATAAATTTGAAAAATTATACCAGGCATGCGCCGGAAAGTAAACATCAGTATGTTGATGGTTTTCTGAAACTAAAGAAGAATGAGGCCGACTGATTCACTTGCAAGTGAATTAGCAAATATCAATGTTTCTTTGCTTAATTTGACAAATTTGAACTATTTTGGCTGCTAAAAGCGAATTATTATTTCACTATTTCACTTTCATAATTAATTTAACAAAAAAAATCTAAATTTTATATATCTCGTAGCTAGTACCCCTTTAAAGCAAGGATTTGTAAGACAGGTTGCCAGTGGCGGATCCAGAGGGGGCGTAGAGGGCGTACGCCCCTCTTTTTTGCTGGCACTTTTTTTTTTTTTGTAAAATGATTTATCAGCCTAGACTTCGTGAACTTTGCCGTGCATTTATTTTTTTGCGCCAATTCTTCACTTATAAAGATATTTTTCGCTCGTTTTAACTGTAACGTATTATTGATTATGACAAAAGTTATGTGATTTGCTACAACGGAGATGACCAGTCCGTCGAAAAAAACCGTCACTCAGCCATTTTGAAATTCAAATTACAGTAACACATTGCTTAGGCTAAGGATGACAAGCATGACACCTTCAAATCGACAAAGTATTGAGCAAGAACGACGTATTGACTTCTTTTTTACAATTCCATCCAACAGAAAGTGGTACTCTATTACACTCTCATGGAAAAAAAAGTTCCACAGCAATATTATTTACATACGAAAATGTTTAACCCCACACGCCCCAGCCCATTGATAACATTGCTGCCGGAATAATGATCCCCAGTCAGTAAGCTCTAGCAGAGACATATATACACATGTGTATATATGTCTCTGGCTCTAGATATAGATTTAAAGTATAAAGAACGGACCATTTGATTTGAGGGGCAATCTCGATTAAAAACAATCATCTTGCCCACTTTTTTGCTTTTAAAAAATAAATATTTTGAACAGAATTATGTAGCATTAAATGAAAATGATGAACAAAAATAGGGCGTAATTATTATTAATACTTTTTTTATTTTATTTTTTTTTGGGGGGGGGGGGGGGGGGGGGGATGCATGTCAATCCCATATCTGACCGAAAGGTCTGTTCCACCGAACTAAATTATACTGAATTCTTTTTTCAAGGCCCGACGGCAACCTGATGCCTGCTGGGTGTGGCCTAAATGTCTCGATGTGTCGACCGTTATTCACAACGTCATTGTCATTTCCGATTCATTCGTAGCCTTTGTTTGATTTAATTAAACCCATCGCTTCCCTTGTTGGGTGAAACATTTCAACCAAACATTTGGATAAAAATTGCTTGTTTGTCTTTCTTCGTGTCGGTCGTATTGGAAATTTCACCGAATAGCCGTATATCTTGTTCACAATAAGAAATCTGTAAGGTAATGCTAACTAACCATACAACAAACGGGAATTTTCCATGTCCATTTTTTATTAACAAATCCCACATCAAATATATTAAATAGTACATAGCTTTGGATCCATTCTATAATAGACAATTAATGAAGAGATTACGGCACCAAAAACGTCCAACCCCTACACTTTAACTAAAGTGCATTTTACACTTATTTAATGTTTTTTATAAAAAAAAAGGTCCCAAAATTTTTTCGCATCGCTCTGCTCGGCGAAATTTTTTAATACCCCCCCCCCCCCCTTTTCCAAAATCCTGGATCCGCCCCTGGTTGCAGTCGTACTGGTTGATCCGGGGTACGTAGAAGTCGTACGTTACATTTTGATCGTCAAAACATGAAAGAATGTCGGTTAAAAGCTCATTATAGCTTATGTTTGTCTATGTTTGTATACCTTGCACACTCTAAATAAAGATTATTTATTTATAAAACAGTTTCTCATTGTTCTCACGATTGATATGATTATAAAAACGTTAAAAACAATTTCGCTTTAAATACACCTTAAGGTGTCAGAACACCAATTAAAAATCCCTACCTGTTCAACCAAATCTTGCAATTTTCACAGCTTTCTAAATTTTTAACCTGAAGTTTAACTTCATGGAAACCAGGTATATCCTGAATTGTACATGTATACATCAGCTTTCTACATGCCAATTTTCACCACACCTTTAAAGCCTTCTAACAAAATAACTGACCTTCGAACAGAGGTACTTCAAAAGTAACCCCTGGTTTTCTGGAAATCTTAAATTAAAATATACTATGGAGCGCATTAATCCTCAAGTTTTAACGCAAACTCATAGACAAGTAAATTTTGGCTCAAAATGGTCTAGATATATTTCTCTTACACCAAAAGTTTCATTTCTGTAAATGTGTTGTTTAGTTTAAGACATCAAGGACATCAAAAGCACTATTTTGTGTCAGAGTAAGGCTACTTTTACAAATTGGAGGGAGTTATTGGTGGTCTGACAACTATAAAATGCGCCTCCTCATGGGGTTTTTGATTTACTGTATAGCCAGTCAAGGTCGTTAAAAACTTCCATTTGTTGTTTTTGACTTAATATGTGATTCATATTGCGGCAAAACATTTGTGATTATGTGATTACTTGGACACCCCCATGAGGGACCTCCCTTATCGCTTTCTGTCCGTCAATACTGGACATCACATAGCCTTTGATTCTCGAAAAAAAAATGATGTCACAATAGAAAATGTCTGACGCCACCAAGGAAAAGTGATTGCTGTATTACGTCAATAGTTTTAGAAATTTAACTAAAAAATGAGAATTTACACATTGACATGGCATGTTTCTTCAAATCACTATGTTGTTGCATTTCAGTGGCAACTGCTAACATTCATAAAATATTTCTGAACCAATTTTCAAAACTAGCAGGCCAATTTGCTCGTTTTAGCTAGCAGAACACAGAAATTCATTAAAAGTGGAAATTGGGGGAAAAAATGTAGCAATACACAGTTAGAAGTTTAGTTTTGCGTTTTGGCCATTGAATATGAAAGTGTTTGTACAATAAAATAGATTTTTAGATAGTTGAAGAATAATATAGCCTTCCAAGTGGGTTTATATGAACATCTGGTCCGAGACCACAATTGTCGTCCTTTTCGTTGTTCCGAATATAGTCCCTAATGTTGACAGTGGGTTACTTGCCATTCATTTTTATACCCCTTCCAAATTTATTTCTCCATGTTTAATGCCTCAAATTACAAGTAGAGGGTGAAATTACACTGTAAAAAAATTGGGTCCAGAATTTTAAAGGAAAGTAGTGATTTAGTCCAGCTGAAAAAGGTTAAAAATTACTACTTCGGAAGCTGTCAAAAGATTTCAAGACGCCCTAAACATAAAATTGTTCATATTTTGAGTTAGAGACGATGAAGTTTTCTATAATTTTGATATAATTTGTCCCAAAAGTAGTACAACACACTTTAAACATTTCTTTGACAAAGCGCAGGTGGGATTTTTATTATTTTCATTTATGTTCTTAAAGAAATGCACTATGAAATAATTGTGGTCTTGGACCATCTATATTGTTTTTAGCATATTTTATGGGCCATTTTTGTGTTTGACAGTCCGTATTTTCACATCCTACGCCCATAGGTCCAGAAATCATTGCAGTGTTATTCAACAAAGATTTGACCCTCGATCTTCGATTTTATGGAAAAATGAGCAGAAATACATATGATTTGTTTTGGACCTCTTGATAGATCATAAATGTCTATGGTTTCAGGAAAGGTATTTTGAAATAAGGAGGAGGGCAAAAAAAAATGTCCTGTCTATAAGTTTAATGACACCCCGGAAGGCGCCTGCTACTAAAAATAGTACTCTAGATAGATGCTGATTATCTCTTTACTACGCATTCTATGTCATGTCAATGTTGTTTACTTTTTTCATTTTTTTTTTTAATGAACAATGTTTAACTATACCTCAGAAAAAGACGAATGAATTGTGCCTAAAGTTTTAATTGTTGTTTTTGTGTAGGTGTTGTCATACAGAGGAAATAAATCAATAAAAGAGAGGCGAAAGATACCAGAGGGACATTCAAGCTTATAAGCCAAAAACAAACTGACAACGCCATGGCTAAAAAAGAAAAGACCAACAGACAAATAATAGTACATAAAAACAACATAGAAAACTAAACACTGAGCAACCCCATAAAAACTGAGGTTTATATCAGGTGCTCCGGAAGGGTAAACAGATCCTGCTCCACATTTGGCACCCGTCTTGCAGCTCATGTTAGTACAAATTCGGTAATAAGTCTAATTCGGTAGGTTTCATTTGAGACTTTTTTTGTCTAGGTCACTTTACTGAATCATTCAAATTGCGTGGGCAATGAATAAGGAAGTATGTATTCTTATTTAGTTGGACCTTTAAATAGATTAACCTTTCAGTGTTAGCAACCCATTGAAATAGCACCGATAGTTATTTCAAATCATTCATTGCGCGATAAACAAAGACGATTGAAATACCTGTAAGACTTTTCTATTTGATATACTATGATTTAAATAACTTAGTAAAATAATAACTTGAATAGTTGTCTTCTCATATTCCAGAATGAGGTGCTCAAAGGGTATACATACTTGTAACATATGGTATTTAGCACCATGCAGTAGCAGATGGAGGCTTTCATAGAGGGAGGAGGAAATAGAGGTGTAAATTATTTGAAGCAGGCGCTCAATATTAAAAAAAAAACTTAAAACTTAAAACACATGTTTCAAAATAAGATATATCCCTGATACGCCCATGTTCACAAAAATCTACAATATTATTTTACTCATAAAGGTCATTTAATGTAAAACACAATAACTTTACCTAAAGTTCTGTCTGAATAATGAAAAAGAAGTAACCAAACTGCCGAACTCAAAGAAAATTTTAAATCGGAGAGTGAGGCCCCTCATGGGGGGTCCTAGTAATCACATAATCACCATTTTTTTGCCAATATAATCACATAATCATTAAATATTTGCTTATATTTAGTAATCAAATAATCATAAACTAAAAATACAGTCCTAGGTAATCAAATAATCATGAAATATTTGGCTTAATAATCAAATAATCATTAAAAAAACGGCCAAGTAATCACATAATCAAAAACCCCATGAGGGCCCTCGAGAGTCCCTCATCAAAAGGCAAAATCAAAAGCTAAAAACATCAAACAAATGGAAAACAACTTCATATCATATTGATATTTCAAAAAAATATTCAACAGAGCTTACTAAAATTACCTTTAAAAGTAGTCCTGTTGGTTAAAGAGAATTTCCATTTTCGTTTCCTTTTTAAACATTGCCGATTGTCGACACTTCATTTCTACATACGGGTATCTAGTATGTAATACAAGACCCATCAATGCAATATAACATATATATGTTTATTGAACCGATACCAAAGATCAACTTTTAAAAGGCTTTTGTAAATAATGCAAACTAGTTTGTGATTTTTCATATGTTAGCATTTACTTATAATGCGAATCTTTATGAAATAATGCAAACAGTTGAGTCATGTTTTTCATATTTAAATTGCAAAGGTAGCTGTTGTTAGAATGAAGTAAGCTGCATGCATTACCCTTTATCTGTTTATTCACTTATTGCAAGGTAAAATGCTGGAGTCTTAAGTAAATATTGATGGCATGGTGATGAGCGGAACAAAGAAATTTAAAAAACAAATTTAAAACCTTATTGTTAATGAGGATCTGTATGGGGTCCTTTATTTGTTTTCTATTTATGCTCTATGTTTTATAGCAACCAATTATTCTCTCTTCTTTTTGTTTGCCCTACTTTACTTTATTCTTTTCTTTTTTGTTGCCATGTCTTCTGCACATTTTAGTCATATTCATTATTATATATAACAAGCGGTCGTATAAGTCTTGTGCAGGATTGGTTAGATACAAAACAAGCGTTTATATTAGCCTTTTATTATATAGGTTAGATTCAAAGAAAACGCCCGTCTGCTTAGTTGCTACACCACTGATTACTCATGTATGTCATGACCATGAATAAAATTAAAACTTTTCATTCTGAATAAAATACAAGAAATATAAATGTGCAGGTGTTCGTCAATGAATCACATTTTGTTTGATTCTTATGTGGACTTTTACTTATATGAGTCTAAATGTACTTGGAGACAGGACAAGTTTTTTTTCCCTCCTCCTTTTTTTTCAAAAATCCATTTTCTTTTCATTTCAATTATTTTCATATTTTTTTCTCTTTGTAATATTTCAACAAATTTACTAAAACAACATTAAATGGAGAATTTACCATGAATTGTAGTAAAATTACGGATTTGTGGGGAAACGAGACGGAGGATAAGATAAATGTCCTGTCGGTGAGTTCAAAACACTCCGGAAGTCGCCTTCTACTAAAAGATCACTCTAAGTGGTGATTTTCTATAAACGAAATCTTTACTATAAGTATACTATGCCAGTTTAATGTTGAGTACCATTTTTTAAATTTTGATAACTAAACTATTCTTCTAAAAAAAAATAGTGTATGTCGAAAGTTTTATGTTTTTAGTGCAGGGTTTGGCATGCGGAAACATGAATATATATTTATTGTCTTAATTACCTGACTGGATCATTCAAATGTCGTATAATCAATGATACCTGTGCATATTAAAAGAATAAGGAAGTTATGTCTACTTCGTTGTTAGATGGACATTCAAATATATTTATCTGCGTTTTAAACCCCAGTTCTATTGTTATACTTCGTTGTTAGATGGACATTCAAATATATTTATCTTCGTTTTAAACCCCAGTTCTATTGTTATACTTCGACTGAGTTCCTATATGTCTGAAACAAGTGTAAACTGAATAGATCTATCGCTACAAATAACAATGGAGTTTGACCTCAAGGTGCGGATAGCGGGTTTCTGGAAACCCCTGTGTCTACATGCCGAAAACACTAGGCATTGTTACTCATAACAAAAACAAATGTTTATTTTTTTAATATCATGAACATAAGAACTTACTAATTGTGTTCAACACATAGTGTGTCAAGATATAGATTATTTTTTTTAGGAATTTCAATAGCAAAAACAAGATTAAGCATCTATTTTGCATCGACAGGATGTTCTTTCTAACTTTAAAATTCAATATTTTTCTTTTTTGTAATTCATTTGAAAGTCGAAAGATTGATATATTGTCTATTTTACGGCTCCCTTACCTGCTAAATCATATATTGCCTTGTAATGTTGTTTGGCTTCCTAAGTGTGTGTCCTTTCCATCGCCATTTTCTCTTTTTTTTTCTCTTCGTCAACTGGATATTGGTTGATCTTTTTTACTCATAGATCTTTGTTTGAAATCATCTCAGACCATCTGATGTTAAGCATGAACCTGAGACTGTTGTTGATGAAGACTTGGAGTTTTGAAACAGACTTTTTGTTGTTTTCCAAGTCTCAGCTCAATAATAAGAGTATGGTTTTCACATTGGAATTATAACGCGTATTTTGGTCTCGTGAGTGATGTTTCGTGCTTTCCAAATTAAATTGATCCCATCATATTAAATGCAGTTCTAGCTTTGCCAATTCTGATTTTTTTTCATCTTTATCGATCTGAGCCGCCAAAATTATCCACTTCGCTTCCAATGTATGTAAAAGAATCCACTTTTTCTTAAGATTTGGTGTTAACCATCAGACTTGCTATATAGGGACCTTGTATTTGACTTTAAAACATTGATTTTGTTGTGATTTATGGAAAGGCCTGTTTCTGATGCTCTCTTTTCATCCTGCTAGTTTGTCCTGCATTTGGTGGTGGTTTTGGGACAGCAACACAACGTCATCGGCAAAGTGTAGGTCATTCAGCTGGGTGAACATAGTCCATTGAATACCGTTTATTCTGTCGTCTGTGGCATGCTTCATGATCCAGTCAACTGACAGGAGGAATAGCATAGGTGAAAAAAGACAGTCTTGTCATTGTTGAAGGCCGTACGGTGACCTATAGTTGTTAATGTCTGTGTCATTTTGGTCTCTTGTGGACAGTTGTCTCATTGGCAATCATACTACAACTTCTTTTTTTTTTATATTTACCCAGTTGTAATATCAAATGCCTCTATTTGTTCGCCTCCGTGGATGATCTTACTCTCCATTCCTGTGTTTCAGATGATTGTAATAAATTTTCATGAATGCCATAGTGTCTCATCAACTGCCACAACACACCTCTATCTAAGTTGTCAGAGGTTTTAGCGAAGTCGACAAAAACAGAATAAAGTGATGAATTGAACTCTTTCAGGCTTGTTTAAGGATGATACTTCATGTTTCTAATTGATCTGCACATAGTTTGTTTTGTTTGATTTGAGCGTGGTTGTCACGAATATTTTCATGTATTGCATTTTTGAGTTGGTTTAACATCTCTATTTAAACTTTCCCTGCATTATGTTTTAAGGCGATTCGAAAAAAAATCTAAACCAAATGGTGACGCTGTATAATCCTGTGTAACTAATGCAACTTTTTTGATGAAATATATAACATTAATAATCTTTGTACTTTTTATAAAAAAATAATCGCCGAAAACGTAAAACAGATATTTCCTTATCAAATGGCAAAACCAAAAGCTCAAACACATCATTCGAAAGGGGAAAACGTCATGTAATTAATTACTGCAAGTGTTCCTCGTTTTACAATTATCGATTATCAATTGTGCTGATATTAGTTGAGCAGAATCACGGAGGACGTTACTTCGGGTTTTACTGGACACCTTTAAATTTTATATCAAGATAACCTTTTTGGTGTAACTTAAGAATGGCCAACGTAGGTAGATACAAGTATCTTGTCTTAAAGAGGGATAAATCCTACTTTGTAAAGGATCACTCTGATTCAAACAAAAAATTCTCTGAAACTGACATTATCAAGATGCTTGATTTCTTGATTGACAACATATTTGTTACGTTCGGAGGACATGTTTTTCAACTGTCGGCATTCCAGTGGAAACAAATTGTGACCCTCTTGTTTACTTATTAATATGAGGCTTACTTCATACAGGAACTTCTTAGGAAGAAAGACAAGAAGTTAGCGATATCCTTTAACTCTACTTTCCGCTATATAGATGATGTTCTTTCACTAAAGAATTCAAAATTTGGTAACTATGTGGAACGCATCTATCCCATCGAACTAGAGATAAAGGATACTACAGATACAGTTAAGTCGGGCTCATATCTTGACTAACATCTAGAAATTGACAATGAGGGTCAGTTGAAAACAAAACTTTACAACAAAAGATATGATTTCAGCTTTGGACATTTCGTCCCCGAGGGTATCACCAGCCCAGTATATCAATACTGTGGTCATTTTTATAAATTTTCTGTTTACAAAACTTTTACGAAAAACTAAGGATTTTCTTATTCCAGGCAAAGATTACCTTAGCCGTATTTGGCACAACTTTAATGGAATTTTGGATCCTCAATGCTCTTCAACTTTGTATTTGATATGAGCGTCACTGATGAGTCTTATGAAGACGAAACGAGCGTCTCGTACTTAATTATAATCCTGGTACCTTTGATAACTATTTACATCATTGGGTCGATGCCACTGCTGGTGGACGTTTCGTCTCCGAGGGTATCACCAGCCCAGTACGAAGTGTTGACATGAATATCATTAATGTGGTCATTTTTATAGATTTCCTGTTTACAAAACTTAATTTTTTTTGAAAAACTAAGGATTTTCTTATCCAAGTCAAGGATTACCTTAGCCGTATTTGGCACAACTTTTTTGGAATTTTGGATCCTCAATGCTGTTCAAATTTGTACCTCTTTTGGCTTTAAAAAATATTTTGATATGAGCGTCACTGATGAGTCTTATGAAGACTAAATGTGTGTCTGGCGTACTAAATTATTATCCTGGTACCTTTGAAAACTATTCCGATTGTGAACTTTCCATTTCTAAGTAGCAACATTCCAGCAGCACCTGCATAATGGGTATATATTTCCCAATTGATACGATATGCTCTGCTTGCATTTCCTATCATGATTGTCTTGATAGAGGGTTGCTGCTCACAGGGCAGCTATTAAACCAAGAGTTCCAAATGGTGAAGTTGAAATCATCCCTTTGTAAATTTTACGAATGCCATTACAAGTTGGTTGACGGTTATGGAATAACAGTTTCACAATAGTATCAGATATGTTCCTTACGTCGTAACTAATATCCCCTTCCCTTTCATGAATGTGACCTTCCAAATTAGACTATTTACCAGATTTGTTATTACATAAGCAACACGACCAGTGCCACATGTGGAGCAGGATCTGCTCACCCTTCCGGAGCACCTGAGATCACCCCTAGTTTTTGGTGGGGTTTGTGTTGCTTATGCTTTAGTTTTCTATGTTGTGTCATGTGTACTATTGTTTGTCTGTTTGTCTTTTTCATTTTTAGCCATGGCGTTGTCAGTTTATTTTCGATTTATGAGTTTGACTGTCCCTCTGGTATCTTTTGTCCCTCTTTATGGAATTCACAGAACGCCTCTTAATATATTCAGGTGTTGGCACAATCAAGGAAAAAATTCGAATCTACAGGACAACCTTGGTATTCACATGCCACTACTCAATTGTATGTTGCTAGCAGAATTAAGAAAAAGTTTGGAATTCAGAGGCCAGCATTTAAGTCTCACTGATTGACACTTTGACATAGCAGACATAATAAACTTTATTATTTATCACAGGAGTATATACATAAACATGATTACATCAACAATTAAATATTGCACATATTGTAAAAAATATTTCGTCACTTGAAAATATTTATATTCCTCTATTAGAGTTCAAATTATATAAATTCACAGTGCTGAATTGTAAACTAATTATATGACTTTAAATTGCAGTATAATGCATTATTATTATAATAATTACTTTTAATCTACCATGTAAAAAGATAATTTGATGTTTTTTTCCTTCAACACAGGATAAATTATTTTGCTCCAAAACACCAATTTTAATGTTCATATAAGACTTTAATAGTCATTCACCAATATTTAAGGAGATTTTAGAATTATGTTCTTTCGAGACCCACCAAATAATACCAATGCAAAAATATCAAAGTCTTAGTCAGCCTTAAAAAGTTTTCTTGCAATTTAAAAAAAAATCAATTTCTTGATAAGGAGCTCTATAACCTATCAATATTTTTAGCTTATTTTGGTTTTTTTAACTTCCAACTTATAGTATCAATTTCAATTCTATATTTTTTTTATTTCACCTACATCCATAAGACAAGATGGAATGTGAAAGTGTCTATCCTGGTATTTAAAATCTGTAGATATATATATCATAAATTAGTCCAGCAAAGTTTGTCCTGAATATTGACCTCATTCTGGTATACAATCAACACCAAGTTCTGAGGGAAGAATCAGTCCAACTCCTAGTGCTTCTCTTTCTAATGAGGCAAGTTGTCTGAAATAAAATAACAGCAGTCATATATTATCAGCAATAACAACCAACCAAAAATCAATCAACCAATTAATCATTCTAATGCAACATTGTTCATTTTCATTGGATATGTTATCAATTTTCATGGTGTCAATTCAAAATTGATGCTAGGAAAATGTATAAGCAAACAAAGGCAACTTATGACGGATTTTAAATGCATGATTTGACGTTGGTTTCTGTCAAGTTCATTAGAATGGAGATAAAAATAATTCATTTTAAGCTCTGATGGCATTGATTGGCTAACATGTAGCCAATAAACTTAATTTGCTACCATCAAATCATCAATAAAGGAAATAAATTATAATTTGATGATTATCAGCTCACTTGTCCCATTGGACATCTAATATGTTGATACAACTTGTCTGACACCTATTTTTACTTTTTGTTGGTGGAATGTACAAGTACCTTTGTTTTGTTAGATATATTTCTATTTGTACCCATCTATTGAGTTAATCCTTTTTTGACTGCTTTTTATACTTCGTTCTTATTTTGTACTTTCCAGGTTAGGGGAGGGTTGAAATCCTACTTACATGTTTAAACCTGCCACATTCTATCTTTTATGTGTCTGTCCCAAGTCTGCAAGAACTTTCAGATCTGTACTTAGTGTCTTTTTGTTGTTGGGATGTGCAAGTACCCTTCCGTAATGCTGTTGCTGTGTTACATATTTGCTTTTTGATTCTTTTTTTTTTTACATAAATTAGGTCGTTAGAATTTTCGTTTGAGTTGTTTTACATTTGACATTTCAGGGTCTTTTATAGCTGACTATGGGGTATGGGCTTTGCTCATTGTTGAAGGTCATATGGTGACGGTTAGATTGGTTGCAATTGAAACTTTACAGTTATTATCATAACTTTTTATATAAATATATTGCCATTTTTATAAATGGTAACAGCTATGTGGAATCATGGAGCAGAATTCACAAAAGTCATAACTGTATCATTATTTGCCTTCAATCTTCTGTTATTTTTCAGTGGTTATCATGTTTAATGGTTGTTTGGTATAATAATTTCTTCATTTTTCACCAAACAACAAAATGAGACAAATATGAGCTTTAACTTTATATCTATATCTATTTAATATCACTATGTAGTATGTATGGTTACCTCCTTAGTTTGGTGACCTTTGACCTTAATTCTTTGTCATACTCTCTAATTTTACTGACTTCCTGCCAAGCCTCCTTCTGTTTTGATTGGTCAATTATTGATCTCTGGTATAACCCAGACCATAACACCTGCAAAAACAAAAATAACTGAATATCTTGAATAGACAGAAATCAGATAAAAGTGTGTGAGGATGTAAAATTTAATACACTTACGACAGGTAAAGAAGTAAGTATTATTACAAACAAGAATGTGTCCATAGAATACAGATGCCCCACCCAAACTACTTCAGTGGACCGTAAAATTTTGGCAAAAACTCTTTGGCATTAAAATTAGAAAGATCATAGCATAGGAAACATGTGAACTAAGTTTCAAGTTAATTGGACTTCAACTTCATCAAAAACTATCTTGACCAAAAACTTTAACATGAGGTTGGACAAAAAGACAGACAAATGGACGCACAAACTGAAAAAATATAGGGTACTTCAGATATGAAATTAAAAGATAAATGCTATATTACATACCAAACTTTGTGGAGCTACAGAGGGCCATATAACTCGAGGATTAGGATCATACATAGGATTAAGATACTTCTGTAAAACTTCTGGTCTTGCTAAATATGTCCTGTAAATAAAGTTAAAAGATTAAAATATGTTACCAAGGCCATTCTTAAATCCAAGCATTCAAACTAAAGAGTTCTAAAAGAATAAGTTTAATCAACAATTCAGTGCTTAAACACTTTAACAGTAAACAAGTAACACATGTATCTCATGTGTGACCCACATGTATCTCATGTGTAACCTACATGTATCTCATGTGTAACCTAGGTGTATCTCATGTGTAACCCACATGTATCTCATGTGTAACCCACATGTATCTCATGTGTAACCTACGTGTATCTCATGTGTAACCTACTTGTATCTCATGTGTAACCCACATGTATCTCATGTGTAACCCACATGTATCTCATGTGTAGCCCACATGTATCTCATGTGTAACTCACATGTATCTCATGTGTAACCTAATCACAAACTTCAGGCCATTGTTTACAAAGCTGTTGACAAAAGTGATGCCAAAAAGGAGAGACAAAAATGGTATACAATGTACAATTTCAAATGAAAAATCTTAAAAGGATATTTTCTCAATCTTTATTTTCAATTCAAGCTGCGAAAATTTTAAACTTTAATGACCATATAATCATCACCCAAAATGGGTCAGAACCTATTTTACCTTAAAAGGACAAAGTGCTTTCTTGACGAATAATGACTAGAAACAAGATAGTTGTAGCCTTTTATGTTTTTTTTCTAGATGAAGGATAATTTAGTTAATACTTTTCTTCAATTACCATAAAGAGACTGTTCTTGAGGACAATTTACACTCTTTTCTTTCCTTCTCATTATTGCACAGGAATGTACCTAAAAATAGAACAAAATATCCAATAACAACAGGCACAAAAAGACTGTTCCTTTAACCACAAAATCAGGGACAAACAAACTGGTTGACACATGTCATATACGGCTGACACATGGTTGATAGGGTATTAATGGCTGACACTAGATTGACATATATTTTACCCATGACTGATACATTTTTTTCATAAATGGATATAGGAAAATGTGGTATGAGTGCCAATAAGACAACTCTCCATCCAAGTAACAATTTATAAAGTAATCCATTATAGGTCAAGGAACATCCTTCATCACAGAGCCTTGGCTCACAACGAAAAACAAGCTATAAAGGGCCCCAAAAATTACTAGTGTAAAACCATTTAATCTATATATAAATGGTCTTCAAAATAACGTGAACGTCCAATAAAAATTATCGTTACAAACGAATTGCATTAGAATTAAGGTTACTATGCCTGATGACTTCTGACTAAAGATTATATTACCTGATGATTTCTCCAAAGACAAATGCAGATGTTTATCTCCTTCTTATTACATTGTAGTTCTGAGGTTCAACAAGATTAAGTGGAAGCAAGCTTCTGTTTTCTACTTACCAAATTGTGAGGAGTAGGTGTGTTCAAACAGCAGGACTAGAAACTCTTCATTGAACTCAAATGAACAAGGAAACTGTTGCCATATCTACAATGTAAACAACACAGCAGTATAAAATGTCTGTTTCTGAGTATCTAAGACACCCATGAAGATAGTTTAATCGATTTTTAGTCCATGTGCATTTCTGTTACATTTTGTATCATAATGGAAAGAGTGAATAGTTCAAAGAGACAACACGACTAAAGAGAAAACAGCCCATGGCCAACAATGGGTCTTAAACACAGAGTGAAAATTCATGAGTATAGGTGTAATACCACCATTGATTTTCCCCTTTTAGTCTTTGTTAAATTTGCACTTTTCAAAAAAATGTGCAGAATTTATCTTTGTTTCAAATAAAGAAATACTTGGCATGAGTAAAGTTTTATCCTGTCCAGTACTAAATAAGAAATTTCACATAACATTTCATTGCATATAAGACAAGAATGTGTCCAAAGTACACGGATGCCCCACTTGCACTATCCTTTTCCATGTTCCATGGACCGTGAAATTGAGTAATAATCTAATTTGGCATTAAAATAAGAAAGATTATATTATAGGGAACATGTGTACTAAGTTTCAAGTTGATTGGACTTCAATTTTATCAAAAACTACCTTGACCAAAAACTTTAACCTGAAATTCTCACTTTCATTTTCTATGTTCAGTGGACCGTGAAATTGGGTAATAATCTAATTTGGCATTAAAATAAGAAAGATTATATTATAGGGAACATGTGTACTAAGTTTCAAGTTGATTGGACTTCAATTTTATCAAAAACTACCTTGACCAAAAACTTTAACCTGAAATTCCAACTTTCATTTTCTATGTTCAGTGGACCTTGAAATTGGGTAATAATCTAATTTGGCATTAAAATAAGAAAGATTATATTATAGGGAACATGTGTACTAAGTTTCAAGTTGATTGGACTTCAATTTTATCAAAAACTACCTTGACCAAAAACTTTAACCTGAAATTCCAACTTTCATTTTCTATGTTCAGTGGACCGTGAAATTGGAGTCAAAAGTCTAATTTGGCTTTAAAATTAGAAAGATCATATCATAAGCAACAAGTGTATTAAGTTTCAAGTTGATTGGACTTCAGCTTCATCAAAAACTACCTTGACCAAAAACTTTAACCTGAAATTCCCACTTTCATTTTCTATGTTCAGTGGACGGTGAAATTGGGGTCAAAAGTCTAATTTGGCTTTAAAATTAGAAAGATCATATCATAAGCAACAAGTGTATTAAGTTTCAAGTTGATTGGACTTCAGCTTCATCAAAAACTACCTTGACCAAAAACTTTAACCTGAAATTCCCACTTTCATTTTTTATGTCCAGTGGACCGTGAAATTGGGGTCAAAGTCTAATTTGGCTTTAAAATTAGAAAGATCATATCATAAGCAACAAGTGTACTAAGTTTCAAGCTGATTGGACTTCAGCTTCATCAAAAACTACCTTGACCAAAAACTTTAACCTGAACGGACGAACGGACGCACAGACGGACGCACAGACGGACGAACGAACGAACGGGCCACAGACCAGAAAACATAATGCCCCTCTACTATCGTAGGTGGGGCATAAAAATAACCATCACTGGAAGTTAACCAATCAAATTTCTCCCCTTATTTAATCTGTGTACAAGGTTTAGTAACCATGTAACCTCAAGTCTACAAAATATGCTATAGAAATCCCAAATAAAAAAATAATGGTGCTTTGAAATACCCAAGACTTTATGAAACAGAAATGTTTTACTGCAATAAAATGTAGGATTAATTACCTACAACTGTCAAATTCAAGGCCAGGGAATATTTTTTTCGACCTTATTTCATATACATCCGGATGTGACCTACCTTGATTTGGTGGTATTACACCTATATATATGCACAACGCAAATATTGAAATTAAAATTGCAAAACTTTAACATGTAAATCCTCAAAGCATTCAAAGTCAGTGGATCATGACTGAATGTGCAGGTCCCTATAACCCTCCTCAAGAATAATAATTCCAATACAAAATGTACAACTGCATACCTAATATCTATAAACTAACCTAAAAAGAATTATTTGTAGCTCTTACTTTGCTGTACATTATTGCTGTTTACAGTTTATCTCTATCCATAATAGTATTCAAGATAATAATCAAAAGCTGTAAAATTTTCTTAAAATTACCAATTCAGGGGCAGCAACCCAGCAACAAAATGCTGGATTGTCCGATTCATCTGAAAATTTCAGGGCAGATAGATCATGACCTAATAAACAATTTAACTTCATGTCAGATTTTATCTGAATGCTTTGGTTTCAGAGTTATAAGTCAAAATCTACATTTTACCCCTATGTTCTATTTTTAGCCATGGCGACCATCTTGGTTGGTTGGCAGGGTTACCGGACACATTTAATAACTAGATACCCCAATGATGATTGTGGCCAAGTTTAGTTAACTTTGGCCCAGTAGTTTCAGAGGAGAAGATTTTTGTAAAAGTTAACGACGACGGATGACGCCAGATGTGTGACGCCAAGTGATGAGAAAAGCTCTCTTGGCCTTTGGGCCAGGTGAGCTAAAAAGATTCATTTTTGTGGAGTTATCTCCCTTTCCAATGTTAATTTCCATAGGAAATTAAAAATGCTGATTTTGAGTTTTCCTAAAGCAAGATTTTATGGGACTTTTTTCAGTGTATATTTGGGGCTAAATGCTATAGATAAGAACTTACACATTTTCTGTTGCAATTAGTTTGAGGTTCAAACTGAGTTTGACTGGACTATAATTCATTTGCCATGAAATATTCAATTCAAAATAGTTTATAGTATTTGCTTTATGTGCCATGGAATATTAATCTATTGAGAAAACTATGATTATACTAACCTGCCAGACACAATCTAAAAAGAGAAGAAAAATAGGAGATTCACTTCTCTGTTTAGTGATGGCAAATGCCGATTTGGAACAGCGGTCAGCAAATGGATGTCCTCCTTGTAACCATTCACGTTCTACTAAGGCTTCAAATCTATAAATAAATAAGATTAGGACCAACTTTGGTCAAAGGTCATCAAACAAATATTTTAATTCAACCATTCATGCCCTGCAATAATGGCTTAAAGCTATAAAGCAAATAAACATGTAAAATGACAGGTCTTTACAATGAAATAAAATTTTAGTTGTGTCACATTGTAGCATATTCTTTCATTAAGGAAAAATATAACTGATTGTTTCATTTTTATTCATTTAAGTCACCTGACATTAAAAATTAAACAAATATACAATTGTGGTTTGCATAAAGTAATATTTAAAAAAAGCTGCATTTAACTGCTTGAAAAAAGACCAAATAATCTAAAATTGTTTACCCATTAATGGTCCTACAGTCATGGTCCAATATAAGTTGTACAAGGGAGGTAACCTGTAAAGTTGTATCAAATCCCTCAGATCCATGGACCAATACTGAAGCCCCTGTAAAAATACAACAACAAAAACTCAATTATAGTGTGATGGACTAGCACAGGGGAGGTAATCCTGTGTTGTATCAAATCCCTCAGATCCATGGACCAATACTGAAGCCCCTGTAAAATACAACAACAAAAATTCAATTTAAGAGTGATGGACTAGCACAGGGGAGGTAATCCTGTGTTGTATCAAATCCCTCAGATCCATGGACCAATACTGAAGCCCCTGTAAAATACAACAACAATAACTCAATTATAGAGTGATTGACTAGTACAGGGGAGGTAATCCTGTGTTGTATCAAATCCCTCAGATCCATGGACCAATACTGAAGCCCCTGTAAAAATATAACAACAAAAACTCAATTAAAGAGTGATGGACTAGCACAGGGGAGGTAATCCTGTGTTGTATCAAATCCCTCAGATCCATGGACCAATACTGAAGCCCCTGTAAAATACAACAACAAAAACTCAATTAAAGAGTGATGGACTAGCACAGGGGAGGTAATCCTGTGTTGTATCAAATCCCTCAGATCCATGAACCAATACTGAAGCCCTGTAAAACAATTGATTGCTCACCTGAGCGCAGCTGGTTATGACCGCAGAGGTCCAACCCTTAACAGTTGGGGCAAAAATGGACACAATATTCGCGCTTGATACAGGTCTGAATTTGGATTGTAATTAAATATTTGATACAAATAGTTTTCTGACACAGAATAACTGTAGTCAAAGAACTTAGAATTGGTAATATAATTTGAATTTATATTCAATTTATGCTTTTGTGCAATACATTATGTTGTTGCATATTGAACACTCCCCCAACACACACACAAAAAATCTTTTAACCTAACCCGCCATCCTTTTTTTTGCAAAAAAAAAATATTTGAAAATTTTCTTTTTAATTTCTGAAATCTGAAATGAGAAAATATTTCCCCTCCCCCCAAATGGTACAATAGATATAGGAAGATGTGGTGTGAGTGCCAATGAGACAACTCTACATCCAAATAACAATTTAAAAAAGTAAACCATTATAGGTAAATACAGCCTTCAACACGGAGCCTTGGCTCACACCAATTAACAAGCTATAAAGGGCCCTAAAATTACTAGTGTAAAACCATTCAGACGGGAAAACTAAGTCTAATCTATATAAAAAAAACAAGAAACGAGAAACACGTATAAATTACATAAACAAACGACAACTACTGTACATCAGATTCCACATTACAATCATACCTTCAGAATCTATACACTGTGCTACAGTACAAGTACACATTAGAATCATAACTTCAGAATTTATACACTGTGCTACAGTACAAATACACATTACAATCATACCTCCAGAATCCATACACTGTGCTACAGTACAAGTACACATTACAATCATACCTTCAGAATCTATACACTGTGCTACAGTACAAGTACACATTAGAATCATACCTTCAGAATCTATACACTGTGCTACAGTAGTTGAAGTACACATTTGAATCATACCTTCAGAATCTATACACTGTGCTACTCGGACTTCTCTTGAACTGAATTTTAATGTGCGTATTGTTATGCGTTTACTTTTCTACATTGGTTAGAGGTATAGGGGGAGGACTGAGATCTCACAAACATGTTTAACCCCGCCGCATTTTTGCGCCTGTCCCAAGTCAGGAGCCTCTGGCCTTTGTTAGTCTTGTATTATTTTAATTTTAGTTTCTTGTGTACAATTTGGATATTAGTATGGCGTTCATCATCACTGGACTAGTATATATTTGTTTAGGGGCCAGCTGAAGGACGCCTCCAGGTGCGGGAATTTCTCGCTACATTGAAGACCTGTTGGTGACCTTCTGCTGTTGTTTTTTATTTTGTCGGGTTGTTGTCTCTTTGACACATTCCCCATTTCCATTCTCAATTTTACAGTGCAAGTATACATTAGAATCATACCTTCAGAATCTATACTTCTTTGCTACAGTACAAGCACACTTTACTATATCTTTGACATGCGATAACCAGTTACTGGATTCTAACTTTGATAACCATTTGTCCATACTACTGGTGTTGTCAAGAGACGCTGAAATTGAGACATTACAGACTAAAAAACTGACATATCAGCATGGGCAACGCTGGAACATTTTAATGTAATGCACAAAAACTGCTACATCATTTTTTTATAGACAGACAGGGGTAAAACTTACGGCGATAGGCTATCATTATAGAACTTGTCCGAGATATTGCTGATATTAACCTAGAGTAGAATTTTTATAAATTTTATAAATATCTGGCAAGAATTTTACATGTGAGAGAACTCGCAAAGCCATTTCCATCAATTTAATATTTCCAAGGGACATAACTCTTTTAATAAATGGAGAATGTGTCCCCAGGGACACAGATGAAGCCCCCGCTTGCATACATTATAAAGGGACATAACTCAAAAACAATAAAAGTGACGCTACCCAAATTTGTACTTGATCTGAGTTTTGTGGTTATAAGTATTGTGTATAAGTTTCATAACATTAGGTTGAGGCAAATTTAAGTTAGAGAACGGAAACTATATATTTTGCAATTTTTCAATTTATAAAGGGGCATAACTCCAGAACAGTTAACGTGAAGCCACCAAAATTCAAACTTGATCTGTGTTTTCTCGTAATAAGCATTATGTATAAGTTTTATATTATTTGGTAGAGGCAAACTTAAGTTAGAGAACAGAAACTTAAAATTTTGTAATGTTTTCATTTACAAAGGGACATAACTCCAGAACAGTTAAAGTGAAGCCACCAAAATTCAAACCTGATCTGTGTTTTGTCGTAATAAGCATTATGTATAAGTTTTGGTAACATTTGGTTGAGGCAAACTTAAGTTAGAGAACAGAAACCAATTTTGGGACGTACAGAGGGACGGAAACTAAAAACTTTGCATTTTTTCCATTTATAAAGGGACACAACTCTAGAACAGTTAAAGTGATGCCACCAAAATTCAAACTTGATTTGTGTTTTGTGGTTATAAGCATTGTGTATAAGTTTTATAACATTTGGTTGAGGCAAACTCAAGTTAGAGAACAGAAACCAATTTTGGGACGTACACCCGTACGTACCTACGTACAGACAAGGGTAAAACTTAATGCCCCCTCCGCTACAGCGGGGGTATAAAAATAGTCGATCGCCACCATGATAGAACTTGTCTGAGATATTGCTGATATTAACCTATAGAATAAGTTTTATAAAAATCTGGCAAGAATTGTACCCATGAGAGCGCTAACAAGACGGCCAGGACAGACACCCAGTATTTGCATGTCCCCCGCAACGCTTTGCGCAGGGGACAATAAAAGCTTATTTTTTCCTCAATTTTGACACTAAGAATGCATCTTATACCTACACACAGTTTGTTTGTTAAAGTCATAAGACAAAATAATATTTCTAAAAATTTGTGATTTATAAAAAAAAAATAAACAAACCCAATGAATTTCATTTTAACCTAGACCTCTTCAATACTTGTTCAATTAATATATGTTTTTTAGTGCAGATACATGAATGATACAAAATAAAGCCAATCTTAATTTTGTGTTTGTTACAGTTGCCTTAGAAATTTCATGGTAAGGGGAGTAACCCTAATTTATTACTGATATTGTTCATGTTATCTACTCTTCAACTAATAAAACCATTCTGACAACTTCATTCTGACTTTCAATCCATATTTCAATATATCGTCAGATACATGCATGTCTTTTCTTATATCAAATATATATTAAAAAATTATTTGATAAAGCACAATGCATAATTTTTATAAGTAAAGCTTATTGCTGAAAATAGGAACACTGTCATGGAATGCATCTCAGTACACATTTATATCTTTACATAAAAATGTGTACTGTAGCATTATTTCACCTATTTTTGCAGTTTTTATGTCAGAGAAGATGCATAAAAGTTTTAAAAAAAAAAGGCAACTTCATTCAAAATAAATGTGTACTGAGATGCATTCCATGACAGTGTTTGTTTACATCAGTCCTGACATTACAGTACACTTACTATACTTAAAGGTGATGCTGGTGTTGGATGAAAATTTGAGGCTAATAACAAATTGAGTGCCTTATCTCTGAGTCAGTAAATAACAAATCGAGTGCCTTATCTCAGAGTCAGTCTCTCAGCAATGACAATGTCTATATTAAGATATTATTTTGTGTTTTACAATAAAATCACTATTTTAATTCATTTAGAAAGTCATTTTAAAGTAGTCTGCAAGTGTTATTTTTTATTTTGCTAAGCCTGTGACAAAATTAAAAAAAGGAAATAAATATTCCTTCAATAAAGGACACAATCCATATATAAGACCAGAAAAGATCTGAGGAAACATTGACTCTTAAATTTTAAGAAAAAGAACCACAACTCACTCAAAAAATACAAAGTGGAGGAAATCTTCAACTGGTCCTAAAGATGATAGGTCTTCTTCTGACTTCTCTATGCTGAAGGGAACAAAATCAGGAAAAATCTGTAAAGGTTCCTATTATAACAAAAAAATAAGAATAAATTACTTCATAAATGTCTCTTGTAATTAGAAATTACCAAAATATGAATAAATACAAATAAAATACCATTTCTACATATAAGTTTAGAGATCATAAGAAGTTATGACGATCTATTCAAACAATAAATTTATTTTATATAGAAGTGAAATAGGTGACTAACAAGTACATTTTAAAATCAACATTAAATTTACCAAAAACTAAGCAGATTTAAATTTCAGGATAATACAAGTAATAAAAGAGAACAAATTTGTAATTTTTGTATGATATAAGGGAGGTAATTCATATTGGAATTAAAAATATTTCCACAATGTAAATATAACGGAATTTGACGAGACTGTCATTAAAGTGAGAGGGTTAGCGCTATAAAACCAGGTTTAATCCACCATTTTCTACATTTGAAAATGCCTGTACAAAGTCCGGAATATGACAGTTCTTGTCCATTCGTTTTTGATGCGTTTTGTTATTGATTTTGCCATGTGATTATGGATTTTCCAAATTGATTTTCCTCTAAGTTCAGTATTTTTGTGATTTTACTTTTTGGCAATGCTTTTTAAATACAACAGTGACCTCATCTCACTTTTAGGGACACATAAGAAAAGAAAACAAGTGCCACCTGGGAAAGAGAAAGTAGATTAAACCATTATGTCCATATTAACCAAAATGAAGTACTGTGGATTAAACATTCAAGAACCCTGAAAGTATATCCCCAATGAGTATATCTGTAGTGTGTATTGGATTTCTTCACTGGGACATGAAAGAATGACAGGGATGATTCTACTATATAGTTTAGGGCCGCTATATATTGTCAATATATATAAACAATTCACCAAACTTTCATGAAAATTGTTCAAAGCATTATTGAGTTATAGTAAGAAAACTGGAAATCTGCCATTTTTCCGGAATAAAATCCCATAACTTAAACGTTAAATCTAAAATTTATAAAAATCAAAATAAACGATTCACTAAAGTTTCATGAAAATTGGTGAATACATTTTTGAGTTATTGTCCGACATGCTGACGACAGACAGATGGAGGTGCAACGATTTACCATAATAAGTCCAATAAAAATAACAAAGAGGATTAGGTTGTAGAGAACAGAGGATAAGTACACATTGTATATATTGTTCTAAATTTTTCTCACTGTACAAAGAAATTACTACCAACTAACCAGACAGGAAAGTATATGGTAATGTTGGACTCGCTGTTGGACTGAGTTAAACACCAATCACAGCAGCAGGTTAGATCTGTCTTCAGTACCAATCTGTCACCATCTTGAGGTATTCAGGATATGTGCAACAAAGGCTCCCTGAAATTAAAGAAATAAGTAAGAATCATATGAAAATGAGGAGAGAAAGACTCAAAATAATTACAATGTGAAGACAATTCCAAATGTAATTAGGCCAACAACAAAAAATAAGTGTATTTTCTGTGGCATGGCCCCAAAAAAAAAAGGTCGGTAGTATAGGGAATTATTTTGGGAAACTGTCATGAACGTTTGTATATCAGATTTATGGTTGGATTTTATCAACCAAACAGGGAGTACACTAGTAGACATTTTTATATAAGCCGGCCATTTTTACAAATAGTGCTACTTAGACCCTGATCATTTTAAGAAATGCTAAATGAAAAGCTTTTTTTCCGATAACAGCGAGAGAGAAAAAAATCCCATCACAGTCATAACACATTGTAAGGGAAGTAACTCTTAATGTAAAAAATAAAATGAAATTGATAAAATATAAGTAATTCAACAAAGGCCAAATGAAAATATATGTGAGTTCCAGTTTAACCAATCTGACCGACCCTAGTTCAAACCCCTGACCCTAGACATTTCCATTTCTGAAAAATAAATTTTGAACAATTCCATTTTGACAGACTTCTGTCATCTGAATTTCCATTTGATAGAAGTATCCACTACGGCTAAAATTGCAAAAATTCTTGCCAGAATTAAATAAAAACATAATACACTGTGCAACATCATTATCACATATCACATGTACAGATGTATAAACAAGATGTGGTAGAAAACTCTAGTCAGGCTAGTAATGCCTCCACAAGAGACCAAATGACACAGAAACTAACAACTATAGGTCACAGTTCATGCAGTAAGGCCTTCAACAATGAGTAAAACCTGTACCGCATAGTCAGCTATAAAAGGCCATGAAATGACAAATGTAAAACAAACTAGATATGGACAATGCCCCACTCCCCTTTTCTGCTCTGCCATATGCATGAGTATAGTTCCACATATTTTAGATTTGACAAACAGTGATGTTGGCATACAACTTTAAATTGTTACTCTATCTGTAAGACACAAATGATGCCCCCGCCTGACCATAGGAAATTATAAATTTAACACTGATGTATGATGATGTAACTGTAGGAGGAGATAGCGGGACAAACCATGATCTCTTTGTGTATGATGATGTAACTGTAGGAGGAGATAGCGGGACAAACCATGATCTCTTTGTGTATGATGATGTAACTGTAGGAGGAGATAGCCAGACAAACCATGATCTCTTTGTGTATGATGATGTAACTGTAGGAGGAGATAGCCAGACAAACCATGATCTCTTTATGTATGATGATGTAACTGTAGGAGGAGATAGCGGGACAAACCATGATCTCTTTGTGTATGATGATGTAACTGTAGGAGGAGATAGCGGGACAAACCATGATCTCTTTATGTATGATGATGTAACTGTAGGAGGAGATAGCCAGACAAACCATGATCTCTTTATGTATGATGATGTAACTGTAGGAGGAGATAGCGGGACAAACCATGATCTCTTTGTGTATGATGATGTAACTGTAGGAGGAGATAGTGGGACAAACCATGATCTCTTTGTGTATGATGATGTAACTGTAGGAGGAGATAGAGGGACAAACCAGGATCTCTTTGTGCAGCTAGTGTTATAGTGGTTTGACTAGTGTTGTTTATCCGGATGAAGAAAATCCCCATTGATTTTTATCCACCAACGAACATTGACAAGGTTTTCTATCCGCTTCCAGTGTAAAACATCCACCAGTAATTATAAGATTCTAAAAAGTTTTTTTTGAAGGGAAAATATATATAAAACGTGGCTTTATAGTTTTTAGTTTATTTGAAACTTGCATAGTTGATTTAAAAAGTAAAAAGTGGAGAGTTTTCATCCAAGGAATGTTCACACTAGTGTTTTTAAACAAGGAATGATTACACTAGTGATTTTGTACTGGAATGATTGCACTAGTTATTTTATACCGGGATCAATTACACTAGTGCTTTAGATTCATACATTGCTGGAGTGATAAGTACTCATTTGAACACACGATAACACAATAATGCTTATCAACGAATAAGATTTAAATAATTTTTCTATGCAAATCTATAAAATCATAGCTTTTAAATTTTCACTAATTGTAATATTAATATTTATTGAATTGCAGAAGTTTTTCTGTGTATTTGCTTTTCGGTTGACTTGGATATAAAATCATATCTTCTATGTCAATATCAAAGGATGCTTCTATGAAACTTAATGTAAAAACAAATCTGCTCTTTAAACAAATGTTAAATTTGGTTTATATCAAGTTCAATGTCCTGATCATTGATACAGTATTTTGAGTTATAAAAACATCCTCCTCATCATCATCAATATTATTTACTAGATTAAACTGGTTCCTTGAAAATCGTTTTAATTTCAACCCATTTATTCATGTTATTTATGTAAACAATAAACCGGTCTAACATAAACTGATAAACAAAACAACGATATCAAGATCAATGCTTTCACACTTTTTACATCCAATATTCTCTAGAGAAAAACAGTTACCTGGAATAAATACATGGCAGAATGAAAGTGCGCTTACAATAGTTCCAAAAAAATGACAAAGTCCAACTTCCTGTCATTTTCAGAATATTTGAAAAAAATCTAAATCCTGTGGCCACATGCACACCTTCATTTTGTGTATGAACATCCTACAAAATATTAAAGTTGTACCTCCAAAACTGTAGGAGGAGATAGCTGGACAAACAATGTATCCTAATTCGGACAAACAGACGGACAGGGGTAAATGAATATGCAACCCCCCCCCCCCCCTCCGACATTTTGTTGCGGGACATAAAGAACGAGAAAAAAAACACCCTGATTTAATTTGATACAAAATAATGAATGAAAAACAAATGCTTTGCTCATTGTTGAAGGCCGTACAGTGACCTACATGTATAGTTGTTAATGTTTTTGGTCTTTTGAGGATAGTTGTCTCATTGGCAAATCATACCACATCTTCTTTTTTATATGATATACATGTACAGCAACAAACGACAACCACTGAATTACAAGCCCCTGACTTAGGACAGGCACATACAGAATGTGGCAGGGTTAAACAAGTTTGTTGGTATCATTAACCCTCCCCCTTAACTGGGATAGTGATGTAATAGCACAACATAAGAACAACTATGTTAAACAATAAATGAAAGACAAATATAAAAGAAACAGCAAAAAACGACAACCACTTAATTGCTATGATTACCATTATTACAGGCTCCCGACTTGGGTTACCATGATTATAGGACATGTAGGCTCCCGACTTGGGTTACCATGATTATAGGACATGTAGGCTCCCGACTTGGGTTACCATGATTATAGGACATGTAGGCTCCCGACTTGGGTTACCATGATTATAGGACATGTAGGCTCCCGACTTGGGTTACCATGATTATAGGACATGTAGGCTCCCGACTTGGTTACCATGATTACAGTACATGTAGGCTCCCGACTTGGGTTACCATGATTATAGGACATGTAGGCTCCCGACTTGGGTTACCATGATTATAGGACGTGTAGGCTCCCGACTTGGGTTACCATGATTATAGAACATGTAGGCTCCCGACTTGGGTTACGCACATATACAGTGATATAAAATGTGACAGGGTTAAACCAGTTTGAAGATGGGCCAACCCTCCCCTAACCTGGGACAGTGGTGTAATGGTACAACATAAGAACAAACTCTCCCCTAACCTGGGACAGAGGTGTAACGGTACAACATAAGAACAAACTAGAAAAATCCTGATTATTTTACAATCAAACATATAGAAAATGGCAAACTTCTGGTAGGTGTGTGTATAATCATGATAGTTCCGGAATCGGACTGAGAATGCACGATTTTTTTCCAGATTTGGATAATCCAAATAAAAAAAATTGCCTACCTACCGAACGGTGAACCTTATTTTTTAAAGATGTAACCATGGTAACTAGAACCACAAATATATTTTTATTTTTGCCATGGCAAAAACCCCTACCATTCAATTTTTGATAAAATCAAACAAGTTTAATTTTGAACCCTTTGGATCCAGATGTGGACCAATTTGAAAAATGGGCCTAAATATATTATTAGATTCACCATGTTTATGATTTGTGTCATTTTGTTTCAATATTGTAACAATATATTATAATAATCATTGTAATACATTGCTTTGTATCTTATCTTATTGAAATCAATCAAAGCTTAATTTTCAACCCAATTTGGACACACTTGAAAACATGGCCCAAAATCAAAATTCTAATTACAAGGTAAGATTAATTAAGCCTTTCACAACGGGTGGGTCTTTTCACCACAAAACACCACTGCACACCTGAAAAACCACAAACCACTAAGAAAAACTTTGATATTATACAATAAAATGATAAAAATAAATTAAATTACATTATAATTTAATCAATTTTTCAATTTTTATGGGCATCATTTTTATGTTAAAATCGAAAATCTATAGATTCATCACTTTCCGGATTACATTATGTCTGAGACTACTATAACACATGTGTTACAGTAGTCTTAGATTTATATGTGTGTTATAAAATTCCAATATATTCATCAGTTCAAGTATCCTGGATCTCTGTTCATTGGTTAGATTTTGATATTTTTCTCTTTTATTATTATTGGTACAGCTATTTTATAGAAGAGTTAGAAGAAGATAATGGAAAAAAAAGTATATTTGAGGTGTCCATGAGGGTCAGCGGAGTTCAAAAAGTGGGGTGTTATAAGACTCTTCCTTTCTGTTTTCTGTAGATATTTGGACTTTAAATCTTCTGATTTGTTGAATTAATGACTTGAATATTATATTTAATTCACATTGATAACGATAAAAGACAAAATAATAACATTTTGGGGTGTTCGGCGGTGTGCGGTTGTGAAAAGACCTACCGGTTCAAAACGGCAGAATTATTTGGATTCGGCCCGGATCGACGTGGGACGAAACGTCTTGGGGCCGGAACGACCGTATACCATATGGGCCAAAACAAGAATTTGAATGTCCCACTTTCTCACCTTTGTGTTTTTTTTTGTAAAGGGATTATATAGTGTATTGCGGTATATCCATCGTCAAGGTGCAGCTTCCCTTGTGCCATTTTCTCTCCTTTTTTTTCTTGACTGTTTGTCAGTCTCAGACTGCCATTTGTTTACATGAACCACGCATGTGCGTACCGTGGGAAAAGAATGCAGTCAACCAATGAAGTGCCGTATAATTGCTCACTATTTACTATGGGGGAGTGGGTTGTGGAATAAATAAATGTGCGCTTCCTAAGTAAGACTATATACAAAGTTAATCTTACGTCTGCTAGCCCGATACCAATTCATAGATAAAATAAAGTTAAATATACAGAGTATTTCAACCCACAGCTGATACGCAATCGCCCGCAATAGATTTATTTGAATAGGTTCCCCGTATTATTTATATGGCATCCTGTGACCTAGATTTATTTACTACCTGCCGGTTAGTCAAGGTCGGTATAATGGTAGTACTACAAAATACTATGAATGACGCCTGACGTGCCAATTAATGGGGTGCCATGCTTTGGAGTTGAAATATCTATATTTATATATTAAACAAGTGTGGACACAGATGAGTGTGGATAGTGTGTTTGGATGTTTGACAGTGTCTTATGACAATAAAGTTCTATGTTTTTCCTATATGGTGTTAATAACTGTGTTGCACGGTGACAACCAATCTGAGCATTAGGAGTGTTATTTATTTGATATTTTTTTATGTTCAATACAGACATGGGGAGACAGTAATTACATTAGTTACCAAATGATTATGATAGAACATGTTCTACATCTTTGGTTTTGGATACATTTTATAGCTGGGAATTGTTAATTTCTGTGTCGATTTGGTCTCTTGTGGAGAATTGTCTCATTGGCAATCATACCTCATCTTTTTTTATATGTATTTGCTTACTATTGGTATGGTTCTATAATATTTACATTACTTTGTGGTGGATCGTCAGTATCATTAGTAAAAAAAAAAATTTAAAATGTCGAATTTCTTCCTCAGATTAGAATACATTTATTGGTTTTAAGTAATGACAATGGCTTAAGTCTGACATGATTATTGGGGCTAAATAAGATCGGAAGTAAACCTCTGTGCTGATTTATATCAATTCTTTATATCTCCTCCAAAGCTGGTCGAAGCAAAGAAAAATTTTGACCAAAATAAAAATGATTTCACCAAAAGAACCTTTGTGAGCATGCTTCAAAGACTCATAACTGCTCCAAAAGTAATCTGATCGAATTTGAAGCATGTCAAGCAGATATCATCAACATCTACTTAATAAGTCTTAAAATATGTCTAAATACCTAAAAAGCTATTTAGTACTCAAAAGGTATTGCAAAATTATTCCTTTTCATTTTTTGTTTTGTTATATGGATACAAATATAAGTGATACATGTACCAATACAGTATTTGTTGTGGTATGCAAGTGTAGTAATTAGCATTTACTGTATAAACAATGTTAATTCACACAAATTAAGAAAAAAACAAATGAATGGAACAGATACTCCGCAGGGTGCTGCTTTATACGACTGCAGAGGTGGAAACCTGAACTGTTGGGGCTAGTATGGACACAACATTCAAGCTAGATAAAGCTCTGAATTTGGATTGTGGTTAAATAGTTGACACAACATAGGTTTCTGACACAGATTGAATGTGGTCTATAAAGAACTTCAACTTAAAAATTTTAAATTGGACATTTACCTATTTTGGTCCAATATCCAAAATCTAAATACATGGTTAAATTCAGAATATCATAGAACCTGAAGAATTCAATTTTGATCGGACCAACTTGAAAACTGGGCCCATAATCAAAAATCTAAGTACATGTTAAGACTCACCATATCAAAGAACCCCAAAAATTCAATTTTTGTTAAAATCAAGCTGATTTTAAATTTGGACCCTTTGGACCTTAATGTAGATCAATTTAAAAACAGGACCAAAAATTAAGAATCTTAACACGTTAGATTTGGCATATCAAAGAAGCACAATAATTCATTTTTTTTATGAAAGCAAACAAAGTTTAATTTTGGCCCCTTATTCCTTGGGACCAAAACTCCCAAAAATAATCCAAACCTTCCTTTTGTGGTCATAAACCTTTATAGATTTCTATTAACTTATGCTAAAGGTATTGTTAAAAAAAACAAGAAAAATGCTTATTTGGGACCTGTTTTTGGTTCCTAAATCCTACCCTGTTGGGACTAAAACTACCAAAATCTATTCCAACCCTCCTTGTGTGGCCATAGACCTTATGTTAAAATATCATAGATTTCTGTTTACTAATACTTGAGTTATAGAGCAAAAACCAAGAACAATGCTAAATTTGGGCCCTTTTTCCTAAACTGTTGAGACCAAAATACCCAAAATCAATCCCAGCCTTCCTTCCATGGTCATAAACCTTGTGTCTAAATTTCATATATTTCTATTGACTTTTACTCAAGTTAGAGTGCTAAAACCAAATGTCTTTGGATGAAGACGATGACGCCAACGTGATACAAATGTACAACTAAAAAGTTTCCAATTTTTGTGGTGGTATAAAAATGATCTCAAATCAAATTTCTAATGGAGTTTGCAACAATAATTATTCAACTACTCATTTTAATAAAACATTAAGTATTAAAATATAAATGTCATACAGTCATGGTGATGATGCCCCCGCTAGCATATAACGTTAAAAAGGTACATAAAGTGAAGCTGCCAAAAATTGAACTTAAACTGAGTTTAGAGGTAATTAGCATTATATACACATTTCACTAAATTTAGTTGAGACAAACTTGAGAAATTTTTCCATTTGTGAAAGGGCATAACCCTAGAATGATAATCAAAGTGCTTGTAATCACTGAATGGCTATTAAAGACTGCTTAAATTTATCAGTTGGTAGTAAAGTGAATTTTGCATTGTATAGTGTATATACATGTATAGCATTATATTTTAAGTTGATTCAACTACTATTATGGACAGAGAAATCTAAACTCCAATTTTTAAAGAAGATTTCATAAAGCATTGGTTTTAGGTAATTCAGCAACCATTCTGGACAAAGAAATAACTCAAATTTATTGTCTGGAATCTACAAAAATGTTTGTTTTTGGCCCTTAATTCCTAGACTGTTTGACCCATAACCCACAAAATAGACCTCAACCTTCTACTTATGGTATTCAATATTATGGTACAATTTCAGAACAATTGAAATACTTATACACAACTTTTTGTACGGACACTAGATTAATGCTTGTTTTGGTCACCTTTGGAACCTTAATTCCTAAACATTAGGGACTATATATATAACCCCCCAAAACAATCCCAGGCTTCCTTTTATGATTATAAATATTACTGTGGATGCATTATTATTCTTTGGATACCAATTTTCGTGGCTTTTGTGGCTAGAGTCTTACCACGAAATTAAATGTTCAACGATTAACAAAATTTCTATAGGCTTGTATGCAGACTTCGGCAAAACCATGAAATTAAATATCCACAAAAATGCAAACTTTCTTTAATCCACAAAAATTGGTACCATCGAAAATAAATGAATCCACAGTATGTTATAATTTTAAGGCTTCCTTTTTACTTATACTGAAGTTATTATCTGGAAACCATCCGTCTTGGGAAGACGACGACAGGATACATATATGTATTTCAACTGCAAAAATTTCTGTGGTTGTTTAAAAATTTCAAACATGTACGATGAAATATTGTTTTAGAAATTGATAAGCCTAGATATGCCTTATAATTTTTCCCTGCATAGTTGAAGGACCATTTACACTCAGAACCGAGTCATCAGTAGGCAGCTAGTACAGATGTATTAAAACAACCTAGCTAGCATCATATTGGTAGTAGTGGTAGTAGCATTCTCGGGTAAATTTGTTCTTTTTTTTTATAATATATTTGGTTCAAATCAATATAGAATGCTTTTATCTCCCTAATACTTACATTGTAAATAGAGGTGATACTACTTTGACAAATCCTTGTACATGAGAGTTTTCTGTCAAATCTTTATTTCACAAAGAATGATTTGCATAACAATGAACTGAGCTCAAAGCAAAGTATTCAATAAATACACTTAGACAAAGAGCTAAATTCAGTGATATACTTTGTACTACAGGTCCTTCATTAACATCCATCGACCAAAACCACATCTCAAAAATATTCCATACTTCATGGTTGGATTCAGAAGTCCTGAAAAAGACATGATTTTTTTTATCATATTTTAAGTATATACACACAGGTTTAAACTTTCTTGTGGTACAATCATTCCATATCTAGCAACTATCAATTTGCTTCATGCACATATTGATATGTGTTGAGTTTACCTCTGTTGGAAATAAGAACACACAAACCTCCACCTAATTTTAGTCAACGGACAAAACATTCAAAACTATAAAATATTATCCAAGACTTGTCAGTGTCTATTTACCATTGCCACTGAATCAGTGATATATGTACACATAATTATGTACATGCAAGACTAAAATTATAAAGTACACTAGAACAGACACGTGGTATCGCAGGTCCATGACTGAGTTAACGTATATAACTATGCGCAAGCCTTATTTTAGTACTAGTATTTTTATCTGATAAAGTTATGCCGATTAAACGATAAACAGTTTTCTCTGCTTTCAAATCTTTCTGATTGAAACCGTCGAACTGGAATTATCAATTATTGGTAATATTAATTATTTGAAAAACAAAAGTTCCTGGAATGGAGTATTTTTTTAATCAACAGCATTGTCATATATACATACATGTATTAGTTATAAATAAAGTTGAATTCTTTGGTTCGCTGTTTTACGTCATGCCGGCTAACAAATTGAAAACTGTACCTATACGCCTTATTTTTAGTCCAGATTTTAGTATTTGTATTGTTACAATGTATCTTAGAAAGTCTAAACTGATTAAAATTTGACAATTTAGTAGTTTCAACCCTGTGGATACGACCCGTGTATATAGCATATTAATCCTGAATACACCGTTTGGTGGTGCACCTGTCAGACGCGGAACATACAAATAAGGTAATCGGTAACAGGTGAATATACTATTAATTTTTGGTATCGGTATCGGACTCGATCCGGAACTTCTTAATTATTGGCAATATTAATTACGTGGAAAACAAAAGGGCCTGGAGTGGTGTAATTTTTAATCTACACCTTTGTACTATATTAGTTATATATAAAGTCGAATTCTTTGATTCGTCGTTTTTACGCGATGACGGCTGACAAATTTGACCTCGTAATTTTAGTATTATAGATATATAAGACTAAAACTGACATTCAGTCTTTACGATATCTTCATTCCCAAAGTCATTTTCAAATCTGACTTCATGGTAAAATAAGATTCCATATCTACAACCAATGAAAAGGAAATATCCCTCTAATAGACTAGCATTTAAATCAGTTTTCGAAAATGGAAGCTAGGTCACTGTGGAACCTAGAACAAAAAAAAGGGAAACAACATATCTTAAATATTTCAAATGCATGTACATGAAATAATATTAATCTCTAAAATCACCATATTGTTCCCTTTTTTATCTTCTGTTCGATACTGTATATCCAGTGGCGAATCCAGAAATTTTCTAAAGTGGGAGCCCACTGACTGACCTAAGAGGGGGCTTGCTCCAGTCACGATTCAGTGATTCCCTATATAAGCAACCAAATTTTTTCTCAAAAAGCAGGGGCCCCCCCCCCCTAAATCCACCTCTGATATCAACCTCTAGATGTCTTTCAATTACATTCAGTTTAGTGTGGGTTGATGTTTGATTGTTGTACATGTTACAATGAGCAAAGCCCATACCGCAGTCAACTATAAAAGGCCCTGATAAGACAATGTAAAACAATTCAAACGAGAAAACTAACATGTCTGTTTAAGGTTACATCATCAAAATATGTAGGGTAGGTAGGTAGGTCGGTATTTTCTTTTTATATTTTGTCCATTTTATTTTTTGTGCCATGATTTTGAATTGTGTGGTCCGAGTTGTCCATGGGGCGAGAGTAAGAACTAATTTCAACACCCCTTAACAGTGAATATTTTTATCGCAAACAGTAGAATTTTATTACATAATGTGAAATGTGTGGGATTGTGCAGCACGTGTCATCATGACATGTGTCCCTTCGCGGCCTTCAGTTTTGACAGAGACATATAAATACAGAGATTGGCAACTTATCGTTACGGCTATTGACCAGCGGTCAACTTCACGCGTGTGCACGAGATTTCTCGAGAGTAGAAAATTCGCCAAACAATCCGCCATATTGATTATTTACAAACAGCTTTAACGTACAGAAAACAACCAAATTATAATAAAATGCAATCTATATCAACACAATTCAATTATAAAAAACTTAAATTTATGAAGTGGCATAGTTTATTTGTGATTTTAAGCTTTCTTTAGCGATAGTTAATAAAATTATAGGCGAATTTATATCCCGATCCAAGAAGCCCAAATTTTAGATTCAGTACTCGATAAGGCTCCCGACTTTTGGAACAAAAATAAATAAAACTAAGCAATATTTCGAGGTTGTGTTTGTTTAAACAATGACATATAAGGTTTATAAAACGGTTTCTTCTATTATAGTTGGACTAGGATAATCCTGAATAAAATGATCGTGAATAACAAAACTACTTGAATGGTCTCAAAATGGCTTCAGAGTCATAATGTTCTTTTGCTTGAAAATTAAAGCAATGATAATTAGATTACTAAACACATGCTAATGTTCTTGTTGTTAAGCTCCATTGATTCAGGTTTTAATGTTGCTAATTAAAAATCTTGATCATGGTAATAAAACTGTTTATAATTTGACACCTATTAATAAGTAAACATCCTGTAATTGGTACACGAAGTAAAGATCAAACATGTTAGGTTATCAGTAGCTGTATGATTCTTCCTCTTAATAAGTTAGTAACTCATGTAATTAAACCACTTGGACATGCAGAAATGTCACCTGTTGTTAACAAATTGAAGTCTTTCTAGATTAATTATTAACATCATAAACAAGGTAGTGTGAACCCCTGGTGTTAAAACTTGAAACTTTTTATCACAGTGGTGCACACCTGTCGCTAGAACAAAGTCGTCGTCACAAACTACAATTGGGTCAGTGTCTGTATATTCCCCTAACAATATATATAAATCTAAATTGTCGTCCCATGATAAAAAATCTGTCTTGGACATCGTGAATATCACAAAACCACCAAGCATCAATTTTAATATAGATATAGATATTGAGATGATTGAAAGTTAATTTTAAAAGGGGAAATTTCGCTTGCTGACATCTTCGACATTACACAGTTATTTCTTGCAAAGATAATAATTTTCCACATACACACCTAATCATGAGACCCCCTAATTAACAGACCGATTGATGCTACATGTAAACAGTGTCATTATTATTCACCTGCAAATGTGTTTACAATACAAGATTTTAATTCTGAAAGTCTTTGTCACAGGCACTTGTTTCTATTCATTGGAAGAAAATATACGTTTATAGTGCCGGTTCTTCCAATGGATAGAAACAAGTGCCTGTGGTCTTTGTCCTGGTCCGTAATACAAAGAAAAACAACAGGGTGTTCCGAGTGATTATTATCGATTGCCTAGACTACCGCTAATCTCGTTATCATATGATTAGAGGATGCTGGGTACGAGTTTACACGCGTGAAGTCAGCGAGATTTACAAGTCGCTAATCTCTTTAGTATACATGTCTCTGGTTTTGATTATAGACTAGAGAAGAGACTAAATGCGTACAAACCTGATGTCAAATGAAGATATACGGAATTTAAATAACGTTGATCCTTTAAATGTATGAAAAACAAAAACATATGACAATTGTTCACATAAAATAGATAGTAAAATTTTCCAAATGAACGTCCATTAAAATTATTAAAGTCTCTGATGAATATTTCCCGCGCAAATGTCATGGAATAGACCAAAACGAATTTTAGGTGTGTGTTGCATTTAAATATTCGGGTCTGAACACAGTTAGATTAAATATATAAATATGTTAACTATATTTATATTGGTTTTTCAGAAAAGTGAATTTACCAGATTTTTTTTTTGTGGCAAACAACGGTAAATAGCCTATATATATCATCTTGACATGACATATGAAAACCCCTATGTGAACCCCCTAAATAAAATAATACTGTGTTCTAGACCACTTCCCCTTTCGGTGATCTACTGAAATGATTTTTTACTATATAGTATGTTAATTAACTATTAGACCGTGTTACAAAATAATATTTAAAGGTCATGATGGGGTTTCAGAATAGAGAAAAGGTGCATGCAAAACAAAGGGAAAAAGAACAGACAAAAAGGGTATAAAAAAAAGTATAGAGAATATTGGCAAATGATGGATGCAGCAGCATTCAAAACAAAGGGGAAAAAAAGAATAGATAAAAATGGTATAAAAAAAAAGAATAACAATGAATAATCGGGGGTACTGAAATATAAAACAATAGAAAATAGTGGCTAAAATGAATAAAGAATAGAGAAAAATGGTCTTTAAAATTAAAGAATAAAGAAATGAAAGACCCCCCCTTCCAGACCCTCGATCTTATACTGAGGGGATGGACAGGGGTACCTTGTTCCCACTTCCCTCCCCCTAACACCCGCTTTTCTACCTCCAACTCCAAATTCCCTCCCCCGGCCCTTACTCCCAGGCGATAATCGATCAAAGAACTTTTCCAGCATATCCCTATTTTTTACCCGCCCTCTTCTCCCGATTCCCTCCCCTCCCCTCTCCCCCGGTCCCAGCCCCACCCCAGGGAGGGGTGTGAATGATGGTTATACAATCATATACATATATTTGTTTATAATATTGCAACCTAGCTAAATTATATACATAGTTATACATTTTACAATACAAATATCAGCCAGCCTCCATAGGCTTATAAAGCACTTTGTCCCAAAAATATTAAACATCAATTATACTAAAAACAAATATGTATCTGTCATTTGTGCAAAAAATTGCCACAGATACGTTTTATGTACGAATGTTGAAAATAACAATAATGAATTTGGTAACTACTTTTATCCCTGTAATGAGTATTGCTGCTCTACTTCAAGTAAAAGTTTTAAGTTTGTCCATATTGGATAGATTTGTAAGATCATAGTTATATATATTTGGTTTGATAGGCTGTTAACATGGTAAATCGTTGTGTTGCATATTTTGAGCATGCAGTGAGTACAAAATGAGTCGCATCATTGACCCCGCCTGACTTGCATATCTTACATAAGCGTCTTTCTGCAGAAATTCCTCGATAGCGTACTCCACATATCACGATGGTTGACCGAAAAGCGGCAATCCCATAAAAAGGTTCTTAGCAGTATTCTCTTCCTGTTCATGCTTACTAGATAATTTTATGCTTTTGAAGTACTTTAACGTAATTTGTACGACTTTGCCCCCTCCCCCCATCCCACCCCCAACAGAGCTATAGAAAACAGTACATTAACGGGTTTTACACGGACACTTTTTAGTTGTTACCGCCCTCTTTTGGCTCCCCCTCTTTTTATGAATAGAATCACCCGTGCATGATCAGTGAGTTCACGGGCACTTTCAATAAGATTTGATCTTTTTGTTTCACCGACATATTTCCTGTCTTTTTGATTAAAATATTTACTCAGTTTAGCATCAATAAAAATACACTAAGAGATTGACCATTTAACTTCAAAAGAGGGGTTATGTTTTTTTCCTAAAATATATTTTGATCCCCAATTTTATGAGAAAAAATATAATGTGGTCAAGAAGAGGACAAGATAATGTTCTGATTCCTGATTTTTCGAATTCCGTATATACATAATAGTGCTTATGTCGAAAAAAAAATATTTGGGTGATAGTGTTGAAAAAACTAAATCATTTTCTTACTCACGTATTGTATAACATTTCAAATAAATGTCCATTGTTATCTCCCTTTGACCATTAACTTGTAAATTAAACAAAAATCATATAGTTTGACGTACGTAATACGCCTAAACTTGGTCATTGTAAATTTGTATTTGTCTCCCTTATATGTGAACATACGTTAAGTCAAACTTTGTTCGCAGGGGACACAGGTATAATATAAATGATATACAATTAACAAAAGTTTCTTTTCAACTAATGTGTCAATATGGAGTGCCGCGTTCAAAGAGTATACGGGAATAATTACGAGTTTTCTGAACGTATTGCTTCCAAAAACTATAACGTTGATAAAATTTTAATGACACAAGATCAGTAATTAAGGTAAATATATACCTGAAGTTCAGTGGTTGTCGTTGATTCATGTTTGTCATATTTGTTTTTCGTAAATTGTTTCAAATTGTTATAAATTAGGCTTTTAGTTTCTCAATTTAATTGTTTCATATTTTTCATGTCGGGCCTTTTACAGCCGACTATACAGAATGCGTTTTCTCATTGTTGAAGGCCGTACGGTAGTCTATAATTGCTTACATCCACTTCTTTTGAACTTTGGTGGATAGTTGTCTCATTGGCAATCATACCACATCTCCTTATTTTTATACTGTAGATTGTAATGTTTTTTTTTAATATTTAGGCATATTAAAATACCCCGATTGTTTGATCATAAGATCGTTTTCGGGTGATTGTTTGATTATTAGATCGTTTTCGGGATGATTGTGTGATTATTAGATCGTTTTCGAGGTGATTGTTTGATTATTAGATCGTTTTCGGGGCGATTGTGTGATTATTAGATTGTTTTCGGGGTGATTGTTTGATTATTAGATCGTTTTCGGGGTGATTGTTTGATTATTAGATCGTTTTCGGGGTGATTGTTTGATTATAAGATCGTTTTCGGGATGATTGTGTGATTATTAGATTGTTTTCGAGGTGATTGTTTGATCATAAGATCGTTTTCGGGATGATTGTTTGATTATTAGGTCGTTTTCGGGATGATTGTGTGATTATTAGATTGTTTTCGGGTGATTGTTTGATTATAAGATCGTTTTCGGGATGATTGTGTGATTATTAGATTGTTTTCGAGGTGATTGTTTGATCATAAGATCGTTTTCGGGATGATTGTTTGATTATTAGATCGTTTTCGGGGTGATTGTTTGATTATTAGGTCGTTTTCGGGGTGATTGTTTGATTATTAGTTTGTTTTCGGGGTGATTGTTTGATTATTAGATCGTTTTCGGGATGATTGTTTGATTATTAGATCGTTTTCGAGGTGATTGTTTGATTATTAGGTCGTTTTCGGGATGATTGTGTGATTATTAGATTGTTTTCGGGGTGATTGTTTGATTATTAGATCGTTTTCGGGATGATTGTTTGATTATTAGATCGTTTTCGAGGTGATTGTTTGATTACTAGATCGTGTTCGGGGTGATTGTTTGATTATTAGGTCGTTTTCGGGGTGATTGTTTGATTATTAGATCGTTTTCGGGGTGATTGTTTGATTATTAGATCGTTTTCGAGGTGATTGTTTGATTATTAGATTGTTTTCGGGATGATTGTGTGATTATTAGATTGTTTTCGGGGTGATTGTTTGATTATTAGATCGTTTTCGGGATGATTGTTTGATTATAAGATCGTTTTCGGGATGATTGTTTGATTATTAGATCGTTTTCGAGGTGATTGTTTGATTACTAGATCGTGTTCGGGATGATTGTTTGATTATTAGGTCGTTTTCGGGGTGATTGTTTGATTATTAGGTCGTTTTCGGGATGATTGTGTGATTATTAGATCGTTTTCGGGGTGATTGTTTGATTATTAGATTGTTTTCGGGGGGAGGGGGCGGGTGATTGTTTGATTATTAGATCGTTTTCGGGGTGATTGTTTGATTATTAGGTCGTTTTCGGGGTGATTGTTTGATTATTAGGTCGTTTTCGGGGTGATTGTTTGATTATTAGATTGTTTTCGGGGGGAGGGGGCGGGTGATTGTTTGATTATTAGATAGTTTTCGGGGTGATTGTTTGATTGTTAAATCGTTTTCGGGGTGATTGTTTGATTATTATATCGTTTTCGGGATGATTGTTTGATTATTAGATCGTTTTCGGGGTGATTGTTTGATTATTAGGTCGTTTTCGGGATGATTGTTTGATTATTAGGTCGTTTTCGGGATGATTGTTTGATTATTAGATCGTTTTCGAGGTGATTGTTTGATTATTAGGTCGTTTTCGGGGTGATTGTTTGATAAGTAGATCGTATTCGGGGTGATTGTTTGATTACTAGATCGTGTTCGGGGTGATTTTTTGATTATTAGGTCGTTTTCGGGGTGATTGTTTGATTATTAGATCGTTTTCGGGGTGATTGTTTGATTATTAGATTGTTTTCGGGGGGAGTGGGCGGGTGATTGTTTGATTATTAGATCGTTTTCGGGGTGATTGTTTGATTGTTAGATCGTTTTCGGGGTGATTGTTTGATTGTTAGGTCGTTTTCGGGGTGATTGTGTGATTATTAGATTGTTTTCGAGGTGATTGTTTGATCATAAGATAGTTTTCGGGGTGATTGTTTGATTGTTAGATCGTTTTCGGGGTGATTGTTTGATTGTAAGATCGTTTTCGGGGTGATTGTTTGATTATTAGATCGTTTTCGGGTGATTGTTTGATTATTAGATCGTTTTCGGGATGATTGTTTGATTATTAGATCGTTTTCGGGGTGATTGTTTGATTATTAGGTCGTTTTCGGGATGATTGTTTGATTATTAGGTCGTTTTCGGGATGATTGTTTGATTATAAGATCGTTTTCGAGGTGATTGTTTGATTATTAGGTAGTTTTCGGGGTGATTGTTTGATTATTAGGTCGTTTTCGGGGTGATTCAAAAATTTGTTTGATTGCCATTAAGGTTTTTTGTATTTGTAAGATTACCAAACATTACAAATCTATGTAACTGAATGCTACATGTATATACTCTATTTTGGAATACCGCGTACCATGTATGCGCATACCCAGCATATACAGGCAAATCTTACGGGAGGCGTGGGGGAGCACAATGATTAAAAAAACTGTCCCAAGGCAAAATAAAGCATAGGAGAAAGTAAAACGGTAGACCACGGAATCAGGCATAAAACTCTTTCTTTTGGTTATAAACACGATTTGCAAAACGGTCTTGTTTTCACAAACACTTAAACAATTTGAAATGCGTGAATCTTAGGGGGAGGAGCATACCCAAATTGTCTAGGTGTTTGCGAAAATGACATAGCCTTGTACAACGTGATGTGTGTTACCAAAGGAAAGAGTATGATAGTATGTTTTGCTGAATATCGTGGTCCATATATTTGCTTTCTCTGATAATACATTGTTCTGTATAACCATTGTTTTCGATTCATGTGCTCCCCCTCTCCCCTTGAAATTGGTCTGTACACGGTGATATCGAATACTCTTTAATAATATCCGAAAGACTGCGTACCAAAATGGCTATACGCTCCTTACATTCACATCCCCCTCATTTCTTCCTCCTATGTGATGTTGAATTCTATATTTGCTAAATAGAATTAAGTACGAAACGTGGGATTTGGTGTCAAAAATACAATAACTCGACTAAACACATGGCAACTATATTTCTTCTATGAACAACTATTCGGGGAACGACAATTTAACCTGCAAAAAGAGGGGGGGGGGTATCATGTTTTTTTCCTAAATAAATAAGTTATTCTGTTGTTTTGTTCAAACAAATATATTTTGACCAGAAAGGTGTAAATAAAAATCTCAGAGCGGAAATACCATATAAAATAATGTTAAAAAAAAGTATGATATCGCAGTTATAAACTAAAAAAATCGCGAAAACATCATTCTTACTCGAAAAAAAACATGCCCCCTTTAAGTTATATGCTCGGACCGATCTGGTTATCTTCGAAGGCGCCTAGAACACCAGTATAAGATTACCTCTTTTGAGTCGGACACTAATCAAGCCCTCAAACAGTTTGAAATTGAAATGTATACGAGAATATAATACGGTTACAAAGTAACTATGCAAAATCATAATAATTGTGGGCCACCTGTTGAGTAAGCTCCCTATAGAATGCTCCTGTTTGGTTCGATAGAACCCGTCGGATTGGGACGGGGATTCATGTGCGGGTGTTGTTAATCTGCGTGCAACACCCGGTGCGCCAGCACCTTAAAGTACCACAATTACGGTGGTCTGGTACAAAGCAACTAAATCTTACATACACCTTTTGGCTATAATTTTACGGTTCCAAAATGCATACTCATCCGGCACTTCAAATATCAAACAATAAAATGCATTACTATGGCAAGCCGTTTTATTATTTATTCTAACTTCAAGATATCTCATATAATATATAAGATATCTCATATAATATATAAGATATCTAATATAATTTATAAGATATCTTATAAAGTTTATAAGATATCTTATAAAGTTTATAAGATATCTTATAAAGTTTATAAGATATCTTATAAAGTTTATAAGATATCTTATAAATATTTTTCATATAAGATATTTAATATACTTTATAAGATATCTTATATAGTTTATAAGATATCTTATATAGTTTATAAGATATCTCATACTTTATAAGATATCTTATATAGTTTATAAGATATCTTATATAGTTTATAAGATATCTTATATAGTTTATAAGATATCTCATATAGTTTATAAGATATCTTATAAAGAAAATTATATGAGATATCTTATAAACTATATAAGATATCTTATAAAGTATATAAGATATCTTATAAAGTATATAAGATATCTTATAAAGTGTATAAGATAGCTTATAAACTATATAAGATATCTTATAAACTATATAAGATATCTTATAAACTATATGAGATATCTTATAAAGTGTATTAGATATCTCGAAGTTAGAATAAATAGTAATAAAAACGGCTTGCCATACACTACACTTGCACCATCAATTAACTCAAGCATTCAGCTCATAAAATTATATATAATTTTGTTTTTTTGTTTCTCTTAATTATACATAGCAACGTTCCTCAATTCGGCTTTAAATTTTTTTTAATTAATTGAAGGGACTCACACTTTGACTTTTTGCTTTCTAAACTCTTTCCGCACTAACATTTGGCACTGGGTTTTTTTTCTTTCCAAAACGACTGCATCCTCTCAAACTTTGGCATTAGTTTTTTTAATTTCCAAATTTTCAGCACGGGTTACGGCAGTCCTCCTTTACCATTGCGTCCTACAGTGCTTTGTTTGTGTGTTATTTTTGTATAACTTATTTAACTTTCAACATCATTATTTTTCTATTTTATTTACTTTTGGCTTATTATTTTTCATTATTTATATTTTTTTTTAATTTTTTTTTTTATGCGTATTCATTAGTCAACTGGAGTGTCGCCTAGCTTATAAAACCGTAGTCACTACTCGCCAGTGATGCCTTTCTGGCGTGTACGATCTTAGACTTATCAATGTTCACATTCAAAGCCCATTTATTCGACCACATGTCAAGTACATCTTGTTGTGATTGTAGTCCGTTAGCCGTACTAAAAAGTAGCACAATGTCATCCGCATACAACAGGGTGCTAAGCTAAAAATCCTCCTCCAATGTGATTCCACAATTGATAGAGTTAATCTACGGAACTAGACGAGACAACACAGCGAGAAAATCCATGCTATATTTGAGTATTATAAAAAGGCTTGTAAAAGTTGATTTTTATGTTCTATCAAACTTCTTTTATTAAAAGTATTGGTTTTTCCAATATTTTTTGTGAAAATTTACTATTGGTGATATATATAAGAAATGAAATATACTTTGACAGACGGTATAAGATTGAAAAAAATGTTACATACATTTGAAAATCGTCCAATTCACTCAATTTATATGTTGATAAGATATTAAAGTTTGATGTCAAATAAAAGCTAATAAACCACTCTTTTATCTGATATTAATTTTGTGATGATATCTTAATTCTGGAATTTATTATAAGCGTTTGCATGTTTGAAAATGAAAAAGAAAAAAATCCGAAAATCACACTTTAACGCGATTTTACAAAAAAAAAAACTACACCGTGGGAAAACTCTACAACAGGACTAAAATGAAAGTATAATGTTTACTCCATCTTCATGTGGATTTTCAGCCGTGAGGTATTTCGGTCCATTGAACTCTTTAAATAAGCGACTTTTCCCGATTTGACACTCCACTATTATGGCCAGATTAAATTGTAAAGACCAGAGTGCCGAACTCGTAACTACTAGTAACTGTGAATGTAAGCAACGGGAAACTAATTTTAAGCAATTTCTTCAAACATTTATATTGGTCAGAAAATTTACGTGTATAAAAACTATATTGGATTTCTCGTTTCAGCATTTTTCAAGAAGTGGCTGTAACTTTTCGGTTACTATTCATGTGTTGTGTATTATGTATCGTAACACTTTATAGTAATTGGACATGTTGAACTTAGACGACGAAATATCCAAACAGCACCACATCATTTGCGATTCCAGCTGATTTCAGATTAGTAATAAATGATAAAAGAAAGTTAGAAAGCTCCAGTTCGTGTAACTGATTTGATTAAATGATTAACAAATATTAAATACAGAAAAAAGATACTTCAATGATGAATTTAATTAGGAAAATTTAAGTTTTGTTAATGAAATGAATGTGGATCCTGACATGATGTACAGACGCACGGGAAGTTGTATACAGCTAGTCCAGTAATACTGACAATATCCAATACGTACAGATCAAACAGAATGTGCACCAGTATCGATAATAGAAATAAAGTTTTTAAAGATATTGCATTGTTATAAAAGCGGTACATGTATTATAAGGCAATTGCGGAAAACAGATCTCCTTATTTTATATATTGAATGCCAATATATACTTTAATTAAAAATGGGGTTTGTCATAGACACAAAATTATAATGCAGGCTTACATACCTCATATTGAGCATATTAATAAAGTACAGTCGCCAATCCGTTTTGTAGAGTGTATGTCCAGGATGACTTAATCAGTCATTCCCAAGGTTGATGGTCTTTGGGCAAAGACCAGTAAACATTGTTTTAATTGATTTGATTGATATACCTTACTTAACAAAATGAGCAGTAAAATTTTAATTTTGTCCAAATCATATGTGTGACTGTCCTGTAAAAAAGAGACTAGTTCAGTTAAGAAGATTTTTTTACTGGACCATGCAAATGTCCAATTGATTTTTGAAAGCCTTGTAGTTTATAATATCTAATTGTTGACATCAGCATTCACATGGTGAACTAGCACTTTACAAATCAGACTCCGTATGTTGGTCAAGTATACATTTCACACTCTGACACATGCTTTCTCATTCTCAATATGCATTAAACTGGCCACTGCCTGGACTTGAACAAAAACAAAAATTATCATCTTCTAGGCATTCATCAGTAATTTCTTATGTTTCCTGGTTTACTGGTTTGTTTTCAAATGCATTTAACACACATCAAAACCTTAGGAAATGTACTGGGTGTTATCTTGGTGGATTAATACTAAAATCCAATTGATTAGGAAGCAGCATTTAAATTCGTATGACATTATGGAAAAAGGTATGTCTGAATGGTTGAGATGCCAGCATCCCAAAATAGTTGGATGCCAAAATTCCCTTATTTTGGGATGCAAGCTGCACCCCGATATGTTTGTTGGTATGCCAACATCTCATACTAATCGGATGCCAAATGATTGGATATCAGCATCCCGATATGTTTGTTGGTATGCCAGCATCCCATACTAATCGGATGCCAAATGATTGGATATCAGCATCCCGACATGTTTGTTGGTATGCCAGCATCCCATACTAATCGGATGCCAAATGATTGGATATCAGTATCCCGATATGTTTGTTGGTATGCCAGCATCCCATACTAATCGGATGCCAAATGATTGGATATCAGCATCCCGATATGTTTGTTGGTATGCCAGCATCCCATACTAATTAGATACCAAATGATTGGATATCAGCATCCCGATATGTTTGTTGGTATGCCAGCATCCCATACTAATTAGATGCCAAATGATTGGATATCAGCATCCCGATATGTTGGGATGCCAGAATCCCCATATTGGGATGTTAGTTTCCAAAAATGATGTGATGTCATTATTCCAATGTGATGGGATGCCAGCATCTAAAAATAGTTGGAAACCAGCATCTAAATGCTGAGGTATTCAATATGAAATTAAAAGAATTACATCAGCAACTATCAAAGGTGAAGATGCCACTAAAAACTCAAGGGAAAAGCAAATGTTCCTATAGTTTTGATATCTAAACATAGACAAAACAAGTATCACAAAAGACTGGGATTTATTACAGTTTGAAGAAAAATGTAAACAAAGTGTCATTGTATCTAACTTCTTGCTTATAGCAAACATGCAAAAATTATCTTTTGATGAAGAATTTAAATATGATAAAATATATCAATATAATTAATTATACATGAATTATATTTACTATGAATTATATCAAAATTATAGGGGTCTATCTGGCAATGAAGGATACATTTTTATTCCCCATTTAACGGCAATATGTTTTCTGGTCTGTGCGTCCGTCCGTTCGTCCGTCTATCTGTCCCGCTATGGGTTAAAATGTTTGGTCAAGTTAGTTGTTGATGAAGTTGAAGTCCTATCAACTTGAAACTTAGTACACATGTTCCCTATGATGTGATCCTTCTAAATCCAATGCCAAATAATGTTTTGAACCCAATTTCACGGTCCACTGAACATAAAAAATGACAGTGGGATTGGGGCATCCGTGTACTATGGACATATTTTTGTTTATGTGTGTTTTATTTTACAAAATGAGTGTTTGTCAAGATGTCGGTGCTGGTGGTGCATTTTATAGTGACTGTAAAGAACTTGGTATTTGCGGTGCATAAATTATTGTTTCCAAAGATGAGTGAATGCAAAGATATCGGTGCTTGTTGATCATTATTGTTTCTCAGGATGAGTGACTGTGAAGATCTCGGTGCTTGTGGTGCGTTATTGTATCCCAGGTTGAGTGAATGTCAAGATCTCGGTGCTTGTGGTGCATTATGTTTCCCAAGATGAGTGACTTGCAAGATATCGATGATTTTGTTTTAGGGGGAGGGGCCATTATTGTTTCCAAAGATGAGTGGCTGTCAAAACCTAGTGCGTGCAGTGAATTAATGGTTACCCAAGATGTGTGACTGTTAATATCCCGGTGCTTGCGGTGCATTAATTATTATTTCTCTAGTTCAGTGAATGACTGTCAAGATCTCGTGGATATTTCAAGATAATTTGAATAAAAAATACTTCTTATTTTCGATCACTGATCTGTATTTGCAATGTATGATTCCTGCTTTTTTTTTTAAACAAATAGAAAGAATATTTTAGATATACCTAGAACAATTGCTAAGGCTTTGAATTCAGGGGTGTAACACTTTGCCTCTAAACTGTTTGTTCACATATAAAATTACATATTTTTTCAATTTTAGAAACGGAACATGACGACAGCTTACCTGAAGTATCTACCGGACAGATAAGGAGAATTAGTCGGAAGAAAAAAGCTGCGTCATCAACCGATGGAGCAACAGACATCAATAGAAATGGAGCAGAAAATTGACATTGATGTTTTTAAAAATACCACAATAAAATATGTAGATTCATTCAATTATTTATTGTTTTGTTTCAACACAATTTCAAGTGATCAAAGCTCATAGTTCTCCTTGTTAGATACTAGCTAATTGATATTTGTTTGGTTCTCCTACTGGACAAAATCTTATACATGTGTATTTCCACTTCAGACTCAGCACATAGAGTCAAAAGAAGATGTTTTCAAGATGTTGAAGCACTGGGGGTAAATGAAGTTTATGGTTTATATTACTAAAACTAAAGCATTTAGAGCAAACAAGACAGGGTACATATTTTATAAGGAGTTATTGCCTTTTAAAGTCATTTCTGCAATTAAGTAAATTTTTGTAATCTTTTTCAAAGATCTTCTCCTCTTAATCTACTTGACCAAATGAATTTTTATCTCGTAATTACGATATAATTTTCTCATAATTACGAAATAAAAAAAAACTTCTTATCTCGTAATTACGCGATAGTTTTCTAGTAATTACGCGATAATTATCTCGTAATTACACGATAGTTTCTCGTAATTACGCGATAATTATCTCGTAATTACGCGATAGTTATCTCGTAATTACGAGACAACAGACTTCTTTTCTCGTAATTACGCCATAGTTTACTAGTTATCTCGTAATAACGAGATAAAAGCAAACCTCTTATCTCGTAATTACGAGATAAAAAAATGGTTATCTCATAATTACTAGATAAAAATATTATCTCGTAATTACGCGATAATTATCTCGTAATTACGAGAAAAAACAAATATTATATGGTAATTACGATATATTTATCTCGTAATTACGAGATAAAAAAAATGTGACCTTAATAGGCTTTCGTCTATACAATATCAAAAGGAGAAAAGAGTGCAATTTCACATTGTTTCTTCTTTTTTTTTGAGAAATACATCCTAGTTGGCGATTTTTGTGAAATTGTATTCCCATCCAAGGGTGGATTCGTTTGACACCTTTATTTATATTGGGTTTTTTTCTTGAGCCTGGGCCTAGAACACAAAACTCGTGTGGCGATATTTACATTTTCTTTAATTTTCGTATTTTCTTTTCATTTATTTTGCATATTTGCTATATATATTGTTTTTATTATCAAACTACCACCGAGCTTCGTAAATATAAAAAAAGCAAAAACATGAAAATATCAGCTTAAAAACATTAAAGTATGTCAAGATGACACGTAGGCATATATGTAGGACTAGCTTGACCCATAAAACCATGTAGCATATTTACATTTTCTTTAATTTTCGTATTTTCTTTTCATTCATTTTGCATATTTGCTATATATATTGTTTTTATTATCAAGCTACCACCGAGCTTCGTAAATATAAAAAAAGCAAAAACATGAAAATATCAGCTTAAAAACATTAAATTATGAAAAGATGACACGTAGGCATATAATTTTATGTAGGACTAGCTTGACCCATAAAACCATGTAGCATATTTATTATACATTTCTTCATGTAAGCTAAGTATAAGATAAGATATATTTAATTTCCAATTAAGGGCCCACAAGGGGCATATAGAGAATACAAGTATAAGGAAAAAGAACATTGATTAGCATAGATACATAGAATTTACATGCATAATCACGATTCAATTAGACTGTAAATAATAAAAACCTTGGTTTATAATATATGATATATTTATATGAGAAATTAATACATCTAACTCATATTGACTTGAACAAATTTTCCAACAGCATTAAGAACCTGGGGTGGTGTTCTCGAAGCTATCTTAGGATTAGGACGTGTCCTAAGACCAACTTATGACAAGTCTTTGTCCTAAGTCGTGTTCTCGAAGCTCTCTTAACTTAGGATAAATCGCATTTTTCGTCCTAACTTTAGGACACCTAATTATGTGTCTTAAGATCTTCCTATCTTCATCCTAACTTAACAAAGTTACATTTGAAATCATGCATATAGTTCTATACATATAATTATAAAATTCATAAACAGTTTTATTAATTTGTTTCGTCATTAATGAATGTTTTATAACAAAATTACTTAAACGGTTTAAAATTTCGCACTTAGGATATGTATAGGAAGTCCTAAAATAAGACGCGTCCGAGATAGCTTCGAGATACAACTTAAGAGTGTCTTAAGTTGATCCTAGGTCCATCCTAAAATTGGTCTTAGGATGTGACATAGGACGAATCTTACGATACTTTCGAGAATATAAAAGAGAAGATGTGGTATGATTGCCATGGAGACAACTATCCACAAAAGACCAAAATGACACAGACATTAACAACTATAGGTCACCGTACGGCCTTCAACAATGAGCAAAGCCCATATATACCGCACAGTCAGCTATAAAAGGCCCCGATAAGACAATGTAAAACAGTTCAAAGGAGAAAACTAACGGCCTTATTAATGTAAAAAAATGAACGAAAAACAAATAGTAACACATAAACAAACGACAACCAATGAATTACATGCTCCTGACTTGGGACAGGCACATACATAAATAATGTGGCGGGGTTAAACAACACCACCCCTGATTGTTTTCACAGCTTTTATAAATAAATCAATTTTTGCTGATTGTTTAGTAAAGTACAGTTAGGTATTTTATGACAAACAAAGTCAAAGAGATCATCTCTATCAGACTTAAATTTTTCACATGAAGTTAAAAAATGGATTTCATCTTCAACACAGCCAGAGGAGCATTTTTTGAAAATTCTTTCATTTCGTGGAATATTAGAAAAACGACCAAATTCAATTTGCAGCTTATGAGCAGATATACGTTATCTACAAATAGGTCTTCTAAAATCAAAGTTATTAACCAAAGAGAGATAATTCTCATAGCCAAAATTTTGTTTAAATATTAAATAATTGAACAATTTTTCATCAGAAGCATTTGTTTGGCTAACATACCAATTGTCAATATATTTAGTGTGAATTAGTTTGTTAAATATATATTCAAAAACATTTTTCATAATGTTTTACTTCTTGTTTAATATCTTGGCTGCATATATAAGCATCGTTCAGCAGACTGAATTCAGACTGAAGATTTTCAAATTTATACCAGTATTTAACAATTGACTTTACAATATCATAATGTATGGGGAAACGCCCCAGTTCTGATAATACAGCAAAATTTACACTTCTTTTGTGTACACCCACACTGAAGATTTTTATAAATATTTTCACGATTAAATGAGGATTGTAATTTATTACATGAAACATTATAACCTCCCCATACCTCTGAATTATATAACAGAATGGGTTTAAGGGTATGATCAAAAATATGTACACAGGATTTTATTCCCGGAGACAAATTTATAAAATCCTTTCTTAGTTTATAATAGGCCTTACGAGCCTTATTATATAGTTCAGTTTTAGCTAGATGAAAACTTCCAGATGCAGTAAAGTGAACACCTAAGTATTTGTAATGTGACACACAATCAATCAAGTTATTCTGAAGCAGGAAATCAGCCTGAATTTTTCTTCCAGCCTTATAAAAAATAATAACTGTAGTTTTTCTAATCTTAACTTTAAGGCACCAGTCAGCACAATATATTTCTAGCTGAATTAGTCTACTTTGGAGCCCAGTGGCTGATGTTGACATTATAACAATATCATCTGCATACATCAAACAGTTTAATTTCTCTGAGTGAAAAGGAACTGCATCCAGACAGGAGTCAAGATGGAAAGTCATTTATAAAAATTTTGAATAAAGAAGGACTCAGGTTGTCCCCTTGTCTTACACCTAATTTAATGCTAAATTGGTCAGTGAGAGAAGCTCCAACTCCTTCACATGCTTTACTATTTTTATACATATCTGATATAATATTATAGAACAAGGCACCAACTTTCATACTGATAATTCAATTTTAAACCTTTATGAATTACACTGTCGAATGCTTTATGAAAGTCTACAAAACAAGTATATAATCTACCCTCTTTACTGTGACAGTATTTGTCTATCAGTGTTTTCAGTATAAATATATGATCTGAAGTTCTGGCATTTTTTGTAAAGCCAATCTGAGAATTATGAATTAAATTAATTTGGAACAAAAATTTGTCAAGTCTTGTCTTGAATTCAAAATATTGTTTAAAAGTTTACCAATGGTACTAGTAATTGTTATACGTCTATATTTAGATGGGTCAGCAGGATCATCAGATTTTAAAATTGGTGAAATATAACCATCAGCCCAAATAATTGGGTACACACTGTTCTTGAGGCATAAATTAAACATTTTATATAAGCAATTTATCAGATATGACTGACTATGTTTTAACATTTCATTTGATATCAAATCAGGTCCACCGGCCTTTCCTGAGTTTAAGCTTGCAAGAGCATCAGAGATTTCTTTAATACTAATTTAATTATCTAAATCATTAAAGATTGACAACTTACCAACTTTTTAAGCCGGGAATAGAATGAATTATCAATTGCAGAGTGAAGATTACGAAAATGATTGGCCCATGTATCCGAGTCAAATTGTGAGGAGCAGTTTTCTTGTTTACTGTCCTTAACATCATTTATTAATTTTCAATACTGTTTAGGGTTATCAACTCTAAGAGTGTCAAGTTTTTGTAGCATGGAATTGCTAAATTGCTTATATTCAACTTTTCTACATTTATTATATATTCTATAGTATTTACAATATTTGCCTTTAATAACAGGATCCTTAGGATATCTTAAATACATTTTACCTTAAGATTTAACATTTTTACGCATTATAAAAAGATCTCTATCAAACCATTTTTTTGGGGGTCTGGCACCCTTCTTGTTCTTTTTTGGGATTACCAGGGAAACTTTGGCTGCAGAAAGAAAAATATCACACAAATCCTGTGCCTTTTTGTTAATGTCTTCTGAAGAGCAATCACTATCATTAATAAGGAAAGATGAAATTTTCTGCTGGGGTATCTGGTGACAAAAGTGCTTGGTGAACTTTAAGTGGAGAATCATCAGTCCATTTGAAATTAACGGGGGCCGCATGAAGATTATTCGACTGAGATTCCTTTAATTGATACTTAGCCAAAATTTCTCATGATATTTTGCAGTGACAGTCTGAAAATGTTGAAGTCAACTCTGACACTGTAAAATAGAGTGTTTCATTTCTAATAAGGTTATCAACAGTGCTTTAGCCATGAGTTTTAAAACAAGAAACTGACCAAGTAAATCACCTATACATCTATCGTTTACAATTCGCATTTGATTACTTATGCATAAATCAATAATCTCTTTCCCTCTACTATCAAGTGGCTCATCATTTTTTTTTTCTATATCTAATATGATTATCTGGTTTGTATGATTCGAACAATGGAAGATATCTGGAGATATACACTTGTGCTATGTAATCATCTTCAGTGGAGGTGCGAGCGTTTAAATCCCCACAGAATATGATATCCCCCTTATTTTTGTAAGAAACTATGTCCTTTTCAACATCTAACTTCTTAGTATAAGATAAATTGGTTGGGGGGGGGGGGGGGGGGGGGGACATATGCTGCACATAGATGAATATCATCTTGAAGGCCGAAAAACTGTTTTTCAAATTTTATCCACTGAAAATCTTTGGGCAACCCAGGTAATATTTTAAAATGATCTTTTAAAGATGTCATACGAAAACAGCTAGAACAGTTCTAACATAGAACTGACTAAAAGGTGTCATGCTGACAGTTCTACGTACTGTTCTGTGCTATGTAATCATCTTCAGTGGAGGTGCGAGCGTTTAAATCACCACAGAATATGATATCCCCCTTATTTTTGTAAGAAACTATGTCCTTTTCAACATCTAACTTCTTAGTATAAGATAAATTGGTTGGGGGGGGGGGGGGGGGGGGGACATATGCTGCACATAGATAAATATCATCTTGAAGGCCGAAAAACTGTTTTTCAAATTTTATCCACTGAAAATCTTTGGGCAACCCAGGTAATATTTTAAAATGATCTTTTAAAGATGTCCTACGAAAACAGCTAGAACAGTTCTAACATAGAACTGACTAAAAGGTGTCATGCTGACAGTTCTACGTACTGTTCTAGAACAGTTCTCCTGACAGATTTAATGAGAGGTTAGAAGTGATCTTCACTGTAATATCTGCCTTTAATAACAGGATCCGTAGGTTATCTTGAATAAATTTTACCTAAATATATAACATTTTTACGCATTATAAAAAGATCTCTATCAAACAATTTTTTGGGAGGTCTGGCACCCTTCTTATTCTTTTTTGGGATTACCAGGGAAACTTTGGCTGCAGGAAGAAAAATATCACACAAATCCTGTGCCTTTTTGATAATGTCTTCTGAAGAGCAATCACTATCATTAATAAGAAAAGATGATATTTTCTGCTGGGTATCTGGTGACAAAAGTGTTTGGTGAAATTTAAGTGGAGAATCATCAGTCCATTTGAAATTAACGGGGGCAGCATGCAGATTATTCGACTGAGATTATGTTAATAGATACTCAGCCAAAATTGCCCATGATATTTTACAGTGACAGTTTGAAAATGTTGAAACAAACTCTGACACTCTAAAATAGAGTATCTGATTAAAAAGTGTTTCATGTGTAATAAGGTTATCAACAGTGCTTTGGCCATGAGTATTAAAACAAGTAAACTGACCAAGTAAATCACCTATACATCTACCGTTTACAATTCGCATTTGTCTCATCACAATTTTTTCTATATATGATTATCTGGTTTGTATGATTCGAACAATGGAAGATATCTGGAGCTATCTTGTGCTATGTAATCATCTTCAGTGGAGGTGCGAGCGTTTAAATCCCCACATAACATGATATCCCCCTTATTTTTGTAAGAAACTATGTCCTTTTCAATTTGATCAATGATATCAACATCTAACTTCTTAGTATAAGATGAATTGGTTGGGGGGACATATGCTGTACATAGATAAATATCATCTTGAAGACAGAAAAACTGTTTTATCCACTGAAAATCTTTGGACCACCCAGGAAATATTTGAATATGATCTTTTAAAGATATCCTACGAAAAATGCCTAACCCACCATAGTATCTTCCATTGGTTCAAATATTTCTACAAACAGGAAAATAATTAAAACCTTCAACATGTAAATTTACATTATATCCAATATGTGTTTCTGCTAAAATAACTACATCATACTCTTGTATTTCTTGTATAAAAAGTGGATCTTCCAACTTATTCATATGTGTATTAATACCACCTATGTTCCAGTAACATATTTTGAAATTGTTCTTCACAATAGAACGGCCATGAAAAGCCATGTTAAAAAAATCTGAAACACTGAAAAATTTACTTGTAATATGATTATTAATTATAATTGGAAATAAAATATACTACTAATAATGTATGATAATAATGAGAAAAACCACAACAACAAAAAACCAACAAAAAACAACAATGAATTAGTCTCTTAGACAAATTGGCTATATAACCAGGAAGATTTGGACTATTTGCGATTAGAAATAAATTAAGATCAGACAATATTTTTTAAGTGCTAAAGAAATTTAAATTCCAACATCCCGAAATTTGAAAAATGAATTCCCGGATCCCGAAAGGATAAATTTCGAAATCCCGAGCTTAAAAACACCCGATCCCGGAGTCCCGATAACCGATAAAGGTCCTACCCCCCTTCTTGTTTTATAAAATGTTTATAAACTGTGGCGTACTGGCCAAAGAAGTGTCTTTCTTCTTTCCCCTTGCAACCATGTCCACTTCCCCAATTTCAAACACATTTTTTTACATGACGTCATGCGGGTGGGATTTGCTGCAATTAGCACAGAAAAATAGTGCATGTGCTTACATTAAAACAGAAAAAAGTGTTGGAGACAAAACACAGCCTTGTTTAAGGCCGAATTTTTAGTAAACATTAGAAAAACTAATTATGGCAGAAAGAGAATGTTAAAAGGATTATCTGTTTTCATTACTTTTCAAGAATATCGGTAGAAGTGATTCTTATGAATTGATTCCTCATCATGTTTACAATCTCTGAATTTCTACGCATGATGGCAAATCACATCTTTCAAGAGTCGATGTTAAGAATTGAACGATGGACAGTGAGTGCGTGAATTTTTCTTGCTACCTGATTGGAAGATATTACGAGACGTGAATAATCAAAGTTTATTGATTGGTTAGGACAATCCAAACCTAGTAAATGTCCTTCAATCCCGTAGAGTATCGGATTTGTCCTCTCTATTTTAGCAATTAGATTTTGCCTGGTAATTTATCATGCATATTCATGATATTGGTACACAGGTAACTTTTTCTCATAGTCGAATCTTCTGGAGTTTCGTAGACAACAACGTTAAACGTTAAACGATAAATACTACTTCATAACGTGTGACCTCACGTGTGTGGTAAAATTTGTTGATTGATGCACGTGTTTTTTCTAGTAAATGAATTAACCTACAAAGCGAGAGTACTTTCCATTTTGATCAGCTAAGAGTCGACTAGCACTTTTTGAAAGGCTAATGCTTGTTGGCATTCAAATATCAAATTGTTTATTTTCTCAATAAAATAACGATAACCATTGACACGTTAATTCTCTAACCCTAAGTTATCCCCAAATACGATAACCACTGACACGTTAATTCTCTAACCCTAAGTTATCCCCAAATACGATAACCACTGACACGTTAATTCTCTAACCCTAAGTTATCCCCAAATACGATAACCACTGACACGTTAATTCTCTAACCCTAAGTTATCCCCAAATACAAAAAACATTGATACTTGTTAATTCTCTAACCATAAAACATCACCAAATACAAAAACCATTGATACTTGTTAATTTTCTCCTAAGACACCACCAAATACAAAAACCATTGATACTTGTTAATTTTCTGATCCTAAGACATCACCAAATACGATAATCATTGATATTTGTTAATTCTAATGGGTTCTAAAATAATATTTAAATTCTCACGAACGATTAGTTTAATGAATTGTATGAAATAACATAAAAATAGCATTTTTAATGTGTAAAATGCTTTACGGCATTAATGCTGTTTCCAATTAAGTTTCTGTGTTTAGAACTAAAATTTGTCCCGGATGCCGATTTTTCAAATACATAGCGTTATGACATCTAAATAAAGCAATATGCTGGGATGCCAAAAAACCTTTATGGCATCCCGAATATTCCGGCTGCTGGCATCCCTAATAAGTTGTATGCTGACATCCCTAATAAGCTGGATGCTGACATCCCGAATAAGCTGGATGCTGGTATCCTGAAAAAGCTGGATGTTGAAATCCCGAATTTGCTGAATGCTGGCATCCCGAAAAAGCTGGATGCTGGCATCCCAAACTGTAGGAGTGGAGACATCTCAAAATATCCGAATGCTGGAATCCTACAAGTTCTGTATGATACTGTTTGCCGAATGTCTATATACCTACATGTTATATCACGAATGTCTATATACCTACATGCTATATCACGAATGTCTATATACCTACATGTTATATCACGAATGTCTCTATACCTACATGTTATATCACGAATGTCTCTATACCTACATGTTATATCACGAATGTCTCTATACCTACATGTTATATCACGAATGTCTCTGTACCTACATGTTATATCACGAATGTCTATATACCTACATGTTATATCACGAATGTCTCTATACCTACATGTTATATCACGAATGTCTCTATACCTACATGTTATATCACGAATGTCTCTATACCTACATGTTATATCACTGTCCATCGTTCAATTCTTAATATCGACTCCTAGATATCGACTCCTAGGAGTCGATAATTAAAGATACTGTATGTTGACCTCTTTATTCAGACGATTTAGAGCTTGATATTTTGTATAGACGCTTGTTTTTTGTTTAAGACTGTATGTTGACCTTTTTATTTAGACTCGGAACGATTTAGAGTTGGACAATTTGTATAGACGTGTGTCTATTGTTTAAGACTTTATGTTGACATTTTTTATTCAGACTCGGAACGATTTAGAGCTTGATATTTTGAATAGACGTTTGTCTATTGTTTAAGACTGTATGTTAACCTCTCTATTAAGACTCGGACAATTTAGAGCTAGCTTGACATTTTGTATAGACGCTAGTCTATTGTTTAATATACAAAAATGTGGTATGATTGCCAAAGAGGCAACTCTTCACAAGAAACCAAATGACACAGAAATTAACAACTACAGGTCACCTTACGGCCTTCAACAATGAGCAAAGCCCATAACGCATAGTCAGCTATAAAAGGCTCCGAAATGACAAATGTAAAACAATTCAAACGAGAAAACTAATGGCTTAATTTATGTACAAAACAATGAAGGAAAGCAAATATGTAACACATCAACAAACGACAACCACTGAATTACAGCTGGCTCCTGACATTTGCCCAAGAAAGAATTTGTCCACCAAAGACATGTCTACCAAAAATATGTCCAACAAAGAAATCTTTCCAACAAGGACATCTGTCCAACACACATATCTAATCTGACCAACAAAGATATCTGTCCAATAGGGTTTGTCCAACAAAGACGAAATCTGTTTAACAATATTCTTTTTCCAACAACGACATCTGTCTTACGCCAAAATCTAGTCTGTCCAACGCTGTGGGACAGACCTTCAGGATTATTGATAAGATAGTGTTTTTTTTATATATATTAGTTTCATATTGATCTTACAAGTAATTATTCTTAAGACATTTTTTCAAAGTTTTCATGGCTATTTACACAAGAAAATTTAAATGTATTTAAATATCTGGGAAAGAATTTATCTAAAAATCTAGAGATAAGGAGAAATTCAAGGATAATAAAATTAATGCAGATTAGCCACAAATATACATATTTTGAGTGGTATATGATTTTCAATGGTATATTTTAAAGATATTAATTGTATTAAATCTGGTTCTGTCCTTGCCTTTTATAGCATTTTTAATAGTGTTAAACGATGTTGTTTTCTTATATGTCTCTAAATTTATGTCCAATCTTATGTACTTGTATGTAATGTGATGAAAGCTCTTTATATGGGGTGTTGACAAACGGCAGAAACGGAAAACGGAACGGAAACTGAAAGAAACTTTTATATTATGAGACGGAGTTTAATCGGTGAAATTCAGAACTATGAAAATCAATAGATCTTGTCTTGCTGGTAATTTTTGCTATTAAAAGTTTTATCTATTTACCATATATTTCAATATAACAGGCGACTGTGACATGCAAGTGAGAAAATTCGTCATATAAGGTCGATAACTCCTGTAAGAAGTCATTGACTGTTTTTACGTGAATAGACATTAGGTTGAACATTCTGATAAAATTTAGAATGAAAACGGGGAGTATGTCACAGAGGCAACAACCCGACCAAAGGGCAGTCAACATCCGAAGGCCACCAATGGGTCTTCCCGGAGGTGGTATCAGCTGGCTCCTAAATAAAATTGTGTACTAGTTCAGTGAAAATGGGCGTCACACTAAACTCTTAAAAACATATAAATGAGATTAGATTAAAAAAAAATATATACAAGACTAACAAAGGCAAGAGGTTCCTGACTTGGGACAGGCGCAAAATGCGGCGGGGTTAAACATGTTTTGTGAGATTCCAACTCTCCCCCTACACCTCTAACCTATGTAAAATAAAGAAACACATATAAAGCATACACACTGTAAAACTCATTTAAAAAAAGTCCGAGTCCGATGTCAAATTATACATGTTTTTCACATCAGGTTTTCGTTATTCATAGCGTTTTTTAATAGGCAGCACTTGCATTTTATTCCTATGTTTTAATTTAAGCCATGTCGGCTAACTTGGCTGACAGGCAGGGTTATCCAACACAGTTTTTGAATTAGATACACCAATGGTTATCGTTGCAAAATTTAACGAAAACTATCAGGCGACTCCCTAAAAGACATATGTTCAATAACATTTGGCCCAGTAGTTTTAGAGACTGAGAAATTTTGTAAAAATGATAGACATAATCACTTAAGTATATATGTGCTAGAACAAAATTAGAATATGGATTCAATACATAAAAAGTATGAGGGCCAGAAGAAATAGGCCATAGAATGTAAAAACAAATAGACATAAAAAATATAAAATGAATTAGCAGCTATCATTTTATTATTCACCATTTTTTCAATAATCATCAATACCAGCTTGATACCTGATGAATGGACAACAGGATACATTTGTGCATTTCCGCAAATTAAGTATCTCAAACATGCATTCTCTGCTAGATGCTGCAGCAGATAGTATAGTCCAACATAATGTGTTACCGTCTAGCTTATTATAATATCATCAATGCTTTACGTCTTTGATGCATGATTCTTTTATTAGTGGTTAATGGCTTTGAAATAGCTGTCGGTTAACTGCGCGGAGTACTCTCAGATCTGTACCTAGTGTCTTTTTGTTATTGGGATGTACAAGTACCCGACCACGTCCACTTGTATTTGTGTCCATCTGAGGAGTTACGCCTTTTCAAAGGATGTTTATAGTAAGTTCGTTCTCATGTTGTAATGTTATACCACTGTCCCAGGTTAGGCGAGGGGTGTTCTTGTTAACATGTTTAACCCCGACACATTCTGTATGTAAGTGCCTGTCCCAAGTCAGGAGCCAGTAGTTCAGTGGTTGTTTTTTGATTTTGTTTATGTGTTACATATTTGTTTTTCGTTTATTTTTTGTACATAAATAAGGCCGTTAGTTTTCTCGTTTGAATTGTTTTGCATTGTCATTTCAGGGCCTTTCATAGCTGACTATGCTTAATTAAGAGGAATTGAATTTTTAGAGAAGAATTACTTACTTACTTACTTATTTTGTATTTGAAGCAGCGTAGACAAATTGATTTTGAAAACCTTAGGGCATGACTACGACTAACTTGGTGAGGGCACTGTGCATATATATATATATCCATGTAGGCTACTAATTATTCGCCACTTTTTGCACATCAATTCTTATTTATTGATTTAAATTCTAGGAGATATAATGCTTTTCCTATGTAAATACCAAAAACAGCATACTTCAGCATTGCAAGGATTTACTATACAAATCCTTGAGTATCGTTAAAGGGCGAGACAGGCTTTGTATAGTGAGAGATTTTGTCAATGTTTTTCATAAAAAATAAAGTATATAAAAGTTTCTATTCTAGTAACCTGGTTTCAATATCGGATTTTGTTAATACACCATTGTCCTATTAGGTTTCTTTTACGTTTTCTTTCTCAACACACTTGCTGTGAAAGTACTTTTATTCGTGGGGTACCGATTTTCGTGGTTTTCGTGGATGACTTTATCCACGAATTTAAGTGTCCAACGAAATAAAACAAGCATTGTCCAAATCAAGACATGGAAAGATCCCCATTGGTAGGTTATACTACTGATATGATCTAGAGAATATATATTGAATAACGCCAAATCTGAGAACACTTTAATAGCAGTCACAGAACTACAACAGCATGCAGGTTTTGACTATCATATATAAGATATGCTTGATCTCAAGTTATGTATACCCAAGACAACGAAATCCAATCAGGGTTTAAGAGTGTAAACAGTTTGAAAAATCTACTTAATACTTAAATCAACTCGTTTAAAGAAATCTCATGCTTTCATTCCATAACTTATCCTTTTGTTAATTAGCCCAAATATAATGAAGTTGTTGATTTGTTATTTTTATACGGTTGTGTGACTGACAGAGGGAAGCAGGAATAACGGTGACAATTCAATATAGCTCATGTCCTGTTTTTGCAATCGCATGTCCGTTAAATACGGACATTTATTTTAAGACAAATAATTTGATACTAAGTTGTGCTATTTTTTCTATGAATACAAACATTTTTGTATCGCCTAATTTGAGATATCGTCCTATTCGGTCACCAAAAACGCTCTTGGCCTCTGTCATCGGGCGCATTGCATTTGCACCATTTTTTGAAAAGTGCAGTACTTCATTTGCACCACAGGGTTGTATTTTATTTGCGCCAACGACAAATACTGCGCCAATGTATACAGGGAAAATATAACGGAAAAGTTTTCATATAAGTTGTATCCTAAATACGAGGCTCGTATCAGAAATGTTGTAGAGTATTCCCCAATTGGATAAGTGAAATCATAATCATTTCTCATACGTAACTGAATGTCAATTGAAGGTATAAAATTGTAAAGTATTCACATGTTTGATGTGACAAATAGGGACATAATTCATTTGGAGACAAATAGGAGATAATACGTCTATAATTTTATAAGACCTTACATTTAAGATAAGAAATGTATTGAACAATGGAGAAAAATAATATAGATTCCCCAAAAAATGTTGCAAAGCCAGAATGACAACCGATGTGGTGGACAGTAAAATCATCATTAAACATTGAATGATACAGTCAACCACGGTTAAGACCAGCAAAAAGTATAATCCCAGCATTAAACATTGAATGATACAGTCAACCACGGTTAAGACCAGCAAAAAGTATAATCCCAGCATTAAACATTGAATGATACAGTCAACCACGGTTAAGACCAGCAAAAAGTATAATCCCAGCATTAAACATTGAATGATACAGTCAACCACGGTTAAGACCAGCAAAAAGTATAATCCCAGCATTAAACATTGAATGATACAGTCAACCACGGTTAAGACCAGCAAAAAGTATAATCCCAGCATTAAACATTGAATGATACAGTCAACCACGGTTAAGACCAGCAAAAAGTATAATCCCAGCATTAAACATTGAATGATACAGTCAACCACGGTTAAGACCAGCAAAAAGTATAATCCCAGCATTAAACATTGAATGATACAGTCAACCACGGTTAAGACCAGCAAAAAGTATAATCCCAGCATTAAACATTGAATGATACAGTCAACCACGGTTAAGACCAGCAAAAAGTATAATCCCAGCATTAAACATTGAATGATACAGTCAACCACGGTTAAGACCAGCAAAAAGTATAATCCCAGCATTAAACATTGAATGATACAGTCAACCACGGTTAAGACCAGCAAAAAGTATAATCCCAGCATTAAACATTGAATGATACAGTCAGCCACGGTTAAGACCAGCAAAAAGTATAATCCCAGCATTAAACATTGAATGATACAGTCAACCACGGTTAAGACCAGCAAAAAGTATAATCCCATCATTAAACATTGAATGATAGTCAACCACGGTTAAGACCAGCAAAAAGTATAATCCCATCATTAAACATTGAATGATAGTCAACCACGGTTAAGACCAGCAAAAAGTATAATCCCACCATTAAACATTGAATGATACAGTCAACCACGGTTAAGACCAGCAAAAAGTATAATCCCAGCATTAAACATTGAATGATACAGTCAACCACGGTTAAGACCAGCAAAAAGTATAATCCCAGCATTAAACATTGAATGATACAGTCAACCACGGTTAAGACCAGCAAAAAGTATAATCCCAGCATTAAACATTGAATGATACAGTCAACCACGGTTAAGACCAGCAAAAAGTATAATCCCATCATTAAACATTGAATGATAGTCAACCACGGTTAAGACCAGCAAAAAGTATAATCCCAGCATTAAACATTGAATGATACAGTCAACCACGGTTAAGACCAGCAAAAAGTATAATCCCAGCATTAAACATTGAATGATACAGTCAGCCACGGTTAAGACCAGCAAAAAGTATAATCCCAGCATTAAACATTGAATGATACAGTCAACCACGGTTAAGACCAGCAAAAAGTATAATCCCATCATTAAACATTGAATGATAGTCAACCACGGTTAAGACCAGCAAAAAGTATAATCCCATCATTAAACATTGAATGATAGTCAACCACGGTTAAGACCAGCAAAAAGTATAATCCCACCATTAAACATTGAATGATACAGTCAACCACGGTTAAGACCAGCAAAAAGTATAATCCCAGCATTAAACATTGAATGATACAGTCAACCACGGTTAAGACCAGCAAAAAGTATAATCCCAGCATTAAACATTGAATGATACAGTCAACCACGGTTAAGACCAGCAAAAAGTATAATCCCAGCATTAAACATTGAATGATACAGTCAACCACGGTTAAGACCAGCAAAAAGTATAATCCCATCATTAAACATTGAATGATAGTCAACCACGGTTAAGACCAGCAAAAAGTATAATCCCAGCATTAAACATTGAATGATAGTCAACCACGGTTAAGACCAGTAAAAAGTATAATCCCATCATTAAACATTGAATGATAGTCAACCACGGTTAAGACCAGTAAAAAGTATAATCCCACCATTAAACATTGAATGATAGTCAACCACGGTTAAGACCAGCAAAAAGTATAATCCCATCATTAAACATTGAATGATAGTCAACCACGGTTAAGACCAGTAAAAAGTATAATCCCACCATTAAACATTGAATGATAGTAAACCACGGTTAAGACCAGTAAAAAGTATAATCCCATCATTAAACATTGAATGATAGTCAACCACGGTTAAGACCAGCAAAAAGTATAATCCCAGCATTAAACATTGAATGATAGTCAACCACGGTTAAGACCAGTAAAAAGTATAATCCCATCATTAAACATTGAATGATAGTCAACCACGGTTAAGACCAGTAAAAAGTATAATCCCACCATTAAACATTGAATGATAGTCAACCACGGTTAAGACCAGTAAAAAGTATAATCCCATCATTAAACATTGAATGATAGTCAACCACGGTTAAGACCAGCAAAAAGTATAATCCCATCATTAAACATTGAATGATAGTCAACCACGGTTAAGACCAGTAAAAAGTATAATCCCATCATTAAACATTGAATGATAGTCAACCACGGTTAAGACCAGCAAAAAGTATAATCCCACCATTAAACATTGAATGATACAGTCAACCACGGTTAAGACCAGCAAAAAGTATAATCCCAGCATTAAACATTGAATGATACAGTCAACCACGGTTAAGACCAGCAAAACGTATAATCCCAGCATTAAACATTGAATGATACAGTCAACCACGGTTAAGACCAGCAAAAAGTATAATCCCAGCATTAAACATTGAATGATACAGTCAACCACGGTTAAGACCAGCAAAAAGTATAATCCCATCATTAAACATTGAATGATAGTCAACCACGGTTAAGACCAGCAAAAAGTATAATCCCAGCATTAAACATTGAATGATACAGTCAACCACGGTTAAGACCAGCAAAAAGTATAATCCCAGCATTAAACA